>NC_085016.1:15079595-15092095 GCF_963854185.1 Sardina pilchardus
GCGTCATTAGCATCATGACAAATAAGACATTTGCATTGCCAAAGCGATCATACAGAGTAATATGCAACAAGAAATCTAAAACGTATATGCATAGACTTGCATAAAAAGAAACTGGAATAAAACATAAGCACATATAGGCTACTGCAGCACAGAAAGTGTGTCTATTGCTATATGCCTCTCTCGGCCCCTCCCTCCCTCTTTGTCTCTCCAGCCCCCTCCCTGTCTCCAGGCTAAACGAGGGGCAGGCTCGGGGAAAGGCAACGGCGCCCAATTACTGCGAGCTAATTACCCACGACAGCTAGTCAACAGGGCATTTGTCAGTTTCACATTTGTGGTTAAATATGCATGAGGGCTGGGAGCAGGGGGGGGCGGGGGGGCGGGGGGGCATCTGGGAGAGCCTCTACCCAGCTCAGCTCTCCACCCCCTGGGCTTCAGACACCCTGCTGGCCTGGGCGCAAGCCCTCCATAGAGGCCTGTGCTACTAACGCTAACTCTAGTTAGCCTAAATACAAGTGCAGTCTTTAAGATGGATCGCTGTGTTTTTCTGTGATAAGACATAAGCAAAGACCTTCTTCCACAAGCATTTGGACGCTTCAGCAGCAGTGTGTGGTCTTTCTGTTTTGTCATATCTGAACTCTCTTTGAACCCGTAGGCTACCTGTGTTTACTTGACGTGGATGTGCACACTATGTGTGTTTTTTCTTTTTTTAATCTTTCGGTCTTTTGTACAATGTCTTTGAGTCTCCAAGAATAGAGACCAATTACTCTCTGTGTGTTGTCCAACTTGAAACTTGAGAGAGCTGAGAGAATGGTTAATATTTTATCACAGGCAAGAGGAAGGCAGTGGGTCACCTCAATATAGAGAGAGTACATGGAGGGAGGGAGGTAGAGAGAGAGGGAGGGAGGGAGGGAGAGAGAGGGAGCCTGAGAGAGGTGGAGGAAGAGGGGGAGAGAGAGAGGAAGAGAGGAAAAGGGAGGAAAAGAGGGAGAGGGAGAGAGAACATGAATGTATGAAGCACTGACCCAACAGGCTTACAAGCCGAGAGGGGCTCCATACCACCAGCTAAAAGGATCAATACACGCGAGGCCAGAGGATCACTCACGGCATCTCACAGCTCTCCGGCTGCTTTGCTCATGAATATGAGAAGTTTCGAAAACTACTACAGTACATGGGTTCTGCTGACTTTGGGAGACCTTGCAGAGAAAGGATGGATGGCTGGACAGACAGGGCAGCAGACAGCCTCAAACATTAAGAGGGAGAGGGGGAAAAAGAGAGGGGAAGAGAGAGAGATAGAGAGAGAGAGAGAGATAGAGAGAGTGTGTGTGAGTGTGAGTGTGTGTGTGTGTGTGTGTGTGCAATAAAGACAAAGAAAGGGATGACGAGGAGGAGTGGGGGCAGAGGTCACATGGGAGAAGATTGCTGGTAATTATTGCGCTGTCTGCTAGGGAGGTTTGCACTGCTCAGCTCTAGTGTGTGTGTGTGTATGTGTGTGTGTGTGTGTGTGTGTGTGTGTCTGGGTGAAGGGGGAGAGACTCTGAAGTAGTAATGAACCAGTGTGGTTGCCTGTGTGCTTTGTGAGGGGGCGTGGGTGCAAGTGCGTGTGTGGGGGGCGTGTGTGTGTGTGTGTGTGTGTGTGTGTGTGTGTGTGTGTGTGTGTGTGTGTGTGTGTGTGTGCTGGTTCTTGGAGGCAGAAGGGTGCAGAGAGGAGGGCAGTGCCCAGAGCAAGTGTCTCTCAGAAGGGTGAGGCAGCTTTAGGCTCTGCAGCCAATGAGGATTCAGCTCTGGATCATACTCCCTAACTCATAATTGGGCCTTAGTTACAGCACTGCGAGTTCAAACCACATTATTTTGTGTGTCTGTAAAGTGTGTGTGTGTAATGTGTGTGAGTGTGTGTGTGCGTGTGTGTACGTCTGTGTGTATGTCTGTGTGTGTGTGTGTGTGTGTGTGTGTGTGTGTGTGTCTGTGTGTGTAAAGTGTGTGTGTGTAATGTGTGTGTGTGTAATGTGTGTGTGTGTGCACATGTGTGCGTGTGTGAGGACGAGTGAGTAATGTCTTGCTGCAGGCAAGAAAATCAGACAATTGAACAATTCTTGTGAGTCTTTGTACCAGTTCATATGACTGTGTGTGTGTGTCACAAAAAGCGTGCAATAGACCTTCCTGCAGACATTCTATGCCAAGTGTGTGTGACAAAGTCTGGAAGGTTGTATGCAAACGTGCTTGTCTGCGTGCGTGCACGCCTATGTGTGTGTGTGTGTGTGTGTGTGTGTGTGTGCGTGTGTGTGTTTAGATATGTGCTAGTGTGTGAGCCTGTTGTGCGTAATGAGGTCAGAAGCAATAAAGCATTCAGTGACTCAAAGCTGCATCAGACTCCATTCATCATGTTCACATCATGGTGCAACAGCCACACAAACCCTCGTGACAGACTGCCTAAATCAAACAATATTTATAACCTCTATGACACAAATTCACAAACACACACACACACACACACAAAGACATCCACCCCCACTCCCCACTACACACACGTACACACTTCCCTGCTCGTTGTTTGGCCAAAGAAGTGAGGTCAGCAGAACTAGGCTGCTTGGGACGTTTTAACCACGGCTCCTTATGGACACGGACAACAAGAAGGCGGACATTCCCATCCACATTCCTCCTCCGGACAACTGCATTCCACCCCATAGCCATAGTGTCTATTTATTGCAAATGTACATACTGCAAATTATTCTTATACATAGCCTGAATATACTGCCCTTGTTCTATTCTTACTGTTTTGCATTTTATTCTTTTTATGTTATTGTTGAGTGTTGTAGCCTCCTTTGAGAGCAAAGATTAACCGGAATCAAATTCCTTGTTTGTTTACGCAAACCTGGCCAATAAAGCGGATTCTGACTCTGATTCTCATGTTGCTCACGTCTACGCCGAGCGGTATGAGCTGCATGTCAATGCTCGCCTTAGCCGCCATGAAGCGCTCGCCCACCTCCAATACAAACAGATTTGAACGGCCGATTAGTTAATTCATTAATTTATTAAATAAATAAATAATAATTACTCTGCTCTCATTAATCACACAGCACAATGACAGGGCCACCCAAACGGGGGCAACCCACCGTGAGTCAACAACAGCGTCCGTGTGGGAAAAACAAACACGTCGGTCAATATCGAAATCAATCAAGAGGCAAACAACAGCGACGGCAGCAGCAGCATCGTTTCGCACATTTCGGACCGTCCCACTGTTGACAAGTGATAAGCTGCGGGTGGAGATGGGCAGAGATACCGTAACCATGTCACGACTGCAGTCCAGTACGCATATAGTGTGTGCATTTAAATCAAACACCTGTGCCGTGCACACCTGTGCTGTCTACAGTCTGGTCACACACTCGCTCAAGTTCTGCTCAGAAGGGGTGGTGAAAATAGGCCTCTCTACCTGTGCTAAATGATCTGGATATATCCGATTTACCTCGCCGATGGATTCGTGATTATCTGTGATCAACGAAGCGAGACAGACACACCGATTGAAACAACAGACAAAGATTCGAGGCGCACAGCTGAAGACATTCCAAACACTGAGGACTGCAGAAGACTGTTCTTCATGCCTTGTCACACATGTGATTTCACAGCATGGGACTTAATATTAATATCTACTCCCTCAATGAGCACTGTACCCTTTAAGGAGTGGCGACTACACATATACAATATGTGATTAGAACATCACGGAAGGTTCCATTATATGGTGTAAACTCAATCGACTCCAGTGTTGCTGGCTCAGGAGGCGGCATTGCCTACTAACTGTATGTGACGTCAGCGAGCACCAGCGACAGAATCAGTTTGATGACTTTGTTTCCAGTTTGAACGTCCAAACTCAACGCAAGCAAAGCAGTAGTGTGCAGCGTGACGCATCGCACCGTTTTGGGCAAAACTTTTATGGTGGACGCACTGATTCTATTTTTTTCCGGTCACTCGCTTCACTCCGCTATATAGAAGGAGAACCATAACGCAATAGAATGCCATGTTTAATAGATTCAGTGTGGGCACAGGCACAGTGTGGGCCCGACTGTCGCAATGTTATGTGACAGTCGGGTGTTCACATGCAGTTAGGACAAGCTGAAAGGAGTCCTGAGACACCCAGAAGGTTGCTGGTTCGAGCCCAGCTGCTCCGGTCCTTAGTGTCCTTGAGCAACACACAGTAACCTGAAATGCTCCCTTAAGGCAGGTTTTTGCCTGGCAAGGCAGCCTCTGCTGTTGGTGTACGAGCGTGAATTGAATTGAAAGTGAAGCATGAAACTGTAAAATGCTTTAAGCGCTCAGAGGAGTGGGAAAAGTGCAATATAACGGCACTTTTTACATAATACCATTAGAAATGGCTGTTAGCATAAATTCTAGAACTGTATAATACGACTTACAGATGAGCCGAATTCTCAAAGGTGCACAGAGGTCATTACCAGAGGTTTTTGCAGAACCCGTGATATGGGAGAGTTCTTATTAAAAAGTTATGGCTGAGTTTGCCCACCTCGGCCCTGCCTCCTGAGGGTCACGTTTCATACGGCCTCTGGAGCCGAAGCAATCTCATCTGCAGCCATGTAAACAAGGCCGCCATCAGGAATAGGAAAAGGGAGGGGCACCAAAGTCATCACACTGTGTGTGTGCGTGTGTGTGTGTGTGTGTGTGTGTGTGTGTGTGTGTGTGTGTGTGTGTGTGTGCAGAGGCAGACATCCTGGGTCCAGAAAGTAACAGTCCTTCTATATATTCTTTCTACATGTGCACTGAACATCTAGGCAATATCACTAATTATATGATCTACCTGGCTGCTAATTAGGATGAGCTGGTTTACTGGTTTAGCTGGTTGGATCAAATACTGTATGTGGTATACTTTTACTTTCTGGACCTGGTATGTCCACCTCTGTGTGTGTGTGTGTGTGTGTGTGTGTGTGTGTGTGTGTGTGTGCAAATGTGTGCTGCGAGCTATGAGCTATGTTTGACTATGAGTGTGTGTGCCTATGAGTGAGTCAAGGCAGCTGTCAAGGAGAGAATGGCACTTGTGAGCCCAGAAGCTCTCTCTGATGTGATGCACATCCGTCACCTTGGAGACAGAAGCGGAACAATGAAAAAAAACAAACCAACTGAAAACGCATAAAAACCGAGACGATGAAAGAAGAGTCTGGAAACGTGGATCTGTGGCATTCTTCGTCACATTCAGCTTCAGACCGCATGTTTCATTTAAAGTGGACTGGTGCAACTAAGAATAACGGTAATGCTGTGATCATGATGATGGCTATGATGATGATGATGATGATGATAATGGCTATGATGACGATGATGATGATGATGATGATGATGACGGCGATGACTATGATGATAGCAGTGGTAGTGATGAGGCATCCGGTATAATAATATTCATCCAGGCCAGATGAAGATGTCCATCAAGCTTAAGGATGGACATAAAGATGATGATGATGAAGGTGATAAGATGTCGGTACGAGTATTCTGATGAGGTTTCTACAGGTAACAGGAGGGGCACTCAGGATAAGGATCAGGTATTATTCTGAAGCTCTGGGCTGATGTTTGTCTTTCTCCAGGAGGTTATTTAAGGGCGGCTTTGCCCTTGACTGGGATGGCACGCACACCCCACCACCACTTCCCTCTCCCCCCCGCCATAACACAACATGATGGCAGTGTCTGCTTCTAGAAATCAATCAGGAAGGAGAGGAGCCATCAGTCTCTGGCAGAAATAAACAGACAGAGACAGATAGGTGGAGAATGAGGGAGACAGAGGGAGACAGAGATAGACAGGGTTGCAGAGAGAGTTCATGAAAGAGTGGAAAAAGAGAGAGGGAGGGAGGGAGAGAGAGGGGAGAGAACTACTGTTTGACTTTCTCATTCAGGCAATAGTGCAAAACTGTGATGGCTGGAGTTCTAAATGTTTTATGTGTTCTATTTGAAATAACGGAGTGAGGAAGAGGAGGGGAGAGGAGAGGAAAGTGCCGTTTATCGGATCCATCTACTGCAGGGACGCTCCGGGGGCGTGTAGTGGACAGAGGCATCGGTCAGGCCTCCGGCATGGTCAGCGAAAAGGCAACCTTTATCCATGCTAATTCTAATTAATGAGAAGGCTTAATAGGCATAGATTACCTTTGTGTGTGTGTGTGTGTGAGTGAGTGAGTGAGAGAGAGAAAGAGAGGTGTGATAATGATCTTCTCTGCGTCTGTTTCATTAATGACCTGTCCTTTGGTGTGTCTGTGTGTGTGTGTGTGTGTGTGTGTGTGTGTGTGTGTGTCTGTGTGTGTGTGTGTTTTTTTACTGCAGTGTGCCTCATGTCCATTCCCCTTTACAACAGAAGAAAGATAAAGCACCAGCGTGACTATTTACCTCAGCATGATGCAGAAGAAATGTACTCCAATGCATCCACCAAGTTAGGCAGCGCTGCCCAAAAGAGCCAAAACGATCAGCCTAATACATCACACCGGTCCATCTGTCTCCCCATGGAAACGCATTCAACTGACCATTCAGCAAATGGACCAGCCGTGCCAGAACAAACAAGCCAGGGCTCGGCTAAAACCTATGAGGTCACCCCCCTCTGAGAGTGTGATGCTTCATCGCGGTCGGAGTCAGCGTTTTTCCCAGCATGCTTCGCTGTGGGCGGTCGTGAGCGCGTCGTCGTGCCCGGTCTGGCGTCGGTGCCAGCGAGCTCGCTGCTCATGGGCTCCTGCCAAGGTGAGGTGAGGTGGGTGTGGGGACGTGCGTCGCGCTGGCATTTGGAGTAGCGCTGGTGAGGGACTGACTAGGCGGTGAGCCTTCAGACCGTGAGGGGATCGGTTCATCTTACCGCTAGCTGCTGCCTATGCTAATAGCCCACCACTCTCAACCTCTCCATCTCTCTCTCTCTCTCTCTCTCTCTCGACATCTCTGTCTCACCATCCTGTCTCTTTCTTTCTGTCCTATGCCAATAGCACTCTCTCTCTCTTCATCCCTCGCTCTCTCTCTTTCTGCTCACCTCTCTCCATCCCATTGCTCTCTCCTTCTCCATCTCTCTCTCCCTCTTGCACGTTCTTTCCATCCCTCTCTCTTTCCATCCATCTTCTCCTCCGTCCCCTATCCCTCTCTTATTCTCTAGACAGTCTGGCCACTCAAGTGTCTGCTCCATTTGCAGTCTGTTCCATCACTCTTGCTCTCTCTCTCTTTCTGTTCCTCCATTTGTCTTAACTCTGGATCACACACACTCAGTCGTGTCTCACCTTCACTCCTACCTATCACACACTCTTGCTCACATTCAGGCTGTGTGTTGTTTTAAAGAACACGCGTGCACACACACACTTTTCTCCCTCATACTCCACATCAGCTTCTCATGTCTTTCTCTCTCTCTCTCGGTGATTCACCCCACTCCTCTATCTCTTTCTTCCTCAGTCACTCTTTCTTTCTGTTCCACTATATCTGCATCCCTCTCTCTCTCCCTCCTCTCTCTCTAATTCTCTTTACATTCTCTCCCCCCCCCAGGGCAGGCGTGGGCAGTGTGCTGGCTCTTATGCTGATTAGGGCTCTTTAGTGTGGCTTTCTCCTGCGGCCAGCAGCCGTCAGCACACCTCACCGTCTGCCCACACCACTCACACTCCTCTCTCTCTCTCTCCATTCTCCCGTCTCTCTCTCTCTACATTCTATCCCTCTCTCTCTCTCTTTCTCTCTCACACACACACACTCTATCTCTTTTTCACTGCAGCACAACTATAGCAGCCATTCACCACGTCACAGAGAGCGGGCGGAAAAGATAAAGCACCTTTGAGAAAGACAGGAAAAAATGGAGGGAGCAAGAGAAACAGGGAGGGAGAGAGAGAACAGGAGGGGGAGGAAGAATATGACAAGAAAGGGGGAAAGGATATTGAGAAAAGGGTGGAGGTAGAAATAGTGTGACGTACAGAGAGACATATGGAGAGTTCAGATGCAACACCCTCTCTAAACACCACCTCCGTCAAAAATGAGATAGCGAGTGATGGTGAGTGAATGCTCTCCAGACATTGTATATACGTTAACCATATAATTTCGCTTCAACACCTGCTAAACATCACTCTCCTTCCTGGCCTGAAATGTCAATAAAACTCATTTAATAGAAAAGTGGTGGAGATGGATTGAAAGGGTTTTGGATCGTCATACTCTTCATATGGAGATGGGTAGAAAGTGGGAGGACAAAGAAGAGTAGAGAGCGGGAATAGCAGAGAGAGAGAGAGAGAGAGAGAGAGAGAGAGAGAGAGAGAGAGAGAGAGAGAGAGAGAGAGAGAGAGAGAGAGAGAGAGAGAGAGAGAGAGAGAGAGAGAGAGAGAGAGAGAGAGAGAGGGAGGGAGGAGATAGAACAAGACAGACAGGGAGGGAGAAAAACAGACAAAGAACAACAGAGGGCCACACAGGCAGCGAGGCAGAGAGAAAGATGAGTGAGCAGGAGGGAGAGAGAGAGACAGAGAGAGAGACAGAGAGAGAGAGAGAGAGAGAGAGAGAGAGAGAAGAATGAGTGGGATGGCTAGAGCAGGTAGCACTGATGGAGGAGGTCCTGCCCTCCTTTATTCAGAGCCCATCTATCTCACACCTCTCAGGAGACCTCTGGGGGCTTTTACATGCCACACACACACACACACACACACACACACACACACACACACACACACACACACACACACACACGTACGGCTGCACATACAAAACACTCTTGGACACACTGAGGCATCTGCAGACAGAGAGGTGGTGAGAGATATTTTATGGATATTTTATATAAGTTTAGCTCTACGTACAGTATGCTACACGTAAATGTCTATGCACGGTTTTGTGTGATTGCTTTAGCAATGCAAATGCCCCTTTTTGTAATGCCAATAAAGCACCTTTGAATTGAATTGAGAGAGAGAGAGAGAGAGAGGTGGGGAGAGAGAGAGAGAGTGAGGTGGGGAGAGAGAAAGAGAGAGAGAGGTGGGGAGAGAGAAAGAGTGCGTGGAGAGAGAGTGAGGTGGAGAGAGAGAAATGTGTAGAGAAAGAGAGTGAGGTGGAGAGAGAGAGAGAGAGGTAGAGAGATGGAGCGAGGTGGATTCTCTGGTCCGGTGGAGAGAATCCATGCTAGCCTCAGCAGAGCCCCAAGTTTCTACCCTGCAATGCAGATGTGACAGAGAGCAAGGTCCACACCACTCAAGCAGTGTGTGAGTGTGTGTGTGTGTGTGTGTGTGTGTGTGTGTGTGTGTGGGCGGGGTGTCTGAAAAAGAAAGTGAGAAAGATAGAAGACAGAGAGAGAGATAGAGAGTGTGAGAGAGAGAGCAAGGGTGTGTATGTGTGTGTGAGTGACACAAAATGTGTGTGTGAGATAGATCGAGAGTTAGGAGAAGTCAAATGAGTACAGGGTGCATTCACTGGAGCTGGATTCACATCAGGAACCACAACCTCCAGCACCGTGCAGATGGATCACTCATTAGACATTACAGAATGATAAGCGTGTGTGTGTGTGTGTGTGTGTGTGTGTGTGTGTGTGTGTGTGTGTGTGTGTGTGTGTGTGTGTGTGTGTGTATATGGTAATATGTGAGTGCAACATAAATCAGGCTTTTACATCTCAGAGAAGATATTCAGCATGAGCTTAAGGAAGTGTGTCGCTGCTTCATAAACAATTTCAGCAGCAAACAGAGTAAAAAGGGACGTGTGTGTGTGTGTGTGGGGGGCGTTTCAGGGGTTGGAAAACCAGAGGGATTGAGAGAGAGGAAGAAAGAGGCTTTAACATCTCTCTCATTCATTCCCCAGTGTCTGAGTGTGTGTGTGTGTGTGTGTGTGTGTGTGTGTGTGTGTGTGTGAGTGAGTGAGTGAGTGAGTGAGAGAATGCAGCAAAAAAAAAACCTTATCTCATCAAGTCGCAGGAGGAATACAATAACAGCTCAACTGTGAGGGCAAATCAATGTGTGTGTGCGTGTGTGTGTGTGTGTGTATGTGTGTGTGTGTGTGCGTGTGTGTGGAGTACATTGGTTTATTAAAAAAGGTGAACCTTTTCTTCTCCTCATGGAAGTGGCTGAGGCTTAATTATGAAAACTGCCAAATGGGCAGCTCTTCACCACCCGGTGACACACACACACACACACACACACACACACACACACACACGTTACATCATGGTGAGAGGCTAATGGCCAGACAGGGCAGCTCCTCAGGAATCCCATTAATAATGCTCTTTATTGCATTGTGTGTGTGTGTGTGTGTGTGTGTGTGTGTGTGTGTGTGTGTGTGTGTGTGTGTGTGTCTCAGGGTAAGAAGGGAAGGATAAGGTAAGGGGATACATCTATGGAGGTGAATTAAACCACAGAACACACACACACAGAGACACACACACACACACACACACACACACACACACACACACACACACACACACACGCATGCTCTTCAGCACTTCTAATATCAGTATATGTCACCACACAGAATCACTGATTCCCCTCTCCTAGCCTTGTAAATAGCTCAGCTTCAAGTAAGGCAGGCAGGAATGGGATCAGCTATACACAGCAGCCATCAGAATGTGTCTTTCTTTAGTCTTCAAAGGTGCATCCAAACATCCAAAGGTGCATCCAAACATATCCAAAGGTGCATCCAAACATATCCAAAGGTGCATCCAAAAATCCAACGCTGCACCCAAAATATCCAAAGGTGCATCCAAACATATCCAAAGGTGCACTAAAACATCCCAAATCACCTGTATAATAGCAACAAAACATGAAGAGCCACCTAGTTAGGCGTAATGTCAAAACACCTATAGTCTGTGTGCTCCAGATATCCACTAGAGTTTGCATGCAAAAATGTTGGACCACATGCGCCACTGTATTCAACCAAAGATCCTTAATTATTGACAAGATAGAGCAACGTAATGCATTTCTATGGAAGCAAAATTCGAACAGTTCCGGTCTGCTTAAAGAGGCGTGTCGCAAAGACGTCATAGTGGGATATCGATTTCTGTCAGACTGGCAAGCAGTGCAGTTCGAATGTTAACAGGTCTGCTTAAAGGGGGATTTAGCCCCCCTCCCCTTTGCGAAGACAGAACGCGGAAATAATCGAACGTTTGCGCCTCTCGCTCCGCTTTAACCATCTCTGATTCAACACAATGCAAGTCAATGGAAGAGTGTTGTACAGTAATTCCCCGCATACAGTATAAGCCGCATTGTATATAAGCCGCAAGACAGTGTTTTATGCAAGTTAAAATAAACAAAACCATATTAACACCAAACTGCCCCCCGTGTATTAACCTCATAGCTGAAGAAATGTTACAAAATCAAAGTATAATAATACATTAATGGTCGGGAAATTATTACGGCATGGCTACATTGCAGTGGGATGGCACGTAGCTGCTTTAACTCTTTCCAGTGAGCTGCAGAGTGGCTTATATAAAGTCCTCATGAGCAGCCCAGTGACCGCTCAGAGGCTCTAGTGTGAGTCAGCAGCACACTGTGAAGGACCTGAAGAGCGCATCTCACAACACAGCAAACAGTGTGGGTCATATGCTAATGAAAGTATGTGTGTGTGTGTGTGTGTGTGTGTGTGTGTGTGTGTGTGTGTGTGTGTGTGTGTGTGTGTTAATGTGCCATGCATCTCTCTCAGAGGGAGTGTGTGACTGTGAAATGTGTATGAGAGGAAATGTGAGATGTTAAAGGAACATTTGAATGGATATATATACACACACACACACACACACACACACACACACACACACATACATGCATAATGATGTGTGTGTGTGTGTGTGAGACATACATCTATAACACATTGAAGCACCATTTAACCACTCTTCTCTCCATAGTGGTGCATGTATCTCCCTCTCTTCACCTCTTCAATCAATAAAATATGCACATTTTACAAGGGCTGCATATTTTCCGACCTTCTGAGACCATTAACTGTGTGTGTGTGTGTGTGTGTGTGTGTGTGTGCATGCTTTTACAGTATATGACTCCACAACACATTAAACTCTCTGCTTATGGGAGCTTTTATACATTCAACAGTGACTGCACACTGGGGTTAATGTATTCAGAGTGAATGTGTCAACACACACACACACACACACACACACACACACACACACACACACACACACACACACACACACACACACACACACACACACACACACACACACACACACACACACACACACACACACACACACACACACACACACACACACACACACACAGTGTAACGTTGTGTAAAATGCATGTAAAATGCAGTAAAATGTGATAATCTGCCAATTTCATAAACACATACCGTATTTAGCTGCTGAAAGGATGCAGACAACATATCAAATGTTGAAAATGCCATATATGACTATTTCATGGAAAATAGATGTTCATTTTGAATTTAATACCAGCAACTATTTTTTTTTTTTTAAGTTGAGAAAGAGTAGTGTAATGATAAAGCAAAGGAGGAATATTTTAAACCTCTGATAACCATTGTCTATGAGCACAGTTTGATACTCTATTCACAAAAGCTATAGTGTAAACAATGCAAGAGAA
>NC_085016.1:15097095-15099595 GCF_963854185.1 Sardina pilchardus
TGTGTGTAGGTGTGTGTGTATGTGTGTGTGTGTGAGAGAGCCAGTAAGGGTGAGTGAGTGTGTAACACCAGTTTTTCAGTCTCAGGTTTGTTTATAGACGAATGCACTAATGTTTGGATTGGGTACGGTACAGTTTTTGTGCAGGTACAGTAAGCACTCTGCAGAGTGGATGCAACATTCATGTGTCTTCCTGGCACCTGTGTGGGAGGGTGTGTGTTTTGGGAAAGTGTGTGTGAGTGCGTGTGTGTGAATCCCTAATGCAGTGATGCATGTGCATGAATATAAATGTGTGTCTGTGGGCCTGTATGTGTGTACTGCTGCACTTACAGTGTATTATATCCATGTGTATGCACTGCTGCACCCATATACATGTGTGTGTGTGTGTGTGTGTGTGTGTGTGTGTGTGTGTGTGTGTGTGTGTGCATCATTATCCGTCTGTGCCGTCTCAATCATTGCAGGGTGTGTCGTGTCCCTCGGCAGCAGCCCTGCATACGAGCGCTCAGCCAGACTCTCTTCCCCGCTGTTCCCGGATCAGTTAATTAGGCTGCAGCAGCTGTTTAAGGCTCCATTAGACTGAACTGAGCAGCCCTCTGCACCGCTGGCTAACCGAATTCTCCCTGGCATCTCCCCGGCCCGACTGGCACGCCGCCACTTCATCTCCCGCCAAACCCCGGCGCGCTCCAGGTAAATACATTTAGTGACAGCCCCACGATCGCTGCGCATACGAGTGCTATTGATTTCCCCATAACAAGGCAATGGCGCATATCGCCGCCGCGATTGAACACGACGATCCGACAGGAAGCGAAAAATAAAAAAAAGAAAAAGAAAAAGAAATAAGCTCCCTGCGGCATCTTTCGTCCCGCCGCTGGAGAAAAAGCCATAAAGCAAAACCGATGTAGATATTGTCATTTTCTAATGCTTGGTCAGGCATGAGCGACCCCCCCCCCCCCCCCCCAGTGATCAGTGATGATGGGGGGGTTGGAGAGAGGAGCGTCTCCTCTGTAAATCCATCGCCCGGGCGGGTTGCAGTGCTCAGTGCGAGGCCTCTGCATCTGGTTCCCCCTCCGTTCTTTTTTCGGCGGGGGCTTAATACTAATCTGGCACCCCTGCGGCGGGCGTCCACCGTGCGGCGGAGAGCCGTGCCAGGAAAGCGTGGTGGCTGCGGCAGAGCGAGGCTGCCCGGCCCCTCGTGGGATGCTGGGGGCGAATAATCTGATCACTGTTTGCAATCAGAGGAGCGCCTCCTAAATGGAGCTGGCTGCCGCATGAGTGAGTGTGTGTGAGTGTGTGTGTGTGAGTGTGTGTGTGTGTGTGTGTGTGTGTGTGTGTGTGTGCGTGCGTGTGTGGTGCGTCTCTGTGTATGTGTGTGTGTGTGTGTGTGTGTGTGTGTGTGTGTGTGTGTGTGTGTGTGTGTGTCTAGGAACGCATTCAGCAAGAACACTTTGCTTCAACTTCAGCAACATACAGTACACACACAAACACAGCCTCTCCCTCCCTATTTCCAGACTCAGACTGTCACCAAGAGAATGGCCTGACATGGCATGATATGCTTGCAGAAGGTTTCACACCTTATGCTGTCCGCTCCAAACCACCAACATAAACAGCAGCATGGCAGCGCCCAATCAGCATGGCAGCGCCCAATCAGCATGGCAGTGCCCAGTCAGCATGGCAGTGCCCAGTCAGCATGGCAGCGCCCAGTCAGCATGGCAGTGCCCTGCACAGAGACGCTAGACGGTGAGAGCCGGTGGCTGCATCTCATTGGTGACGGACATTAAAAGCCTGGGCTGGCACCCACTGGGTGAAGGCAGGGGAAATAGACATGGAATGGAACAGTCTGAATGTTCAAACTGAGACGGACCTTCCCCCTCCCTCAACACCCAGGGAGGAGGGAGAGATGCAGAGCAGAGCCGCAGAGAGAGAGAGAGAGAGAGAGAGAGAGAGAGAGAGAGAGAGAGAATGAGAATGAGAGAGAGAGTGAGAGAGACATGGGGAGAGAGAGAGAGAGAGTGGGAGATATGGGAGTGAGAGAGATAGAGGAGAAAGAGTGAGAGAACTAAGAGATATGGGAGAGAGATGTGGGAGAGAGAGAGTGAGAGGGAGAGAGAAAAAAAGAGTGAAATTGAGAGAGAGACAAAGACAGAGAGCGAGAGAGAGAGAGAGAAATGAGGGAGTGCAGAGAAAGAGGCACAGGGGGCGAAAGCAGTACGCTGATAGAATCACTTCTGATGGATGGTTCAGATAGTGCATTCTGAGAGATGGAGTGCGCGTGTATCTCTGTGTGTGTGTGTGTGTGTTTGTGTGCGTGTGTGTGAGAGAGAGAGGGGGGGAGGGCGTGAGAAATGAGGCAATGTGGATGGAAGTATGGGATAAACTGAATGAGAGGGCGAGGCAGAAAATGGGAAAGCGAGTGCAGAGAAAGATCCACAAGACGCTGCACACGGTTTATGGTGGGCGGGTGGACGGGTGGTTCTAAGGGAGGTGCCTGAGGAGTCAGACCTGC
>NC_085016.1:15104595-15109595 GCF_963854185.1 Sardina pilchardus
CACACACACACACCGTACGCACACACACACACGCGGCTGCGATGTGTTGAGGCCTTCATTGCTATTCATGTCAAGCCCTGCGTGCATCGTTAATGTCACAAGGTAGGCCCAATTGGGGGCTCTCGTCCCAGATGAGACCCACGCCGTGATTAATCGTATTAATACATCATCCTCACGATAACATAAATCATCCCCGATTCTGGAGGAGCCTTGGGCATAGAGCCTATCCCCGCCGCAGTCGGTCCAAATTCCAGCTCTTCCGCTGATTTCACTTCAGTGGAGAGCTAAGCGGTCTCACTCCCGTGATAATGTTGTTTTGTGTTCGGAGTTTCGGCTCAGAGAGTGTAGAAGTCGTTTTACTAGATAAAGAAGCGCTGTTTGTGACTGTCATCTTTGTTTAAGGGTATGCTCAGAGCATATTGAAATGAGCTAGAGAGA
The DNA here is from genome assembly GCF_963854185.1 of Sardina pilchardus. Lineage (NCBI taxonomy): Eukaryota > Metazoa > Chordata > Actinopteri > Clupeiformes > Clupeidae > Sardina > Sardina pilchardus. The sequence goes on from NC_085016.1 coordinate 15,105,034, forward strand.
GAGAGAGAGTGAGAAACAGAAGACAGAGAGAGAGAGAGAGAGAGAAAGAGGGAGGGAGGGAGAGGGAGAACACTTCAGAGAAAACGGTTTGCCGAGCGTGTTCTGTTCTGTTCATCTGTGTTCTGATGGGTTCATAGCGGCCCAGCAGTCAGTGTGGTCCTGCCAAGACGGCGAGCGGCGTCCCTGCACTTTCATTCCAGCCCATCAGAGAGAGACTGAGCCGGCACAGTTTGATCAGATCAACCCTCCACTCAGATCCCCCACTCTCTCTCTCTATCTCTATCTCTCTTTATCTCTCTCCCTCTTCATCTGTCTCTCCAACACTCTGAGGGTCTCCTCCAACAAGTACTCATCTCTTCATCGCGATCTCCGTCTGGAGACACACACACCATTTCTGGGTTCGACTTAGCAACTTTCAGTCTAGTTTCAGCCTGGCTGGATGCCAGCGCCGCTTTCATTTAGTTGGAAAATAGCAAAGCACAACTCTGTTCTGGTGGACTTACATCCCATCACACTGTCTGGTCTTAGAACCCCAGCCAGACTACTACAGCGAGACATTGACAACATAAACCTTACAGCTCTTGCTGGGCAAAACGAGAATAAGTATTTCCGATAGCACAAGTAGAATATAAACCTCCTACATAACCATAACACACAACAACAACAACTAGTGAACCTTTTTTCCAACTCTGTGTGTACGCTATAAGTTTATGTCTACTATCATAAGTTTGCAGAGTCTGAATGTATGGTTTCATATGTCTCAATCCATACCACTGGCAGCTTCTGTTGTCTAATAAACTTAAAGCTGTTTTCGCCGCTGTACTTAGACAGACAGACATGTCAATAGAGACAGCTTGAACTGCTACTGGAATTCGCTCTCTCGTCTCGGCAGGGAGCTGGAAATGGATCCGTCCCATTGATCTAAAGTGGGCCGAAAAAAGGCCTCGTCTTGTGACCCGGCTGCATGTGGACGACCTGAGGGAGCTGGGATGTTTTAGTGCTCTTTAATAAGCAGGGCGGGGGGTCTTCTGCAGTGACAGGGACTGAAGCCCCCCCCCCCCCCACCTCCTCCTCCCCTGCCAAGCCCCCACCCCACTCCTCTACATGGGGAATCTCTTTATAAATAGACTTCAAACAGAATGCCATCAGGAGAGGGAGTGAGGAGGAAGTATGAAGGGAGGATAGAGTGATTGCAAGAGAGAGAGAGAGAGAGGAAGACGGGGAGAGGAGAAGAGTAGACTGAGAAACATACCACTGGCACAGGCAGAAGAGCCCATTAAAGCGGCTGCTGGTAGCCATGGGAGTGCTGTTTGCGGTCCAACTCCTCACCAACTACCTCTGCCCCACTAATGCAGCCTGGAAAGTTAGCTGGCTGACAGACATGTCTGCTTATCTGGACGCAATCTGATTGGTTAAAGCAGATGCATGGCTTTGTGGGTTCCGTTGTTGCTGATAGCATAGCCCGGGAGAGCCCTACTGTAGATGTTCCCTCCTCAGTATATCTGTTCTAATGATAGCCATCAGTATGTTCTATCATTCAGTCTAATGATAGCATCAGTAAGGATCCCTCTCACAGCTTTGGGGGGGGGGGGGGGGGGGATAAAAATCACCATTCTATACTAAACAACCCTGGGTAATAACAAAGCCACCTGCTCCATAACTGCTGTTTATAGAATAAAGATAGATAGATAGATACTTGATTGATCCCCAAGGGGAAATTCCAGACAAATAAAGACATTATATCAGTACCCTGGCCTGTGCAGACTTTCTCAGACACCTTTACATTCATCTGCACCTTTAATTCCTGAGAGGGAAGAGTGCCTGTTAGGTGAAACCCCAAAACAAACCTGACCAAGATGGCCGCCGAGCATCACATCGACGGGAAGGTAAGTGCAGGCTAAAAACAGCCACGTGACGACGGCTATATTTGGGCGTCGCTGAGAAGAGGGGAGGTTTGTGCACAGTGACAGAGTGCTGTAAGTGAGTGCTTCTGTGCAATCACAGAAATACCAGAGCACCAGAGGACAGACTTTACACACACACACACACACACACACACACACACACACACACTCTCATACATACACACACACCATGTCTTTCTCTCTCACCCATGCACGCACACAAAAACACTCACAAAAACACATACAGAAATGTATATGCGTGTGTGTGTGTGTGTGTGCGTGTGTATGATAGCCTGGACGCACCCCTCCTAAGCGAGAGAAATGAATGTGTGTGTAGTCTATGCTCCGTCTCTCTGTCAGAGCCTTCTCTCCCATTTCTGACATTAGATTCATCACACAGACACACCCACACAAACACACACACACACGTCATACATACTGTATATACACCCTTTAACACACACACACACACACACACACACACACACACACACACACACACACACACACACGTCATACGTACTGTATACACCCTTTAACACACACACACACACACACACACGTCATACGTACTGTATATACACCCTTTAACACACACACACACACACACAGACACACACTACATGAGTATGAGGCTGACAAATGGGCACATTCGGACCAACTCAGTAGCTATTGAATAAAATATGAGCTCTTCAGAGAGGACGAGGGGGAAGAGGGGGAGAGAGAGGGGTATGGATAGAGAGATAGAGAGAGGGAGGGAGGGAGGAAGAGAGAGATTGAGATGGATGAGTGTACGCATGTGGGTGGAGGGGGCAAAATGTGCCATTTCCAGGGGTGTTGCCAGACAGGTTAATTAGCAATCTACTGATTTCACTCACACACACACACACACACACACACACACACACACACTCAAACAAAAACAGATGCATGGCCATATACATGAATACACACACACACACAGAATCTGTGAACTAGGGCTTCACCCCACACCCTTCAGATTGCCACGGCAACAGCAGCGACAGCTCTCTCACCACCCCCCCCCCCCCCCCAAACCCCTCCAGCTTCCTGACACCCACCACCTCCACCACCTCCACCCCTCTACACCCAAGTAACTGCCACTGGCATCGCCTCTCGCCACACGGGCATCATGCCGCTAACAAACGGCCCCGGCGCACACAAGCCAGCCTCACCACCAGAGAGAAATTCTGTGAGACCTAAAAATAATTTCACACTGCCTCGTTGCATCACTTCCTGTGAGTCACGCCCGAGTGGTTCAGAGCCAATTAGAGATGAGACGCGGCGGTGAACACGAACACACACACACACACACACACACACACACACACACACAGAGACACACACACACACACACACACACACACACACACACACACACACACACACACACACACACACACACACACACACACACACAGTGCTGTGGAGAACGGGAGGCGTCGAGGGAGCTCGAGCTGGAAGAGGAGAGGAGAGGAGGCTTCGCACCGAGGGCCTATCAAAGGCAGCGCAACAAGCACAAACTCAAGCCACTTTAATTACGGAGCCATTGTAGCAAACAAGCTCCACGCACTGGGACAAATCTACTCACATTATTACGGCTAATTAATACGCTGCTTTTGCAGAAGTTCGTTTGCAAGTGTGGACGAGGAAGAAAGAACGGAGAGAGTGCATGTATAGTATTGTGTGTGTGTGTGTGTGTGTGTGTGTGTGTGGATGAGAGTTAGGATGGAGAGAAGTGAGAGATGGATGAGGAGAGAGAGAGAGAGAGAGAGAGAGAGAGAGAGAGAGAGAGAGAGAGAGAGAGATATCGTACTGAGGAAAATAGGCCTGTATCAAGAAATGTAGAATATGAGACATACAGCATTGTGATTATCCAGATGTATTCTCAGTCAAGACATGATTTTTCAAATGTCCTTACCGGATGTGCACATATCACAGGCTACACACCAAGCGGTTGCCCACGTCTGTGGTTCTCAACCTCAATGAGTCACTAAAATTCCATTTAATCTTCACTGCTGTGCTTTTTGATGAGATTTACACTGAACTGAAGCCTTCATCTAGATTAATGTTACCTACGCTGTGAAGCCATCTTCATGGCAGTAGTATCTGTTGCCTACAGCCAGTGACTCTCAACCTTTTTTTAGGCTCTACATTTTCATTTCAGCTTTACTGCTGTGCTTTTTGATTAGATTTACACTGAACTAAAGTCTTCACCTGGAATAATGTTATCTTTGCTGTGAAGCCATCTTCATGGGCAGTGGATGAGACTTCTACTTTACCAACTATCACATAAGATAACACACATACAGCAGCTCATGACCATACACAACAAATACAGAGCTAAGGAGACAACAAAGCCACGGGTGATTACATCATGATAACAAAGTTATTAGGCCACAAAGTCTGAAATATTACAATCCCCAGAAATGATGATGTGATCTCTCTGGGGGTCTACAGCCATAGGGTGATGGTCACTGGTCTTGCAGATAAAAAGACCCATAAATAAGTACTGTAGGTGGGCCCAAGGTTTTGCCTACTAGTGTACTGTAGGTAGGATATGACTGGTATAAGGTCATTATTCTGGCTCTGGATATATTGTGTGCTGATATAGTCCCATAATAGGGTTAGGATGGACAG
>NC_085016.1:15114595-15119595 GCF_963854185.1 Sardina pilchardus
GCTGTGTGAGTGTTAGGCAGCTTTTTCTCCTGCAAGTACAGCCAGAGAATTGTGTCTCTCCAGCTGCCACTCAGACACGGGGGAGGCGGGGGTGTGAGCACCGTTAGAACGGTTCCCCCGAGAACCGTGATTCTCCTAGTTTCACCCACCTAAAGCCCACAAAGCAAACACAGCATAGCAGAGTCACTTGGGTGTGGGGGTTTGTAGAGAAAGTAAACAAAAACACACAACACACTGACTTCCTTGTGTACATTCCTTGTGTGTGTGCATGATGTGCAAGAGTGTGCGTGCGTGTGTGTGTGTGTGTGTGTGTGAGTGTGAGAGAGAGAGAGAGACAGAGAGAGGGTCATCATGTACTGAAGGCACGTTTGCACTGAGCTGAGTATAGTATAGAGCTTCAAATTCCAGGAATGCTGGTATGTATGTGTGTGTGTGTGTGTGTGTGTGTGTGTGTGTGTGTGTGTGTGTGTGTGTGTGTGTGTGTGTGTGTGTGTGTGTGTGTGTGTGTGTGTGTGTGTGTGTGTGTGTGTGTGTGTGTGTGTGTATGTTTGGTGTGTACAGATAACCAAATAACCACATAACTGTTATAAAGATATACAACATGAATATTAATATCACTATTTGTCATACAGGTTACTCTATAATGTTTGGAATCACGGTAGAATTTGTGCTAACACTGTATAGCATAGCATAGCACACAAATTATGCGACTACATCACTATTAATGAACAGATATTGATATTGCAATTACCATAAACAGTGGATCAAGGAAACACTGTGTTTACTGTGTTCTGTTTCATGTAACACATTTGAGTGTACGTCTTACACAACGCAGAGAAATAAAAAGGGAGCCCACCAAATCTATAGCCTAATGAAGGACCGTCTTTGCACAGAGCTGTTAGAGACTCATTGAAGACGTTTGTTGTGTATGAAACTATTACACACACACATTCAACCTTATACTGCCTATTCAGTAATAAAGACACAAAGGGTTCTTGTTAACGAGCTTGCAGCTCCTTTTACTCATTCGATCACGTTACAACCATAACATTACATCTCAATGCGCATGTCTCTATCTTACAATGCTATCAATGCGCAGTATCCATATAAGGTGTAGAACAGGAACGCACAACATATAGTGCCTGAATAACATACATAACAACGTTGTACTCGAAAGACCAGACGCCATCAACCTTATAATACACCCTCACAACAGCAGTGTGACTACAGAAATAACCCAAAAAATGACAAATGTAATTGTCGTCACCAAGAGCAACACAGCTGAATGCTGATGTGAACAACTGTAGCAATAACCGGCAGAACACACCTTGAAAGATTCATGGGACATTCCCCAATTCAACCAATCCATCTATCCCTCTTCAGTTCACGCTGTGCTACAACACACACACACACACACACACACACACACACACACACACACACACACACACACACACACACACACACACACACACACACCCCACTCCAGACAGAAGCTAGGTCATGGCGGCTGCAGCACTGCTGTCTCTGTGAAGAGTGCACGCAGCATGCACTCGGCACCGGCCTTACTCAGCCTGTGACAGTACAACTGGACCGCTGGGCTATTCTTCAGATAACACTATACGCAGTATGTGCCACACAACTGCTTGTGCAGGCCATGGTTCTTTCTGAGCTGGACTGCTGCAATGCAATATTGGCCGGCCTATCTGCAGGTGTAGGGATACATCACCGGACGATTCGAAATGCAGTGGCACGGCTGGTGTTTGCTCAGCCAAAGAAAACACACGCAACACCTCTATGGGTTACTCTTCATTGGCTTCCTCTAGCAACCAGAAATCAATTCAAATCCTCCACTGGCCTTAAAGAGACCTTGATGCACGAGCATTCAAAAACATGACTGGTTTTCTAAAGATACAAAGCTTAATACTAATTGGTGAAGTGTCCCTTTAAGGACACAGACTGGATAAGCACCTTGTTATCTTAATAATATGATCACGTGTTACTCCTTCACTTGACCATTGTGTTCCTCTGATGATTTCCTGCTGTGTTAGCCTTCCATCAACACTAGGAGGTCACAGTCAAGACCCTTTTGTCTGCCATTCCTCCTTGGTGAAATAATTTACCAAGGGTTTTAAATTATTGCACTAGTTTTGGGCATTTAAAGATTCTGTTTACCTTGCACATAATGAATTCATTTTCCTTACAGTCATACTGTAGGTTACAGAACATATAATGGATTACATGACGACAAACTATGCCGAAGGCTACGGAGTTTGACTCCAGCCCAGAGGAAGGCCAGATCAAGGCTGGTCCTTCAAGTGTCTGGTGTAATATAGGCTACAATCTACAACCCTGGGCAGCTACTCCAATTTAGTCTGAGCTTTTGATGAGGCCATGATAGGTTGCCCATTCCATTTGGAGGACAATTCAGTCTTCTGAATTCAGTTTAACATGACCCACATCCCTCAATCACCCTGGCAGAAACACTTTCTACACACACACACACAGTTAAGCACACAAAGACAAAAAACACTCTCACACAAATACATTTACAGACACACTCTCTCTGTCATACACATGAAAGTGCTCAACACACACACGCACACACACATGGGCATGGTGGAACGTCTAAGCCTGGTTCCTGTGGTGACTGCACAGGCATAATGAGACAGAATGAAAAGAGAAGCTCAGAGGGGTCTGTGGACTGAGGAGAATGGAGGAATTAAGGTCAGGCAGTCAGGCAGTCACACACACACACACTGCACTAAGCGGAAGACACGCACACAAGTCTCACGCATACACAAACACATACAGTACACATAAACACACACCATATGTGGACTGGCAAACAAAAACAAAATATTCTTACCAGCACACACAATCTATATACACACACACACACACACACACAGTCTCTGTGTGTGTATATTGTGTATTGTATATTGTGTGTTGGTGTAATGTCTGTCACCGATAACACACACAGAATTACACTTACTGACAGGTACATTCACAACACACACACACACCAAACATTAGCTGGTGCTGGCGCACACACACACACACACACACACACACAGTCCCACACAGTATACTTACTGCCAGAGCCACTTTAAACACATTAGCGTTACTGCTGAGCAAATAAGATACAATAGCAAACATCTAAGAACACGCACGCATTTGATGCTAATGTGCCATCAGCCCCAAAACATAACAGACAGAGCGAGAGAGAGAAAGAGAAAGAGAGAGAGAGGGGGGGAAAGAGAGAGAGAGAGAGAAAGAGATTTTATTGAGTCTTTATTGAAACTCTGTTGCCGTTGACAGCAGCTTGCCATCCCAATTTCATCATTTTGTATGAGGAGTGCTATGAGGAGTCTAATGTAAGCAGCAGTCATGAGCGCGGCTGAGCCACACTGCTAAGAGCAACAGTGGAGTCGGACTTCTCCTGTCTGCTTTACTAATTCATGACACGCACGCACGCACGCACGCACGCACGCACGCACGCACGCACGCACGCACGAATAAGCCTCCCTGTGCTTTTACAAAGAAGAACAGCAAATGGAAACATATCTTCTTTCCCAGTCTCTATTTTCCACAACACATACTTGCGCTAATGCCATCTCTCTCTCTCTCGCTCTCTCTATGACACACACACACACACACTAATATGTACAACAGTATATGTTTGCACATGTGTATCTGACTAATATGTTGTGCCTGGGAGCAAACACACACAGACACACACACACACACACACACACACACATATATAAAGGTATATGTGTGAAGGAGTTTAATCAGCGCTGGTACCAGTTCAGTAGTCTGCACACACACGCACACACACACACACAAGCTTTTAAGTACCAGTGCAGCAGGCTGCATCTGCACTCCCCACCACGCTTGGCGCCTCTCTCCTCGTCCCTCCTCCGAGCCCTTCACTCTGGACTGTGGGAGCCGAGCCGCGCTGCAGTTGGACGGAGGCCGCGACTCAGAGGCCCGCGGAAGCCCACGGCCCCACAGACAGTAATGCGCGTGGGCTGCCAGGGCCTGGCGCAGAGCAGCGGGAGGACCAGGGCCAGGGTGAGGGTGAGGGCCAGGGGGACGGGGGGAGAGCGGAGGTGGGTGGTGGTGGTGGTGGTGTGGAGGAGGAGAGCCAGGCTGATGTGTGGAGGACGTACCACACAACGATACACATCCGGAAAGACAGTGCTACAGACACAAACTACAAACACACACACACTTACAGATACAGATGCCTTCATAAAACTGGTGCTATTGCTTAAGTGCATTTTTACTACTTGTGTTCCCAGTGGAATTTCCAGAAGTAGTGGGAGTTAAGGGGGGGAGTGCTTTAGTGAGTGTGTGTGTGTGTGTGTGTGTGTGTGTGTGTGTGTGTGTGTGTGTGTGTCTGTGTGTGTGTGTGTGTGTGTGTGTGTGCCAGGTTTGGACTCTTCCCTGAAGTGTTTAACATTCCACTGCCTGAGTGTGTGTGTGTGTGTGAGTGTGTGTGTGTGTGGTCATGACTGGGGGTCTGCCGGAGATGACTGCGTAATCCCTGACAAAATCCTCAGGCCTCTGACATGTCAATCAATGGCTCAGTCCAGCCACAGCCCACACACCACCTCCCACCACCTCAGAAGCAAACACACACACACACACACACACACACACACACACACACACACACACACACACACACACACACACACACACACACACACACACACACACACACACACACACACACACACACACACACACACACACACACACACACACACACACACACACACACACACACACACAAACACACACACACACAAACACATCAGCTGGGAAAAGTTTACATCAGCCTGCTCCTCCTCTGCAGAACACTCATACACTACTCACAGAAAGTCAGGGATATTGGGCTTCGGGTGAATGTTCAGGGTGAACCAAAAATCCACTATAACCTTTACAGGTGAACTTAATGTGACCTTCTCTAAACTTTTGAATGCACATGT
>NC_085016.1:15124595-15132095 GCF_963854185.1 Sardina pilchardus
GTGTGTGTGTGTGTGTGTGTGTGTGTGTGATCTAACGGCCATGGCCCAGGCACACACAGAGAGGCGGCAACTCAACAGCAGCCTCCTCTTCTACCAAATACAGATTCAGCAGCTATCCAATGGCTCTCCATGCAAACTTCACACATTACAGTCAAACGCTCTCGCTTCTTTTTTCTTGCCGTGTTATTCTGACTCTATATAACCATCTTTTGAATATAGTTTAGTGAAGTTTGAAGTTAGTTTGGTTTAATACACCATTTAAAAATGTGTTTCATATTGAATTTTACTGGGTTCTTTGAGAAAAAAAAAATTGGACTTCAATGACTGGACTAATTATGCCGATTTTTTTTTCATACTTAGTGGCTAGCTCTCATTTCAAAGCATTCACAGAAGTGTGCGTGTGAGTGCATGTGTGTGTGTGCGTGCATGTGTGTCAGACATTCATGATGTAAAAAGTAAAAAAAAAGTCCACTACACCATGAGCTCCGAATAAAAGTTAACCAAGTTACGTTTCGAGTGCCAGCCCTTCATCAGCCGTTCATAATGTGGCACAGGAATTGCATGGCCATATGCTGAGGCACAGACTCATATCCAGAAAATCCTCTCTCTGCCCCCCCCCCCCCCACTCCCTAAATTACCCCCCCCCTCACCCCCCACAGACAGACATATTCTCCATGGGCCTCTCTCAACATCCCCCCCTCGACCCTCGATGCCTGGTCCTCCAGACTCGTTCCCACTGATCTACAACTAGCACTGGATAGACTATCCCATTGTTGCCGCCCCATCATTCTTATCTACAGTAGATCAGTGAGGACGAGGACCGAGGAAGAAAGGGAGGAGATATAAAACACGAATGAGAGGCACCCCATGTCTCTCTCTTTCCTCCCCTCTCCAAACTAGCAAACTGGTCTCCAGCTCTCCGTCTCCCAGTTCTGCACATTGGACACGTGTGGGCTTCATTTGCATAAGCATGTTTGGATGCCTCCCGCTGACTTCTACATCTGACAGCCCACTGGCTGTGCTGTGTGTGTGTGTGTGTGTGTGTGTGTGTGTGTGTGTGTGTGTGTGTGTGTGTGTGTTTGTCCTGGAATCCAACTACATGTCCTCTGGGTATTGGGGATGATTGACAGTGATGACAGCCAACATTTCTCTCCTAAAACAGTATTTCATTTTTTTACGTAAACACACACACACACACACACACACACACACACACACACACACACACACACACACACACACACACACACACACAGTTCATCAGTACTACTTTCAACTGCCTCCACTTCTTCTTGACCTCAACTTGACCTTCATCCCGCCTGTCCAAGTTCGTGATTGGCTGAAATGATTGACTGGCGTGTCACGGACACCAATCCACCCCAGAGAGGATATATGAGGGGAACAGGGGCCCAGTACTCGTGAGTTATGGGGAAGAAGGTTAGACTAACAGACGCGGGCCAATGTCTTCCTTTAGAGAACATTTCACCAATGACAGGACACGCAAACACAACTCAAGCAGGGGAAAGCGGTCTTGAGTGTGTTAGTGGGTGCATTGTGTGTGTGTGTGTGTGTGTGTGTGTGTGTACACATGTGTGTACATGCTTAAGACAGCCCTAGCATTTGGTTTTCCATGACATGCTTCAACAAACATGGCCGAGTGATGTCAAGCATGTCTAGACGCATGTAGAGGGCACGACTCACACCACTCCAGACTTCACAAGCATCCGAGACCGACAAGAGCCAGGAGACTCTCCTACCTTTCCCACAGCTGCACCCTGTTGAGGAACCTGTGCCACCATCTCTCAGATAATGCATTTACTAGATGTTTTGTCACACTGTGTTTGCTGTATAACTACAAAAGCACTCGGAGATCACAAACCTCCTCCGATTGAAAACATAACCGCCTCCCTAACCGTTTCTTCCTTTGGGTCATTTCAGACCTTCCCTAAAAAATGTCATCTTATCTTGCGAACAAACAAACAAACAAACAAACAAACAAACAGACAGACAGACAGATAGATAGACTGACAAACAAACAAACTCTGATGAAAACAGCCTCCTTGGCGGAGATAATTAGCTTTATGGAGCCCTGTTGGGGCTAGCGGCTCCTGTTGTGCAGAAGCACGGTGAGGGAGGTGGAGGGTGGTCTGGGGGGAGGTGGATGTGGAGGCTGGTCTGGGGGGAGGTGGAGGCTGGTCTGGGGGGAGGTGGAGGGTGGTCTGGGGGGAGGTGGAGGCTGGTCTGGGGGAAGGTGGAGGTGGAGGGTGGAGGGCTGCTGAGAGGGGACAGGCTGAATTGTGTGTCTGGTGACCAAGGGCAGTTTCTTCACCAAGTGTCACCAGCACTCCCATGTCGCCTCATTGAGTGCACAATCAATACAATCAGCGCAGCTCGGACAATTGGCGGCCGGAACACAAGGACCCTTAACCACGACTGAGTGAGTCACTGTGTGTGTGCGTGTGTGTGTGTGTGTAAGAGTGTACATGTGTGTATGTGTGTGTGTGTGTGTGTCACAGTCTCTCTTTCTGAGACAGAGAGAGAAAGTGTGAATGTGAGTATACGTGTGCATGCATTTGTTTAAGTATTCCAGTGACTTTGTCTGGTACATTTCCATCTGAGTAGATGCTGATTGCTACTGAAACAGGTCTGACAGTTCATCTGTAACACACATACCACAGAACTGACAATGTCCAACAATCCACCCCCCCCCCTCTAACACACACACACACACACACACACACACACACACACACACACACACACACACACACACACACACACACACACACACACACACACACACACACACACACACACACACACACACACACACACACACACACACACACACACACACACACACACACACACACACACACACACACACACACACACACAGCTCATTTATTAATCAATGAATGGGCTGCCCAAATGGAGATGGGATCAGACTTCTCTTTCCTCCAGCAGAATGTAAATGGCATCCAAAGGAATAGAGGCAGAAGAGGGAACGCTGCCTGTCTGACTCTAATAGAGAGCCCTCTCCTCATACACCTCTCACACACACACACACACACACACACACACACACACCATCTCCTCGTACACCTGAGCCCGACCGCTATCGATCACTCATCATCTCCTCTCCCGCTTAGCAGTGCTCGGGAGCGAGACAGTAATTATACAGGAGCCAGGCCAGGAGCACTGGTAGAGCAGAGATGCCAGCCTCAGTGGCGTGAGAATGGGGTTCGCTGCTCGTATTGAGTCCATGTGTGTCTGTGTCTGTGTCTGTGTCTGTGTCTGTGTCTGTGTGTGTGTGTGTGTGTGCGTGTGTGTGTAAGATTCACTGGACTAGTGAGTGCATCAGACTGGCCACTACACATTCCCATTATGATGCTGTACTGATACACTGAATAGCATTGCCATCACGGGGGCCCAGTAGGACACGGACATGGACACACACGGACACACACACACACACGGTGTACTGGTTTCCATGGCAGAATGAGGCCTGCAGTGTGTGGACCTGATTTCAACCGTATCAGTCACTAAATCAACATTGTGGTGGACATCAGTTTCACAGATCTATGATTCATGGAGACATGGCTTTGCATAAATCAGTCATTAGCTTAGGAATGATTGCTTAACGATGACAGTACCCCCCCCCCTCTCCCTCTCCCTCTCCCTCTCTCTCTCTCTCTCCCTCTCCCTCTCTCTGCCTCACTCTCCCTCCCTCTCCCTCTCTCTCTCTCTCACCACAGGTAAACTATCACCTACAGACACAGAGTTCCCCTGATGGTCATTGCCATTGATTCACTTTTCATTCATCCACTGTTTACTGGAACACCACATTGAGTTCCTGTCATCAATATCAACCCTCCCTTGTCCATTTCTCTATCGACTCTTGTGATCCGGCTCGTGGCAAGTGGATTGGAGTCAGCTTCGTCATCTACACATGGGGGCATGTTCAATCCCATGATGCACCTCTTCACCGCAGCGCTGCACCTAAAGTGGGCGTCGCCTCTCCGGAGCCAAGTCAGTGATCATATTGACTAGTCGCAGCACTGTGCGATGACAACCTGCAATTTCGTCCTGCGCTGCATTGTTATGTGTAAGGTGATTGAGGACACCATAATGTAAAACACTACTGTCATGATGCCACAGTGTGTGTGAGTGTGTGTGTGTGTGTGTGTGTGTGTGTGTGTGTGTGTGTGTGTGTGTGTGTGTGTGTGTGTGTGTGTGTGTGTGTGTGTGTGTGTGTGTGTGTGTGTGTGTGTGTGTGTGTATTTAAGTGTTTTTTGCTGACATTGATAGCTGGTCCATCACGAGGCAGTACAGTAGAGTGATGAATGTCAAGTTGTTGTTGTTAGTTCCTGAGCTCAGAGAGTATTCACAGCTGTGACTAAAGCCAAGACAAAGATCAGCATTCTCCTCACCCCACCATCAAGTGTAAATGTGCCTAAGCTACTCTGCGTGTCTGCGTGTGTGTGTGTGTGTGTGTGTGTGCGCCGACAGTTGTGCTTACGTCCAACACTAGCCACCCAGTATATACATGTGGCACTCTATATGGGGGGGGATTGTGACACCCGCAGCCCGCCGAGTTGACAGCAGCTAAGCTGCCATCGCTAATCTCATGCCAGCGTGACTGAGCGGCGAGCACAGAGACAGCCATGAATCATGACAGCAGCAGCTGAGGAAGAGAGGGAGAGGGGGAGAGGGGGGAGCCCAAAACTCACTGGCCGCTCCATGGCCATTCCCAGCAGGGCTGGACTATGAGGAGATGTGAGATGCAGAGAGAGAGAGAGGGAGGGAGAGAGAGAGGAAGAGAGAGTGAGTGAGTGAGAGAGCAAGAGAGAGAGGGAGGGAGAGAGAGAGAGAGCTGTTTTATATGGGTTACTGCATCCTCAGCATAGTGTAGTCTAATGAAGCTAGACTTGTGCCTAACTAAACAATTCAATTGCAATTAGATAAGGCAGACATAAACCCACTAGCCACTCTCAACAGAACTGGAGTGGGAGGAGAGGAGAGAGGGATGAGGAGAGAGAGAGAGAGAGAGAGAGAGAGAGAGAGAGAGAGAGAGAGAGAGAGAGAGAAAGAGAGAGGTAAGAGGAAACAAAAGGAAACGGGGAAAGATGGTGGGGTGAGGGAAGGAGACGAGAGCAGCATGTGGGAAAGGAGAGAGGGAGGAAGAGACATGAAATGAAGGGAATGAGAGGGGGTGAGAGGGAGAAAAGGAGAAATGGACTGCTCAGATCTGCATATCCTTTCCTCCTTCCTCCTCCTCCTCCTCCTCCTCCTCTTCCTCCACCTCCTCTCTGCCTTTGATGTGTGGCTGGCGTGCCCGTCTTCTCCAAAGCCTCCCTAATCCGGTTAACCGGCGCCGCGATGAGCTTCCACTACAATCAATTAGGAGCCCTCAGAGCACTTCCTGTCTCTGCCTCCTCTACTTCCTGTTACCCCGAGATCTGGGCCCTCCCCCCCTAAGCCCATAAGCACAGACTACTGACCTACATTATGTGCAAACAGCTCGATGCTGAGGCGATGTGCGAAAGCTTCTCGTCCTCCTCAACACCTGGCGTGCAGTTCGATGGAAAGCCTTTGATGATGCCATGCAAATGAGGAGAATCGGGTGACACGGTCTACACGGTTGGCAACATTTAAAAGAAGACGTCCTTATGCTTGGGTCAAGAGGCGATTTCAGATCAAACCTGTTTTCACCGGGCAATGTTTTAGATTCTCCTTCTCTGTGATGTGGCTGACATCCCATCCCATAATATGCCCTGGCTCTTACCGATGGTGCCACTGCGACCGTTTTGTGTGAAGGTTGGCTGCGGCGGCTTTGAACAATTCTCTCCTGATCAGCTGGCATGAAATCGGCCATCGGCCATGTTTGCATAGAGCTGGCCTACATGCAGAGCCAGCGACGCGGGGGGTAAACATATGGGCCTTTGTGCCTGGTTCTCCTTGCTTCACTAGTTACTGGCATGCATCAGAAATAGCAACTTCAAAAGACACAAGTAAACAGCCAATGTTTTATGAATAGAGTGAAATAAATGCACAGAGACAGACACCACCCCCCCCAGCAGTGGAAGTACAGCCAATGCAAATAGCGCTCTCGCTGCGTACCACTCCAACACATACGCCGCATGGTGAACACGTGATACACACACACACATACACACATACACACACACACACACACACAAACTCTTTCTCTCTCTCTCACACACACACACACACTCACTCTCTCTATCTATCTATCTATCTATCTCTGTCTCTCACTCTCACACACACAGACTCACACACTCACACACACACACACACACACACACACACACACACACACACACACACACACACACACACACACACACACACACACACACACACTCACACACACACTCCACTTCACATTCTGACATGGCAATATTGTACAGCCCACCAATAGATCTATATTGTATTACTTGGGTGACTGGTGTAAATTGATGGATTGATTGAATAAGTCACAGGACTCGTATCTAAATCTAATCTTATTTTCACTTACACTTCACATGAGTGGGTGCACACACACCTGTCCACATGTGCACATATGCAGACACACACACACACACACACACACACACACACACACAGAGACACACACACGACCTTCTCTGCCCGGTAAAATCTTTCTCTTCATCTTCATAAACTGCTTCATAAAAGACAAGCCTTATCTTATCTGACATATGTGTGTCCGCGCACACTCGTGCACACTCACACACACACACACTCACACACACACACACACACCTATTATCAGGCAGCTGGAGATGACAGAGACAGGGGCTTGAAAGGCTAATCAATGGCCTGTCACAGCCTCTCTAATTGGTTGGGGTAACCTTGGAGGGCAAGCTGCTCTCCTCTAATAGAGAACATGGCGCAGCCTCCTGCATTAAAACATTACGGCATCATCTCTCACACACACACACACACACACACACACTCCCTCTCTCTCTCACACACACACACCTTGTTCCCCAGAGAGCCATCTATCAGTGTAAATTGGAGTTTAAGCATGCGAGTTAACACCACCCCGAGTGTCAGCATAGCGACATCCTAACAACCTTCAGGACACAGAGTTCCTCCTCCCAAAACGAGCCGTCTCACCCCCTCACACACTCCGTATTGATTCTGCGCTACGTGCAGCGTAACCGTGATCTAGGAGTGAATATACGCTGCCATACAGCAAACGCTACCTGAGCCCCTCACAAGGTCAAATCCCACAGGTACGGCTGGTCATTCCACATGCATTCCAATGTTTTCTTATTTCATTATCTTTAATTCAGGGACTTCAAGAGAACAACATTTATCGTCGACAACAACAACAACAACAGCAAGAGTCTATGTCAACATAACAGCCAATAGTTCGAAGAAATGCAAAAAAGATATCTCTAAATTCCAAACAACTGCAGCAGCTAACTATTTCTGTCTGAGCAGCAAAACAACTCTCCTGAATATGTAAAG
>NC_085016.1:15139595-15147095 GCF_963854185.1 Sardina pilchardus
GTTTGCGATTATGTGTGTGAGCATGCATGTTTGTGTGTGTGTGTGTGTGTGTGTGTGTGTGTGTGTGTGTGATATGGCCCCAGATTCAGGGGACATGCTCCGATGAGTGCATTCTTATTGTTTGCCCGGCGGCCATGACAGGAGCGGGGCTGGCATAGCACGGCCAGACAGGGAGCGAGAGGAGACGAGGGAGAAACACATAAACAGACAAACACACACACACACACACACACACACACACACACACACACACACACACACACACACACACACACACACACACAACAAATACAAGTACAAACACAAACAACAGCACAGGCACGGGGAGACAGAGTCAGAGGGCGAGACAGAAATACCACATACACACACACACACACACACACACACACACAACAAATACAAACAACAGCACAGGCACAGGGAGACAGAGTCAGAGGGCGAGACAGAAATACCACACACACACACACACACACACACACACACACACACACACACACACACACACACACACACACACACACACACACACACACACACACACACACACACACACACACACACACACACACAACATTTGTATATGTGAGAGGAAGGGCGAGGGAGTGGAGAAGAGAGAGGAAAAGAGAAAGAGGAAGGGAGTAAAGACGGCCTACAGGGGTTGTCTCTGCTGCCATCATTAAAATAAAGAAATATTACCATGACAAATCTCCCCCGGCACAAACACTGCACTGCAGCCACCTTCGCTTCCATTAAAAATAAATGAGGAGCACAGTGTGTGTGTATGCGTGTGGACGTGTGGTGTGTGTGTGTGTGTGTGTGTTTAGTGTGTGTGTGTGAGGATGATGCCATGACCAGCCTGAGTGGTCACACTTATCTGCTGATGACAGGTGTGTGTATCCGATCATACAGCGAGACCATCACTGCCCAAACACAAGACAAGACAAACAGAAACACACACACAAACACACACACACGGCTCTCATCCCTAATGTCACTTGACAGTGAGTGTCAGCAGGAGAACATGCGGTCCATATTTGTGCCTGTCCACATAACCTGTGCCCGAGGGCTGGGCTTTCTGCTCCTCAGCCCACACACTAACGCTGCAGTGGTCACTGCTGGCCACTCACTACTGTCCCTACTGACCCTCTCAACTCCCACAAGCAGCCGGGCTCTTCACCAGCAACAGGACACCAGGATGGACTCAGGGGATTAAAAAAAGAAAAAAATTGCTTCATTGTCATTTAATAAATAATTTACTAAAAAGGTGAGTAGCAAAGGCGAGGCATTTGAAAGCAAACAAATCATGGCCATGAAACGAGGAAGGAGAAAGAATGATGAGAGAAAGAGAGGAATCTTATTTTGTTGTTCATATTGTGTTGGGTGTGTGTACACATGCATAATTGGTCTGATGCAATTTCCACCTTGCTTCGATTCTGATGCAATATCAATATGTGTGTGTGTGTGTGACATGGTGAATTGAATATCAACACAAGGTGGGTGAGTGTGTGTGTGTGTGTGTGTGTGTGTGTGTGTGTGTGTGTGTGTGTGTGTGTGTGTGTGTGTGTGTGTGTGTGTGTGTGTGTGTGTGTGTGTGTGTGTGTGTGTGTGTGTGTGTGTGTGTGTGTATGTGTGTGTGTGTGTGTGTGGCATGGTGAATTGAATATCTTCAACGTGTACGCAGAAGGAGATCCACAGGCTAATTAACAGAGACAGAAGGGACACAAAAGCAGTGAGAAATGTAACATAGACATAATGTACAGTATGTGTGTGTGTGTGTGTGTGTGTGTGTGTGCCATGTGTGCTGTGAGTAGTCACAGATGCTCTCCTCTGAGTTGCATTGTGGGCCGCCTTGTCTCCCCTAGGAGTGTTAGCCCTTCACACAATGCATCCACTCTAACCAATCCACACACACATGTATCACACACTAACCAACACACTATGCCCTACATTATGCATCTCGGTCTGTGTCTATCTCTCTCTCTCACACACACACACACACACACACACACACACACACACTAAAGGCAATGCAAGCACTCAAAAAGGCTGTGGCATCCTTAATGCAGTCCTATACACACATACAGTCATTCTGCGAGACTTTTGTGAGTGTCTTTCGGAGACGGTGAGTGAGAACATGCAAAAGGTCCCGATTGCTCCTGTAAGTGCACACACAAACCCATCGGTGCAAATGGAGAATGTGCATGCACACACACACACACACACACACAAACACACACACACACACACACACACACACTATAAATACTGTATACTGGTGTGTGTTTTTCATGAATGCTTGCACACACACACAGACATAATGTATGTTTAGTAGCACTCCACTGATCAGTATGGGTGCTCTCTTGCTCAATCAGCAGTGTCAAGTCCCATGTAAAACCGTAGCCAGCATTAGTCATCCTCCATTTGGGCCACACTAGATAGCCTAGTAATTACAATCTAGTATGCTAACTGCATCACTACGACATGCGCTGGAGTCAGCCTAGCCTGTGATGATCTTAATTGATGACTACACCTCCATGTTGGTACATGCCATGTAGCAATGTAGGCCCATGTCATCATTAACTCCTTTAATAATCATCGGAGCTCCCCGGGGTAACATGGAAATCTCAGGCACTCAGTTCCATGTAAAAGAGTGTGTGCATTTGAGTGTGTGTGACGTGATTTGTGCCTGGGTCTGTATCTGTGTGTGTGTGTGTGTGTTTGAGCCTGTGTGGGTGTGTTTATGCAAAATCTGCCCCAATTCAGCAAGCTAGCTCTCCCACCCATCTCCAAATGCCAGCCAGCATGTTTTGGAGAAAGGCACACACACACACACACACACACAGGGACACACACACACACACACACACACGCACACACACACACACACACACACACGCACACACACACACACACACACACACACACACACACACTTGCGAGGGCTTTTGTGTACGGAGTGATTGCTGAGTCTTCCTGTCATTCCCACAACAAAGGAACACGCGCAGAGGATGTGCTCAAAACCAACACTAGCTACAATGCAGCATTTGTACAGCATGTGAGGCCCTTCACTAGCCCGGCTATCACCAGACCAAGCTCAATCCTTTAAGATTGAACATTAGTCTGGGGAGTCTGCCCTGTATTCTCTACAGCACAAGAGAGGCACTGTTCAAATGACTGCACCAGGTGGATAAGCCAGTTTGTGATCCTTCTCCGCAGATTTGTAACGGAATCAAGATAGAAAAAATGCGGAGGTCTCCAAGCCTGAGCTGCAGGACGAAATCAAATCTCCGGCAAATCGGGTTGGGTTTACCAGAGAGGGTTAAAGCGGAGCGAGAGGCGAAAATGTTCGACCAATTCCACGTTCTGTTTTCGCAAAGGGGAGAGGGGCGAAATCCCCCTTTAAGCAGACCTAGAAAGTGACGTTATTCGAACTGAACTGCTTGCCAATCTGACAGAGATCGATATCCCACTATGACGTCTTTGCGACACGCCTCTTTAAGCAGACAGGAACTGTTTGAATTTTGCTTCCATAGAGATGCATTATGTTGCTCTATCTTGTCAGTAATGAAGGATCTTTGGGTTTACCCAGTCTAGCCCTGCCCAGCAGTGGGGAGAAAGATTCTATATACTGTACACGTCTGGCAACACAGAGTGGTCTTGATGCCTTCAGTCTAGTCAGACTATAAGCTTGTATTATAGATGACACCACTTGGAGAAACAGCAACTGGCTATATAAAGAGAGAGAAATTCAGTCTGAAAATATATACATGACAGTGAGGTCGCCCCCTATGGGCAGGGAGGGTAAAGAGCAGTCTGTGTATGAAATGTTAATGGAACATTCTGAATTCCCCCACAGGGATGGGGGAGGAAGAGAAACAGACTAAGGGTATGTTGTTTGCTCTCGGTCTCCTTCTCAGGTATACATTCCGTTCCCCATAGTCTTGTTTCTGAAAATACACCACCCCCTTCTATTGTGTGTGACGCACACACACACACACACGCGTGCACACATACACACGTACACACACACAAAGATGCACCACCTGAGTCAACCACACAAACCAACAAATGCAGCCAACCTAAAAAAAGAAGATTCACAGAGAAACCCGCAACAAAAATATGATCACAGAGAAGCACATACACACACACACACACACACACACACACACAAACAGGAGAGCACTAAGAGGCTTTGAGTGATCTGAGAGTTGGCAGAGGCGGCTGCTATTCCACATTCAAGGAGATGCCTTGTGAGGAGGCGCGATTCTCGCCTCCTCAGTCCAATAGATCATGAGGAGAACCCAAGCCACACACACACACACACACACACACACACACAGCTGCTTTCAGTGGTGCAGTGATATGTGGTCCTGCCAGGGAACCTGAATGAACATTTCAGAGAAGCTGCCTAGAATACAATGATGTTTCCACGAACATTTTCAGCCACATCCACAACCTCTCAATGCCAGGTTTCTAGACATACAATATGTGAACACACAAACACACACACACACACACACACACACACATACATACACACAAACTCACACACAGACAAACACAATCACAAACACACAGACACAAGAAAAGGAAGAATACATCTTAGCAAAGCTATTCGTGAAAACCACCTTTACATTTCACAAACACCATCTCGTCCTTTCTCTCTCTATCTCCTGTTTTTTTTTCTCTCTCTCTCTCTCTCTCTCTCTCTGCCAACACCAGGGCCTACACAGAGCCTTTCCCAGGCTCTTCCTTATCGATATGCACCGGTCTGCTTGCTCGAGGCGACCTTGAGCGACACCGCCGCAGCCCCCTCTGCGGTCTGGAGCGATGCGGAGGCAGGCGAGAGCCATCGATCCTGCGCCGAAGACAAAGCAACTCATTTGGGCATTAATCATACTGATAAAATCTGCAACGTGTGCATTTTTTAGGGGGTGTGCGGCACAGCAGAAGAGATGCCGTTGGGTGGGAAAGGGGGGGGGGGGGGACTAAAGCTATGCAGGGACCTATTCACTGAAGTGAGGACCACAATAAAAACTCTTTTCACTTTTCACAGAGTGAAGTGGGTTTGTGGGAGTTGAAGTACACAATAAAACTTTTTCCCACTGCGGGGTAAAGTGGATTTGTGGGTGCTGGGTTGATGGCGAGTGGTCAAATCAACAAAGAGAGGCTTTTAAAAAATGTCAGTAAATAAAATCAGCAAGTTGTGCTTGCTGCAGGTTGTATAGGGCTGTACAGTATATAGAGAATGGCCTCAGAATCAGTCTCTTTGGCTTCAGGCATGAACAATTCAAAAGTTCTACTTGGAAGTCATTCGGGAAGCCTTTGTGAAATCTTTCCGACCACTATCAACCTCGAAATGTTCCGCACCTACAGTACATTCTGGAACATTCTGAAGCACACAGGCTTCGTTGGTCGAGGGAAATTTGAGAGGTGATGGCGTGATCATGGACAGGGCGAGTGTGTGTGTGTGTGTGACTGGGCGTCTCAGGAGGGGAGGGTAACCTTTTCCCTGCCTGTGTGAGGCAGCACGCCATCAGGCAGATACTGTATGCTTCACTCTACACTACTACACTACGGCCATGCACAAACACTCCGATAACACGGCTAACCTCGTCCTCCTCACGCCAGCACGGAACGGGAGTGTGTGTGTGTGTGTGTGTGTGTGTGTGTGTGTGTGTGTGTGTGTATGTGTGTGTGGCAAAATTCTGCTCCATATCAGCTGTGATAGGCAGTCTTGCTGTGTGGCGTAGGCGATGCTTCATGTACCCTTGAATGACAAAGCAGTATATCCTCTGAGAATATTTGAATCCTTTCAGTAAAGAAATTTGATTGGCGGATTCAAATAAAGGATTCACACGCACACACGCACACACACACTGTATGTAATTTGTAAAAATCAGTGTGACCGCTCCCTATTGTCAGCTGAGTGAGAATATAATGGCGCCTGATGAAGGAGGCCATCGGAGCTGGACCTGATTTCTTACTGGCCCATAATCAGAACAAGAACTCTTCACTCATTAAGACCCCTCCCCCACTCCACCTCTCTCTCTCTCTCTCTCTCTCTCATTTCTCTTCTCTAACTCCATTCTACCCATCCTTACTTCATCTTCATTTCCGCCTTGCTCTCTTGTTTCAGTCGTTCTTTTTTTGCAGTCTCTTTCTCTTTCTGCCCCTCTTCATCATACCGTCTTTTCATCCAACTTCATTATTCTCTCTTTCTATCTCTCACTTTCTTTCTCTACCTCCATTCACCTCTCTCTCTCTCTCTCAGCTCATTATAGTGGCGGCTGTAAGAGGCCATAACGCCCCCTAGACTCTGTGCATCTGCCCACCTAACAGGAAAAGGCCTCACTGATCTTGTCTAGAGAACAAATCACAGTAATTGAGGCTACAGTCACCCACTGACTGTGCCCCCTATTCTCCAGAGAGAGAGAGAGAGAGAGAGAGAGAGAGAGGTGGAGAGAGAGATGGATAGAGAGGAGGAGTAGGAGGAAGAGAGAGTGGGAGAACAGAGATACAGAGATAGAAAGGGAGAGAGACAGAGAGAGAGAGGGAGATGGGGAGAAGAAAATGAGGAGATGGGAAGAGGTGAAGAGATAGAAGAAGAGATAGGGAGAAGGGTCATTCCACGCCAAATCAACCAGAGCCCACGCACTTGCGTCTAAAAAAAATCTGAAAAAAATACCATGTGTGCCTATGTTACCCAGGAGACACTCTGTAAAATGTTTTTGAGCTAAGATCAACACTTTTCAAGTAACAGCCAGTTTTACAGGGGGAGGGGGGTGTCAAATTTGTTGTACCTCTTTTTTTTGTCAAAGTTCACAAGCTCATTGCTCAAGAACTAGAATCTGTAGGAGGCTCAAATTTTGCAGGCTGGTGCATAAATAGGAATAGTATGCAGTAAAATCACCACGAGTAGTCTGGATGATCCTGCATGGTCATAGCAGTCCCTCAAAGTTGATCAAAATTGTATTGGAGTTCTTGGCTGGGCTCTGTTTAGGCTTACAGAAGACATATTTATACTCAACATAGGCTCTTGATTTTTTTTCTCTTATTGAGATCAGTAGAAACACTCTCCGAAAAAGCAATGAAGAGAAAAGAAAATCCATCAGGGACTGAACAGCAGACCTCACAAGTTTGAAAAATAATTTTGCATCTCATATTCAGAGCACCCTAACACCTTGTGGGAATATACAAAGATTTTTTTTATATTTTTTTCGTTAATCTGCATTACCTCTTCTTTTTAAAAACACCAATTTGACTTGTCTTATGCGAATCTTTCTTTTTCATTTTCCACCCTAAACATGGACAAAATGCACCATTGAGATCAATATGTTTTGTCCCCACCCGGCAATTTCAGTGATTCAGTGATTTTAGTGGCACCTAGTGGTTACTCTATACAAAACAAATCTCTCAATAGATCTCTATGGTGCATTTTGCCCTTGTTCAGGGTGGGAAATGAGAAAGAAAGATTTGCATAAGACAAGTCAAATTGGT
>NC_085016.1:15152095-15154595 GCF_963854185.1 Sardina pilchardus
GCATATTTACATTTCAATCGCACGGTCTTCCCACGTCTTCATCTAAGTGTGTGTCATTTGGAATATGTAATATACTATATTATTATATTATTTAAAACATGTAGTGAATGTAATTCACAGAATTGACAGTGTATTTTTACAGTGACTGCACTACAATGTTTTATATGGAGTGTCTCTGTCTCTCTCTGTGTGTGTGTGTGTGTGTGTGTGTGTGTTTTATTTGTGCCCTGTAGGCTGTTAGATTTAGATTAGACACACAGATGAAAGCGCCTATCTCTCTGAAACTTTGTGTGAGAGGCTTCCAAATCAATTTGTCATACTCTGGAGAGAAAGACACTCCTCCATAAACAAAAAAAGACAAGGATAGATGAAAAAGTCATGTTTGACTTTGAAAACACACACACAGAGTTTTCCTTTTATTTCCCTTGCTTGTTTCTAGCTTCAGGAGAGGCTCTTCTGGCTAAGATTCTGGTTTCAAGCCTCCTGATTTGAGAGGGAAGAATTAGAGCACATAGGATTGCTTTGACTAGTCAGAACATACGTGGCTCTACAGGTAGAGCTCTCCTTTTACCAAGTTTCATTGCACAGCACTTTGAAAGACTTGCATTTTGAAGGGCCTTTCTTTATTATAGAAACACAAACAAGCGCACACGCGCACACACACACACACACACACACACACACACACACAGCACTTGTCAAGACTCAGATTGCAGCTCTGATGGCTGTAAAATGATTAACACTAGTCTAATCTAACAATCTAATGATTGTTTGCCCAAGAAAACTCAAGGAGTTGTCATGAGGCCGTGGTGATTGTAACAAGTTTGCACAGCCACTAAGACGAAGATATAACCACAGAGTTTTAACAGAGAACACAGCTCAGGCATAAACCACTTTGATTTGGTTATGCTGGCATCAGATCTGGTTATAATCTCCTTTTCAGTCTGAGCCCATCCCCAGAAAATGCCCATCAATATTTCAGAGAGAGAGGATCGCTGTAATTACAGCACTGCCAGTTCACCATCGTTGGCTGTCTCTCAAACCGCTTACTTCGTCAGTAGGCTACACTCCTAGTATGCACTGAGCACTTACTTCTGTAGTGCCAACTTTTTAATGGTTAGCATTGTCCCAAAAGGAACACGCGTGCAGCATGTTAAAACACCCGTTTAGTGTGAGTAGTGTCAATTGTTCCACATTGAACTTTTTGACCGTTGATGGGGTGTCATTCAAATACTTTCAGTGCACTGAGCTTTTGCATTATTTGCGCTATACTTCAACTGAGTATTTGAAGTGTGCAAGTTTCAGCAACATAGAGGAAGAGTGAGCATAAGTAGTGAAAGGCTAGCAACATGCTAGTGCTAAATCATTAAAGCACAAATCAAAGAGGAGAACGCATCAGTACTGAAATGTTAGCAACACGCTAACACTGAATAATTTCAGCAAAAGCAGAGGAGAAGGCATCGGTACTGAAAGGTTAGCAACACGCTAACACTAAGTCATTATAGCACAAGACTGAGAGAAAAAAAGTTGAAGAGACAACACGAGAGGGGATAAGGCCTCCCTAATGGAGCACGACTTCTGACATGCTAGGTCAGCTCAGCTCATCAGTGAGGAGAACTGACAAGAAAAACTGGGTTACTGCATGAATGTTTATGTGTGCGCGTGTGTGTGTGTGTGTTTTCAGACAAAGCAATGAAGTACAATATCTTGGTTGCAAACATGAGAGTGCCAGGTTATGAGATCAGATTTGGGGATCCTGATACTTACTGGCCTGCCGAAGTAAAGAGTAGACAGCTGAGAAAAGAAACTGTGGACCAAGTCTCCCTAATGGAACAGGACTGTTGGGATGGCAGGCTAGCAGAGCAAGACGGAGAGCTGAGCTGACACTGGGGGATGATGGAGTGTGTGTGTGTGTGTGTGTGTGTGTGTGTGTGTGTGTGTGTGTGTGTGTGTGTTAGAGTGCTGCCTGGAAGCGAACAGCCTGGGGCACTGAGTAGAGAGAAAGAGATTGAGAGTGGAGGAAAAACTCCGGAGTAAAGTGAAAGTAGATGCTGTAATAGCTACATTCGCCTAGCTGTGGGAAAGTCTGATGCGTTTTAGCAGAGTTTCATCCCGTTTTTTGCCTCACTTGACACTGAAGTTTTGCAGTTATGGCACTGGGTAAGATAGAAAATTGAGATATTTTTAGATTTTAGGACCTGGGGTTTGGAATTTTGGGAGAAGCACAGTCAGTTACAGCACTTGGCTCTGCACTGACTGCATCTGCGGAAGTCTGATAGGCCTGGGTCCCACACCGTAAGATTCTTTACAAAAGCAAAGCGCTTTTGCAGCTTATAGGCCCATGGGGAACCATGCAGGTTCTAAAGAGAACACAGGCGCTAATATTGCATGAAGGGTTTCCCCTGTAGAACACACTGCTATTAGCTTCACAGGACTCCAGGACCTGTTAGCTGGAGAACGTTGACGTCACCGTGAAAGTGAAGGATTCCTCATGTCGAGT
>NC_085016.1:15159595-15163949 GCF_963854185.1 Sardina pilchardus
GATTCCTGAATTATTCACTCGGCTTATTTATTCATTGTTTAGCTCCGTGAGCAATGCAATTACCCCAGAAGTCCCAGCCTCTTCTATTGTTTGTGCTCTTTCTGTACACTTTCCTTTTTTTCACTCCTTTCATTATTTCTTTTGCGCACACACACCCATACACACACACACACACACACACACACACACACACACACACTGCTACGTGTCCAGTAGGCATGGAGGGAGCGAAAGAGAGAGAGAGATGCTTCCCAATCCTCTGTGCCATACCTATGCAACAGCACCACACAGTGGATATTTTCTTATACTACCACAAAACTAAAACATCCCCGTCATAAGACTCACGCCACTCAGTTTGTTTAACACTGTTCAATTCTACACCGGTACTCAAATTCTTTGCAAAATGTTGGACCACAACAAGGAATGTATTGATATATTTTATCGTTTTAATCACGTCTTAATCAACTATAAATGTTGAGTTTAATACCTTATGACTAAGTCTAATGACTTAAACGTGCTCAAACAACAATGATGCTAATTCTTGAGTGTTCCTTTCCTCCATCAAGACTTTTTGTGCTTTGCTTCCGAGGAGAATCCTAATTCCAGACGACTCCAGAGTGACCTTCAGCACTGCTTTCTTTTTGTCAGACATCAAAGGACTCGACTCAAGGCTCAAGGATTTAAAAAAAAAAAAAAAAGGGGGGGGGGGGGGGCGGGGGGGGGCTGAGGAAATGACGAATATCTGACGGGCATTTAACGGAGAGTGCTCCAGACCAATCATCCCGTCAACGGGGTAAAAATGCCAATAACAAGCGTGAGCGAGCCGCTGACACGTGACACTTTTAGCGGCCGAAACCGGCGGAGCGACTTCACCAACTCTAATCCAATGTCACACGTGTCAGCTGCGCGCGGAGCGGACGAGGGCGACCATTTAGCGGCGAGCTCCGTTTGTCACGCGGCGCTTTTATCTTCCGACTCCAACGGACTGACTGACTTGGCCCGGCGCAGCGCGGAGAGATAGCGCTCGGGGTCCAGATGAGGACATCGATTTAACTTCGTTGCGTCTAATCTGCTTCAATTACCTGTCGGATCAAATCAGCCAATCAAATGACACTGCTCCCTTTCCCTGCTCCTTGTTGATTGGCTTGGACTGTTTATAGCCCGGTCCGCGGGTCACTATGTTTTCTCTCTGTTCACATCAGGACTGAGTGACCGCACCTGTGTGTTTAGAAGGGACAGCTAAAGTTGGTCAGGAGAAACAAGGTGTTGAATTCGATTTAACAAAATTGGATTTGGATCTCACCAAATAATCCCACCTGTAATGAAAGAGCAGCATCGAAACGCATTAAGCCACGGCTGTTGATGCCACAGTGTGAGTGGCTGTCCCACTGAGTTTACCCGTGTGGAGGCAGGCAAAGACTAGGCAAGTCCTGATTTGAGTGGGAGAGGGGTGCCATCTAGTGACAAGTCTTGCGAGGCAGAGAGTCGGAGAAAGAGAGAGAGAGAGAGATAGATAGAGAGAAAGGGAGAAAGAGAGAAAGAGGGAGAGAGAAAGAGAGAAAGAGGGAGAGAGATAGAGAGATAGAGAGAGAGAGAGAGAGAGAGAGAGAGAGAGAGAGAGAGAAAAAGAGAGAGAGAGAGAATGTGTTTCTGTGTGTGCGCTGGTGCATGCTGAATGTACACTCTTCAGCTGGCATGGAGGCAAGAGGTCTATGCCAGGTAAATGGTTTCAGGATTGTGCCAATCTGCTGCCCTTGGCACCACCCAGGCATAAGTAGTAAGGTGTGTGTGTGTGTGTGTGTGTGTGTGTGTACTGAGCAGTACGGAGCACAAGAGAAATAGTGTCTTACCACACACACACACACACACACACACACACACACACACACACACACACACATACACACACACACACACACCAAAGTGCTGGTGCAAAATACTATCAACTCTAGTAGAATATAGGGTTTACTAACAACATCAAATCCGACCACACATGAAATCGGACCGCACGAGGTCCACCTCTCTCGTGTCTCAGTCTGCCCTCTGAATGAGGCTCCTCGGCCTCGCCGAGCTCCAATTCCTCTCCGCTGCTCCCGGGCCCGATAACCCCGCCCCTCGCACCGCTCTTATCAGGACAGATAGTCAAATTACAGCCCACCCCCTGGCCCACGGCGCACTCGTCTACCCCACTTACAGCGCTCGATACGTCTGGTCTGGGCCCGCCGAGGTGGCCGCTGATGCTGATGCTTGCTTGCTTGCTTGCTTGCTGCTGATGCTTTAAACAGCTGTCTGCCTGAGGCATTGATCTGAGAACAGTCCGGATGAGTCCGGCTGTCAATCACTGTGGGTTCTGAGACGGGTCCAGCTGGTCTGAGATCAGTGGAGCCACATCTGGTTGGAAGCAAACTAAAAGTGAGGTGAAGGAGGGTCTGGCTGCCCGTGAAATGTGCTTTTGAATGCTCAACTCGTGCTGGTTTAGCTGGCTATGGATCATGGTGGAGAGTGGGCATTTGAAAGTAAGACGAGAGAATCTGACAAATACTGCAGCTACAAAACTTAACAGAAAAAGACAGGCATCTGCAGAGACAGAGAAACAGAGATATACTGAGAAATCAGGCAGACTGTAAGTCATAAATTGCAAGAGAGATTGATCATCGATTTAAAAGACCTCATAGAGAGAATAGCACCCTGCAGAGCACTCTATTAGGTAAAGATCCAGCCAGACCGACTCTTTCCTCCAGCAGCCTTAGCCTTTCCTCTTCTACAGAAACAGCGCTCACAGCCCAGAGGATTGGCCCCATTTCATTCATCATCTCCTAACTCTCAGCACCTCCAGTCCAGAGGAGACATTTAGCTCTGATGCTAACTACAGCCTACCGGCTTTGGCACAATACAATGGCATGGGCCATGGTGGAGGTGGGTATCGCATACGAACATGTGTGGCACTGGTCTGGGTGGTCTCTCACTGCCAGCACTACTGTGAGTGGGGGTGGGCACAGGGGGGTGCAGTTTGTCTACCTGCAGGTGGCAGTGTGCCAACCACTGTGATGGGCGGGGGGGACGGGTGGGTAGTTGGAGATGCTCAGTGGGGATTTTGGAATATTCTGAGCACTGGGCTCCCAGGGGCTTAAGGTTTAGTAAGGCAGAGAGAAAGAGAAAGAGAAGAAAGAGAGGAGAGGAGAGAGAGAGAGAGAGAGAGAGAGAGAGAGAGAGAGAGAGAGAGAGAGAGAGAGAGAGAGAGAGAGAGAGAGAGAGAGAGAGGGAGAGAGAGAGAGAGCGAGAAAGAGGGAGGAAGGGTGAGAGCGACAAAGAAAGGAATAAAGAAAAAAAGAAAGAAAGAAAGCACCCCAGAAGTCCTTGGTAAGATAAAATAAAGTGAGAAAACAGGACAACGCTAGAGACGGACCCACAGAAAGACAGAAACTAATGGGAGCTAACATTAAAGGGAAACACTAAAGGTAAACCGTGGGAGAGGCAGAGAGAGAATGACAAAAGAGAGGAAGCAGGAGATGGAGTGAGAATAAGAGGGAGAGAGAGAGGAGGATGGAGGGATAGAGAAGAAGGATAGTAGTGGGAGTGGAGGGAGTAAGTGTGTGTGTGTATGTGTGTGTGTGTGTGTGTGTGTGTGTGAGAGGAGATAAAGAGAGAGAAAAGAAAGGCTGGGTGCAGTGAAAATAGCCAACTCTCTTTCTGCTTTGATCAACAGTATTGGACTGAGAGTGAGGAGGAAATGAGAATTGATTGAACTCTTCCTGTGCCAGCACAAGCTCCATCTTCACTCCTTCTCACTTAGTCAACCTCTTCTTTCTCTCGCTCTCTCCATCTTACCCTTATGATGTATCTCTCTCTCTCTCTCGCTCTCTCTCTATCTCTCCCTCACTTAGTCAACCTTTCCTTTCCCTCTCCCTCCCTCCATCTTACCCTTATGATCTTTCTCTCTCTCCCTCTCTCACTTAGTCATGCTCTCCTTTCTTTTCCCCTCCCTCCATTTTACCCTTATGATTTCTCTCACTCCTTTCTCTCCCCCTCCCTCCATCTTACCCTTATGATCTCTCTCTCCTTCTTGCTCCCTCACTCTCATGCTTACACTTTCTCTCTCTCTCTCTCTCTCTCTCAGTTCGTGTCCAATCAGGAAGATGGTCCAGTCCTCCGTGGGTCTTGCTGAGTGTGCTCCTGACAAAGAGCCTCGGGCTCAGCCTATGACTGCACCTGACGTGTGTGTGTGTGTGTGTGTGTGTGTGTGTGTGTGTGTGTGTGTGTGTGTGTGTGTGTGTGTGTGTGTGTGTGTGTGTCTGTGTGTGTGTGTGTGTGTGTGTCTGTGTGTGTGTGTCTGTGTGTGAGTGTCTCTTTCTCA
>NC_085016.1:15164149-15179149 GCF_963854185.1 Sardina pilchardus
GTCAAAAAAAAAAATTTTGGCCGACCCTATTTTTAGGTTGATGGTAAATCCATAATAAGAACATATATTTATCTTATATTGTTAGGGATCTTTTAACTAGCTTAAGTTCTTGTGAACATTACATGTTTTAAAGTTCTATTTGCTATTTATGGCCTGTAGGCCTCATTGACCTGAACTCATACAAGTCGTTTTTAAATAAAATTAGCATAACATATGCATTATTTTGGCTCTAATAAACATTCAGATAAAAAATATTGGGTTATTATATCACAGAGTGCATTATGTCCAAGTTTTAAAATAATATTTGTTTTTGAAACCATTTCAATTTTTCACAGTTGCACAAAATCATGCCTTTTCTGTTCCCGGTCAAAAACTGACCGGTATGATTTTTATTTGTAAAGAATGACCATTAATAGTCAATAGTGTGCCTTTTCTGAGCACAAACTGACAACAATCTCTTGAGTAGTTCTTTAATAAGCTGGCACAGGTCTCCTGAGGTATTTTGACCCATTCTTTCATTGCGAATTGTTCCAGCTGCATAGTTTCAGAACATGGACATTCACTTTGAGCACCCGACACAGATTCTCAATTGGATTGAGGTTTTGGGCTCTGTGTGGGCCACTCCAGGAACCTGGGTTCTGGTATCCTTGAGCAACTGTTGGACCAATTTTGATGTATGCTTTGGATAATTATCTTGTTGGAAGACCCTGCAACGACCTACAGCTATTCCAAGAGCCAATTTCTGCATATTATACTTCAAAATTTTCATTTTCTTTTTTCATGATGCCATGCACCTGAGCAAGGTTCCCTGTGGCTGAGGCTGCGAAACAGCCCCACAGCATGATGCTCCCACCACCATGTTGAACTGTGGGGTTCAACTTAGGGTTGAAAGCATCTCCCTTTCTTCGCCAAACATAAACAACATCCATGTGCCCAAACAGTTCCAGATTAGTCTCATAAGACCAAAGCACAGACTTCCAACTCATTTTTTTATCTCTCAAATGCTCACGTGCAAATCTCAGTCTGATAGAGAGATAGATAGATAGATAGATAGATACTTTATAGATCCCCAAGGGGAAATTCAAAGTTGTGATGTGCCACTCTTTGAGTAAAGGGGTTCTTCTGAGACGATGGCCCTGAAGCCCACCATGATGAAAGTCCCTCCCAACTTTGTTACATGAAATATCAACTCCAGAAGAGGCCAGGTCAGCAACAATCATCTTGGCAGATGTCCGGCCTTCTTGCTGACATCTCTGACTATTTTCCTTTCCAGAGTTCTTGAAATTTTGTGCTTACAACCACGCCCAGGTTTGCTTTGTGGAATTTGTCTCCTTGTACTTGACAATGATGCAACGTACAGCAGTTCTAGACACTGTGAAATGCTTGCAAATGGAGGTATAACCTTTCCCCTTATGATCTTCCACTATCTTCTTTCTGAGCTCAAGACTGATTTCCTTTGTCTTTGACATGGTCAGTAAGATTAGTCCCTCGATAATGTGTACAAGTGCCTTGTGCCTTGAGTCCTTTTATGCTGATTGAATGCTCGGATATTGTTATGAAGCCAATTAACTGTACAGGAGTGGTTTGAAAGCTGATTGGTTAATTAGGTGTGTTTTGATAACAAACAAATCACATGGGCAGTAATATTATTGACCATCCCATCATGGGGGCTAATATTTTTTACCACTTTATTTGATATAAAGTAAAACTAAAAATGTATTTCATATTCCAAAATGTACACCAAAAGCCACTAAATATCACTTTTTGTGTGTGCCCAGCAACACATGCATGTGTGGGTGTAGGACAGAAGTCACTCAACTGAATTTTATACACTTTTTGTAGTCACACCCATTCATTTCTAATGACCGGTCATTTTTGACCGGGAACACCACAGGTGTACATAAGTTGAATAAAACACACAAAATTGCATCAAAGTTATCAAAAATTATTTTGTGTGTTCAGATGCCCTATGTGAACAAAGTCATGAAATCTCATGACTATCAGATTAAGTTAACTATATTTTTCAGAGACAAAATGTGCAAAATCGGACAGATTTGACCGTAACACAACAGGAGGGTTAAGCATTAACATATTACTTTATGATAAAAACCTTGTAAGCCTTTTGAAGTCAATTCTGGCTATAATCTATTTTTGTAAATGGAGTTAAAAGCATAGCAGTGCGGTCTAAATTCAATTGTACTGTATATATTTTTTATCGTCTGATACCGTAATGTGCATCCTGCTTTCATGCTGTTGGGAGTTTAACTGTTTTCAGAAGCACAAAAAGTAGGTTTATTATTGGCTTCTTTCATAAGAAAGTGCATCAAATCAAATCATTACTGTGAAGAGAATAATATAATATCATTTCATGCATGTGGATTGGCTGTTAATTTTTAATGAGTAAAAAATCGATTGCTTGCCTTGTGATGTGCTTGAGTAATTGATTAAAAATAGTCTGAAATGCCCCAATTTCCAGAGCTGGTGGTTAAAATAAAGGGAACCTGCATAACAGCCCCTTTTCCAGTGTTGCATTCAGATGAAAGGGCCCCCACAAGCTCAAGGCACAAACAAAGCCACCGATCATGTGTGCTCAAACCCACACAGACACACACACACACACAAGCAATCCAGATCATATGTCTCTAACACACACACACTCACACACTCACACACTCACACACTCACACACTCACACACTCACACACTCACACACTCACACACTCACACACTCACACACTCACACACACACACACACACACACACACACACACACACACACACACACACACACACACCTCTTTTAACATGTCAGAAGACCGCCCCGAGCAACAATCTGAACATGAATAGATAGCTGCTAAGTACCAGCATCCACCATGCTCTGAGCAGGTCAATGAGAGCAGAGGAGGTAGAGACAAGAGCGCAAGATGGAGAGGGGGAAAGAGGGAAGAAAGAGAGGGAGGGAGAGAGAGAGGTGAGGAAGAGAGGGAGAGAGAGAGAGAGAGGAGAGGGAGAGAGAGAGAAAGAGAGAGAGGAGAGAGAGAGAAAAGAGAGGAAGTGAGAGAGAGAGAGAGAGTGGGGCAGGCTGAAACACCCCACAGTTTGAGCTGACCTGGACTTTCCAGTCAGGTCACTTTCAGCTTTCTCACACAGCATGCTCAGACATTTATTTGCGCACAAGGAGCTGGGTTTCAGGAATCCAGGCCAGGCTCAGTCAGAACCAGCGCAAAAAAAATGATAATAATATAACAAAATATTGATATTCTTCTTAATTACTTGTTTGGACACTGACTTACCAAATATCTAATTAAGCCGCAGCTCAGAAAGCCAGGCATAACAAGTTGTTTGACAAGCTGCAACAATATTGTGATATCACCAGATAATTGTTTGTTTTTCAGTTTCAATTTTCACTTCCTGCTCAGTGGCGGTGGCAGCATGAGCCATTAGCACTGGAGAATCCTAGCGCTGGCTCACCTAAGACCTCGAGAGAGCAGTAGCTGTAACTCTACACGACCATAAAGCAACACTGGCTTAGACTGTCTGGCTTAGACTGTCTGGCTGGCTGGCCGACAGCTACTTCCACCCATGGGAGCTTGCCATCTAAGCCCAGCGAAACTTTCACTCTGAACTAATGAAGCTTGTTTCTGTTTACATGTGCTAGCCAACAGCTACGGCTGTAACCAATGCACATTAAGGATGGATTTTCTATCTTTTAATCCACAAGTGTTAAAGATGAAACAAGAGGTTGCATCCATGGGGGTATGATGATATAGAGCTGGAGAGAGTGAGGAAGATTCTCCCCCATTCATCTCTATGGCTGATGCTAGGCTTGCTAATTCAGCCAACAATATGCCCAGTGGGCTGCTGCCATCTTTAAGATCGGTGTCCAACATGCGCTCACTTCCACCCACATTTTCACAAATTAGCCAATTAGGTGTCACATTATAGATGGCCACAAATCATATCCATGTGGACCCTTTTAGCAGGCAATTGCCAGATCACCCCCCAATCCACACAGATGGCAAACTTTTGGATCCGTCAGTAAACTGGACCTATTTGGTTTGTCAGACACCATTTTCAAAAGATAGTGGTGGCTAAGTGGCACACTAACTGGCTGAAACTAACCCTCTAAACCCTACCACCCTTGTTCCATAGCCCCTAGCTAGCTGGGTAGCCTATATGATTAACATGTCGATTGGTTATACAGTTATTTTTTTTGAACTACTAGAATGCAATGATCAATCACACCAAAACAGATATGAGAGATACTGTATGGTCGATATTGACTTAGTGTAAAAAAAAAAAAACATTGACCCAACATCTGACTGAGATCAGATTAAATGAAAACATTTATTTGCTCAGCAGATTCTTTTATCCAAAAGGCCTGGAAATGCAGAGGACAAGACAGGACATGTCTTCCCTGGGTATCAAACCCACAATATTGAGGTTGTCAAGACCATGCCAAGTCGAGTCACGCATCTTACACACATTCGAGACTTCCAAACACTTCAACTCATTCTGTGGCGTTTGTAAGTAATCAGTGGGTTTCTTCACCACTGAGCCGTAATCTTCCCGTGGACACAGTGACTTCCTGCGAAACGCCCGTGGCCCCATGGTTGAGCAGCAGGGCTTGACTGTCACGGTTGGCACG
Source organism: Sardina pilchardus (assembly GCF_963854185.1). NCBI lineage: Eukaryota > Metazoa > Chordata > Actinopteri > Clupeiformes > Clupeidae > Sardina > Sardina pilchardus. The sequence continues at coordinate 15,168,798 of NC_085016.1, forward strand.
CACGGGCACCAGAGACCCACTGGAGAGGCCTGTGCCACCACACACACCCCGTAGCGCAGTCTGTCTGTCTGTCTGTCAGTCTGTCTGTCTGTGAGCAGAAGGACAGAAGGGGGACTCTGGCGTGTGCCCAGCTGTAGGGGCGTTGAGGTGCCAGGAGAGGGAGGATGGTACAAACGATGCCCAGGGAACACGGGCACAGGTGGCACACACACCTGCCAGGGAGCCAGGATGGCAGAGAGGAGACATCACCCAGACAAACAGGGGAGAGGAAAAGAGCTGAATAAGCCCAGCGCAGAAAAAGAAGACAAACCGCTCACCAGAAGCCATTCCTCTCATGGACATGTTTTTGTCCCCTTTTTAAGAGAAATCAAAAAGGTCTCTGGTTGGCAAGTTGAAGGATATTGGATTTTTGACCAAATCGTGAGGAAAACAAGAAAGGCATTTACTCAGACACTAATCCAAAGGGAGATTCCACTGCAGTAGAGCTCTCATGTCAAATAAAGAGAGCTGCTATCATGTAATACAACCTTGTGCAGGTACTTTAAGTGAAAATACATGGCCTCAATTAACACCTTATAGATTTTACAGCCCAAACCACAACAAAGAACCTTAACATTGACTTAAAGAGAGGAGCAGCCCTGGACAAAGTTCAAATCACTGAGACAGACACACACATTTACACCCCGGACACACACTGCGAGCAGAGCGGCACTCAAGTAGGGCTGTGGTGACTGTGAGAGAGATTAATGGTCACAGGAAGAGCGAATTCCCTTCAGTGTGAAAAAGGGAAATATTAAGGCAGTGCTGAAACTGCAAATCAACCTTCTGTCTAACAAGACCCAGGGAGACACCAACTAACCTGCCTCACAAAACAGGTCCATGCACAAACACACACACACACGCACACGCATACTGGACATACATACACACATATACATACAGTATACACACACACTCATATACATACATATGCACACTCACACATATACATACAGTATATATATATATATACACACACACACACACACATGCACACTCACACATATACATACAGTATATATATATATATATATACACACACACACACACACACACACACACACACACAATAGGGTTGTGTGCAAAGAGGTCTCAACATTAATTACGAAAGGCGGCCTCATTGAGTGGCGGTGGCTGGGGGAGTATTGTTTGAGGGGATCGTGCCTCAGTAGGGTGGAGGGGGGGGGGATCCATGCCTGCTCTGCAGTGTTGACTCAATAGGATGGAGTCTTAATATTTTATCGCCTGCTCGCAGCTTTCTCACACTCCTGCAGAGAGACGGGGACAGTAAGGGCTTGGCTCCACTCTTCGTTTTGCCTGTTTGAATTAAAAACCTCCGTTTGACACAAGTTGCTGAGTTTCCTCCATTCAACGGGGGGCTCTTTATTCCTAGCTATTAAAACACATTAAAAGTTTTTCAATTTATTTCTCTCAGCTGCTCTCATGAAGAGGGTTTTTTTAGAGAGAGAGAGAGAGAGAGAGAGAGAGAGAGAGAGAGAGAGAGAGAGAGAGAGAGAGAGAGAGGGAGAGAGAGAGTGGCAGCGGAGGTCTGGAGTATTTTGGTTGAGACAATGTCAAATTAAAATCTTACAAGCAGCCTGAAGAGTGACTGATTAATCTGGACTCAGTACTGACAGTGACCCCTCACCCCTAAGTCACACACACACATTCTCTCTCACTCACATGGACAAATGCCACACACACATGGAAAGTGACCGAGTGGGTGAGTTTGTGTGTGCGGCTATGCACAGTTGCCAGTTTAGAATGGTCTCTAGAGACATTACAAGGAGAGACACACACACACACACACACACGTTCACATTTCATACTCGTATGCACATACATACATTAATAATTAAGTACAAACTTCATTTGCATTAGAGTGAAGCGAGAAGGGCTTGACCTCTATGAACCACAAATTAATTTAAAACTTGTTCATGGCCAAAGACATAAATAAAATGCAGTACATGTAGTGATAAGAACTGCACTTGAGAAGAGTCACTTGACCTTGATACTGTCACCTTCCTTCACACGATGAGCTACAACATGGCTACCTCAAACAGTGTTCCTTTTTTGCATTTCATTTTTGAAAACGTTCCTGTTTTACAGTCACACGGACTACACCAACAGACAACAGCGCAACAAGACAAAAGAGAAAGTGGCATTAAAAGGTGTCAGTGCTAAACGGTATGGATGTGCATCTTTAACAGGTAGCTGGGGCGTAAACAGTGAAGGCAAACACCTTTCAGCGCCCCGTGACAGTCGGGCGAGGAGCGAGGACGGCGAGAGACGACTCGAGGCTCCGCCGTGAATAAGAGTCGGCCTCATTTCCGCCGAGCGCGAGCGCGGGGGGAAGCGGGTGGAGCGGGGGAAGGCAGGAAGCTTCGAGGCGCCTGCGAGACAGCTGGAGATGACGGCGGCGCATTATCGCTCCTCTCCGTGTTCTTCGCCGCACAATACCGCCGCGTGTTAATAGAACCGAGAGAGAGAGAGAGAGAGAGAGTCGAGTCGACTCGGCCTCTTTTTTTTTTATTTCCCCTCTCAGCCGCCTCGTCTCCTCTCTTCTCTTCTTTCAATTTGGCCCCCCTTCATGAAAACCGCTTTTCAATTTGGGCCGTCGGTGCTCTTAATTTCCTCTTCTCATCTCTTGTCTCATTTGGCTGGTGAAAAGGCCTCCCTAGACAGCGGTGTCGGGGTGGGGGAGCGAAGAAAAGCACAGAAAGGATATTAAAGGCGGCCTGTTTAGGAGCCACAGAGTCTACTCCTCGCATTGAGCATAAACACGCTATGTATGAGTTTGTGTTTGCTTTTGTGTTTGTATCTTTCCCTGTATAACCGAGAGAAAAATAATCAGAATCAGATATTATTCGCCAAAGGAGTGGTGTGTTCCATTTGCCTTGTGGTAGTTGGTAACTGGACATGACATCACTCACATCCGAGTTCAGCGCTTTCCAATTACAATACACCGTGATTACAAGATGCTACAGTTGCTGCAGCAATTGTCTGTTGTTTGATTGTTTCCTGGAATAGCAATGTCAGTTTGTGACAGATAAAAGGTTGGACACTATTGTCTCTACGATTGACTGTACCGAACGTACACGAATAGGACAGAACTGCCTATAAACCATCTTACAGCAGCTCATTTGCTGTTAATGGGCACAGCCATCTTATAAATTCAAACTCGGGGTCCGTAAGAGCTGGCAAGTAGGAATTATGACATCAGGGACTGTTCCATTTGCAACCTCCTGCTCGTAACAGGGAAAAACAACTGGGGAAAAAAACCACACGAGAGCAGATAGCGCATCATCGGTTCACCCCACACAAGGAATTTGGTTCTGGCCGTTGGCATCACTCGGGCAAAAAGAAGCGAAACATAAGACAGACAAGCCAGGAAACAAAAACCAAGCAGGCAGATGTGGAGGCTGAAGCTGAACCAGCGGCCAAAGTGGCGGTGGCAGCTCAGGTAAATCTGTCTCTTTTACGGCACCTGTCAGCGCGTGCCACAGTTTGTCAACTCGGAGAGCCCGGGGGCGTAAAGAGATGGAGCGGCGGGCAGGCGGGCGGGCAGGCGGGCAGGCGGGCGGGCGGGCGACTGCCGGTGCCCTCGGCTTGATAATACACTGCCAGCTGCTACCAGTCATGCAACCAGACGCCGGAGGCTGCCTCCGAAAAAGCCGCTCCAGTCTGTGACACTCGCCGGGCAGGATTATATTAACAGCCCTGCCTTCTCAGCTCGCATTAGCCCATAAAATGCCTGGGTGAGTTAGAGCCTCCGCTCCTCGCCAGCCCTCCTTGCACCTTTGATCATTCCGGAGCCGCACTCGTATGGCAGAGCACGGACCTGCAGTGTGTTACTGCAATGTGGCAGAAGTGCGGATCAAAACTGGACAAGATGCTCAGAGAAGTGTGGGGGGGGGGGGGGGGGGGCAATTAAATGGTGATTGCCTGAATCGTTTAATCAACAACAACAATAACAACAACAACACGTTGCATTCATAAAGTGCTTTTCTAGGGACCCCTAGAGCCAATGTGTATACATTATGTCAGTAGCTACCTGTCTGTAGAGGTTTAGCTATGCCTCTGGGTCTAGCATTTACACCTGAGATAAAAGCCAAAGAGAGAGGAACAGATGCTCTGCCAGTGTACTGAGTAATCCTTTCAGGGTGCATAAGAGGAGAGTACGCGGAACACCAACAGACGTCTTAGACACTGAATAAGTCAATATATTAAAACATGAGCAGTGGGAGAGACTGGAAGGCACAGAGGTGGATGAGAGAATAAAGTATATAGAGGGAGAGAGGGAGGGAAAGGGAGATGGAAGGATAGAGAGTGATTGAGAGAGGAGGAGGAAAGGGAGATGGAAGGATAGAGAGAGTGACAGGGAGAGAGAGAGAGAGAGAGAGAGAGAGGAGAGGTGAGAGGTCAGGAGTGTGGCCTCATCTTGTCCTCATAACGGTCATAAGCTAGGAGGTATGTTTACAGCAGACGCCCCTCTACCGGGGACAGAAACTGAGACGACCATGTTCACACCCAGAGACAGTCTCTTGCGCTCTCTCTATCTCTCTCTTACACACACACACACACACACACACACACACACACACACACAGACACACACACACACACACACACACACACTAGCAACAGCACCCAGACACTCTCACTCACACACATACCAAAATGTAGAGCTGTAACTAGACACAAAAAGCGCACACACACACACACACACACACACACACACACACACACTCAGGGGACCTGCAACCAGACACCTCAGCTCTCCAAGGGTACCTCGGGACCGACTCAAAATAACAATCTCTGTTGTCACAAAGTGTCAGGTCACATTTTTCCACATTTAACCTGCAGCTCATAGGACCGGCCCCCGTAAAACTGCACACGCTCAGTGTCAGCACAACACGGCTACTCGGGACCAGGAAGTCCTCATCACAGCTGCATACATACAGCCCATAATAACAGCCACCTCATGGCCGCACATTGCAGTGGATTAGCAAGAGCCGGTCATAATACACTTAAGACTCTCATAACGCCTGTTCACACTGGAAACAATCACCATAATGATAACGATATAATGATAACGGCCTAAACAACAGTTTTACAGTATTCCGCTAATGAAAGCGCGCTAATAAGAATGACAGCGTCCATACGTGAGGAACGGCATTATTGGGGATCACTTTAAGAGGGGTTTTGTGAACGACACAAATGCAGAAGGCCAATCGGAATTCACCACATTTAAGGCATCTCATTCATGAATATGAGTAGTATTCCTGAGAGGCTTTCCTTGTCCAGTCCAGTGTGGACTTTCATGTCATTATATATATTACATATTATATAAATGTGTCTATAGTTATTGTCAGGAGTGTGGATGGGTCTTTACAGTCATTATCTCTAACCTGGTTTGTATATAGAGAGTAAAACATGTTTGCCAGATGCTATCACAGCACTAGGTGATGTCCTTTGGATCCCAATTCTCCAATGACACGCCCGTCTGAAACCCAATTGAATGAACCTCAACTATTCAATTGCCCGGCGCCTACCCGTTCCCATTTGTCCAATCAGACGATGCCATCGGAGCCAATAAGAGCCAATGGGAGATGAGCAGGGGGATAGCAGCCGGTGTGCGGAGGGACGTGCCTCTGCGGTCCTCCCCGTGCCACTCACACACTCCGTGCCGCCTGCCCGGCCTGGAAGACGCTTTATCAGTTAATTGGTGCCAGTTTCCAGCGCTCTCGTCTCTCTCCGATCAAATTAATGTGGGATGGAGCAGCTGCTGCTCGGAAACAAGTAGCGGGGGGAGGGGAGTGTGTGTGTGTGTGTGTGTGTGTGTGTGTGTGTGTGTGTGTGTGTGTGTGTGTGTGTGTGTGTGTGTGTGTGTGTGTGTGGCCGCCATAGAGACACCTTATCAGGTACTCTGCCGTTGCACCAATTACATTAAAGCTGGGCATGAAAAGTGCAAGTCAGGTCTAGAATGCATGACTCAGCATCTAAGGATGCAGAAGAAACACAGCTGAATTTCCGTCACACACATACACATACGAGCACACACACGCACACACACACACACACTGACCTGTTAAACTGTAAATAGGCACAAACAGGAAGAGTGAATTGAAAATAAAACAGAATAATGTAATGACTTGTACTATGCCATTTGGACAAGGAAGGCTGTTGCCTTTGGATGCCCATATGCCGCTCAGTTGGCCAGGGATTCAACGCTCGAATGATGCCTCTGCCCCGCATGGGTGTGTAAGGGGCAGACTGGCACCAACGCGCCACTGAAGGGAACTCTGGAGTTTGGAACACCGACTGCGGAAGTCCGGGAAGAAAGACGGATGGGCGAGGTAAAGGAACGCTGTGGCTTATGGGGGGGAAAAAATGGCGGACTGTTGAGTTCCTGAGGCCTGTGGCTGGTGGGAGGGGGGCAGAGGTGGATGGGGGTGGGGGTGGGGGGGTGGGTGCTCAGGGGGGCCAGAGATCGAGCTGTGGTGATGTCACAGTCGTGGTTTCGTGCCAACAGTAAGATTAACGGTGATTTGCCCGCCTGTTTCACCTCATCTGTCAGGTGTCAAGACAGCAATCAGAGGGGCATCAGAGGCTACCTTAACGACTTTCTACTGCTGGCAATCTGTGCAATTTATCATTCACACATTGCGTGCGTGCGCGCGTGCGTGTGTGTGTCTGTGTGTGTGAGAGAGAGTGTGTAAATCTGTGCGTGTGTGTAGATGCAGACACTGATTTAAAGAGATGCCTTGATGTGTATTACTACAGAATATGTGGCTCTTTTGTCTCTGTCTTCCTCATTCTCACACACACACACACACACACACACATTAGTGATTTGTACTCCCTACCTGTTACTCTTTTATGACGATGCCGTAAAGCATGTTGACAAATGGCTGCTTGGAGGGATGTCATGTCTGCAGCATGTTCACAGGAGCCTTTCATCCGACAGCCTAATCAGTCACCAGGCAATAAACGTCATGGCAACAGGGGCGACAGGCAAGGAGGCGCACATTCCACTGAAAAGGCTTGACCTGAGGAGGGTGTGTGTGAGTGTGTGTGTGTGTGTGTGTGTGTGTGTGCGTGTGTGTAATACATACAAAGAAATGTGAGGGGAGTGGGAGAAAATGACTGAGAGAGATGGTCTCCTTTCAGACAATATGTTTGAGCTCATGCACAACGTGTTTGTGTGTTTCCCTGTGTGTGTGTGTGTGTGTGTGTGTGTGTGTGTGTGGTCACTGGGACCGCGTGGGAGTTTGTGTGGAGGCGTCATTGTGATTGACATTGAACACAAGAGAGAAGTGCTATAGTGTGGAGGCCTTAGAACAGGCCAACAATGAAGCCTTCCACAGCGAGCTACCTCACCGGCCTGGGCACTGGCCTTGCCTGCATCCGCACAGACGTCAGAAAGACCCGGATATTGGAAAAATATACAATGGCATAGTGTCATAGAAGGAAGTCTGTTTGTTTGTCAGTGTGTGTGTGTGTGTGCATGTGTGTGTGTGTGTGTGTGTACACAGTATGTGTATGTGTATCTCTGTCTCTCTCTGTGTGTGTGTGTGTGTGTGTGTGTGTGTGTGTGTGTGTGTGTGTGTGTGTGTGTGTGTGTGCATGTGTGTGTTACTGTGGTGTTGTTCTGAGATGCTTGAATGACCATGTTAATAAATGTCCCATTTCCCTCCTCTATAGCTCTTTTCACGGGCCCCAAAGGGACAGGCGGTAGATGTGTAGAACTGAAGCCATATTGCTACTGTACCGTGCAGACGAATGGCTTGATCCGGCCCAGTGGATGAGCCAGCAGCAGCAGCAGCAGCAGCCTCTCAACAGCACACTCCCCCATAGGAGACAATTAAGACTGCAGCGTGCACTTTCATCCGACGCCCACCAGGGGGCAGTGAAGAGTGCCGTGCCTGCGTTTTGGTTTCGGATTCTGCCACTGCTCAGCCCAATTGCTGCCCATTGCCCCGCGGGTGACCAGGCTATATTTGGGGCCGAGGGGGCCCTGGCGTTTGACCAGAGCGGCAGCTGGCATCCCAGGCCTTTCCCATGCCTGCCGCGGTCACTGTCCGCGGATGCCCACGGAGCCTGACAGCCATCCCCTGGCACGACCAGCCTGGCACAGCTGCAGAGAGCTGCACGGCGAGAGGTGCCCGTCTGGGGCATAGACGGCATATGCCCTCGCTTACACACACACACACACACACGCACACTGATACTCACACAAATGTGCACAGACAGACACTGACTTCCTCTATCTCTCTCTCACACACGCACACAGACACACAGACACACACAGACAGACACACACACACAAGCTGTCACTCTCACTCTCTCTCTTCATGTCTCTCTCTCCATCTCTCTTACACACACACACACACACACACACACACACACACACACACACACACACACACACACACACACAATTATGGATAGAGTATCCCGATCCCTGAGGCCATCTTGCCCAGCTGCCCCACATAAGTTTCCTGCGTGCCTGTCAAGACTATACATTACAGCGTTACATAATGCTCTTAAGGAGGCTCCGGCGCCATAAATCAAAAATCCGCCCGACGCCCTCCACAGAATCCCGTCGACAGCCCTCGAGATGAGCACATGCGTCTGGATGGGCCGCTCTCGGCAAAAACATCCTACTTCTCTTCGGCTCGAGGCCCGTCATTCTCGGCGCATGGGATACTACCGTTGAACTACTTCCCCAACTTTGAGAACTTTAAGGCAGAGACGCAGGTAATCCACATTAAGCAGCCCCTGCTCCTCCATCAGTGTCTGGTTCTGGGGGGGGTGGATAAGTGGGTTGGAGTCGGGCTTAAGCTCACCCTAAAGACACAGCATGGTCCTAGAGCGTTTTAGAAAGTGATCCATATATCTCTCTCTCTCTCTCGGTCTCGGTCTCTTTGTCTCTCTCTCTCTCTCTAAACAACAACAACAACAACAGAGGCAATTATTAATCTTCATCTTGCTGGGTGCGCTGGCAGATTGGGCTCTGGAGAGTGCGGCGGGGGGGAAGTGTGTGTGTGTGTGTGTGTGTGTGTGTGTGTGTGTGTGTGTGTGTGTGTGTGTGTGTGTGTGTGTAAATGGAGATGCCTGGAGAGTCAACAGGTTCCAGCAGCTGCTCTCTGATTGCCTGTCTGTCTCTGAGAGCCGGGTTACCAGCCTCACCAGAGAAGACTCGCCGCTAGGCTAAAACACAGAGGGAGTGAGACCATACAGTGCTGTGTGTGTGCGTCTGTGTGGGTGTGTGTGTGCGCCTGTGTTCGTGCATGTGTGTGTGTCTATGTGTGCGTCTGTGTGTGTGTGCTTGTGTGTGTGTGTGTGTGTGTGTGTGTGCGCATCTGTGTGTGTGTGTGTGTGTGTGTGTGCCCGTGTGTGTGTCTGTCTGTCTGTGTGTGTGTGTGTGTGTGTGTGTGTGTGTGTGTGTGTGTGTGTGTGTGAGTACGAGTGTTGGCTCGGTGGGAATGCGGCCAGAGCAGGATCCAGAAGAGAAAACGCAGCAGGAAACAGAAGCAATGTAACTTAATATCAATATGAATTGTATTGGCCCACAAATGATATAGCAACCTACAGTATATCCAACTTCATGAATAAGATAAAAGACAAAAGGGTTCCATTAGACAAGTCACAAAATACACGGGCGAAATCCATACTGTATATCCGGACTGTGCACCAGACCAACCTGAGAACACGGAGACAGCCGCAGCAGTTCTCCCATTACATGTCCTGCTGTCTCCCTCCCTCTGGGGAACATCCCGTCTTCTTAACGCTCCTGCACCAACTACAGTCAGCTCTTCCCCTGACTCAAATCAGGAGTTAGGACTAACTGTCAATCTGATGGGCAATCCCAGACAAATCACTACTCATTTACACTTAAAGTAAGCACCATACAGACACTTGTATCCCCCCCCCCCCCCCCTATTCCCACGTCGTCAAAAGGCTCCTGTGAAGCTGTGTGTGAGTGTGTGTATTTCTGCTTGTATGTTCTCATGTGTGCATATGTAAAGGTAGCATATGTGTGTGTGTGTGTGTGTGTGTGTGTGTGTGTGTGTGTGTGAGTGTGTGTGTGTGTGTGTGTGTGTGTGTGTGTGTGTGTTTCTGCTTGCATGTTCTTATGTGTGCATAATGTAAAGACAGCGTGTGTGTGTGTGTTAGTGTGTGTGTGTGTGTGTGTAAAGGCATAGTGCATGGATGTGCATGTGCAGATGTGTGTGCTAAAATTGGGGAGTGGAGCCAGAGAGAGGGAGAAGGTCTGCCAGAGGCCCATGAGCCCAAGAGCCTGTCAA
>NC_085016.1:15189149-15206649 GCF_963854185.1 Sardina pilchardus
GCCCCTGGGCACACGTTTTGTTCTGCCACTGACATTTTGTTTCTGGAGGATGCCGCTGGATTACTGTCCATCACAGAGCCTCTTACGCACCGCAGTCTAATCTCACATTCTTATCAGCCGTACCCAGGCCAACACCTGCTTTCTGCTCCCGCTACCCATCCTTTCCACGGGGACGATCAAATTCCTTGAACAGAGGCGAATAATTTGCGGCGAACATGTTTTCTCTGTATGGTTACATTCGAAAGACTGTGTGGGAACATTCCTTTCCAGCGTCAACCCTTTGTCCAGCTCCCCTGAATGGTCACTGAGAAACTGGTTGCAAGTGTTCACAAACCTCTTGCAAACGTTAGTGAATGTTAGCCTATGTTAAAGAATTTGAACGCATCTCTGTTCTTCAGCTTCTATCACTTTGAGTTAAAAAGTGAAACGTTAATTTCCCCTCATGCACATTCAATCAGTCATCACATCAATCCTCACATCCATCCACAAACAACATTCTCACACCAAAGAAGAGCTCAACCACCCTGACAAACGAAGAAGACAGCAAGTAGCGGTGTCACAGCCTGCGACCAGGTCTTTCATGTCAGCCTTGCCGGTGGCCTCCCTGTGAGCATCCTCAAGCGTCTCAAATCAGGAGGAAATGTCACGGCAATTAGAGCAATCAGAGTTCAGAATGAGCAGGAAACAGACTCCAAACTCTGTGTCTGCTGCATATTTATGCCACGTGGAAGGAATCGCCTCCACAGGATGATGATTACTGTGGCTATATACAGATTCTCAACTCTTAAAATGAATGTGTTGAAAACAACACATCTCTGTGTCCAGATAGGGACAACACAGTTTGTTTCCAACACACTGCTTGTGTAATTTGTTACACAATATGTTTTGAAAATAACACATTCGTTTTAAGAGTGAAGGCATATGTTCCAGAAGGCTCAATACTGAAGCAGCACAATAATCTCTGCTATCACACAGCTACCTCAAGATCCAGTGTATCTAAAATACTCAATTTATTTAATTCTTAACTTCAAATCAAATATATTAATGAAACTGAGCTCACTAATTGGATTCACTAATCTCCATCATATACCCATAGCCAATAGCAAGCCTTTGCTTTTAACACAGCCCATACATTGAAACTCTTAAAGCCTGACTTACAGTAAATAGTAGCTCTTGAATCCACAGGCCTGGAAAACCCCTTCAGCGTTTGAAGATGTTCCGTACAACATGCGTAGGCTGTCTTTCATCTGTAGCTGATTCAGTGTTTACGCCTCATGTGTAGATTATTCAATTCTTCAAACCTTATTCAGTCACCCCCCCCTCCCCCCTCCCCCTTTCACTTCATTTTGCTTTCTTCCCACATCCGTACATTCTTTACATAGTGACGCGAAGCGGCTGGCTGCCGAAATGAAATGTATTTACATTTAATTCAATCCAGCCCCGAGGGAGTTTGTTATCACTTGTGTATAAAAATGCCAGTGCAGAAAAGAAATATCATTTTTATTAGTTATCAGCGTAGCTCAGAGACAGAAAGAGGGAGAGAGAGAGAGACAGAGAAAGAGAGAGAGAGAGGCAGAGAGAGAGAGGCAGAGAGAGAGTGCACAAACAGAGGGAAAGAGTGTGGAAAGTAGGGAAATGTCAGAGAGAAAGAAAAGTCGAGATAAGGAGAATGAGATATATTTGGGGGTGGCGCGGGAGATCTGTATCAATTTGCTGTTAAGGATGACAAAGGGCCCAGGGCGCTTACATAGCACTTTCTCCCACATAGAGATCGGATAGTTTGATCTCCTCTACCTGAGTGTGTGTGTGTGTGTGTGTGTGTGTGTGCACATGTGTGTGTCCTTCAGGACACTCATTAACCTCTTTTAATTACAGTTTGCCATTTACACCCTGAAAGCCATTGTAAATTTGACAGCTCAGCCCACAAGGTGTGTGGGAATGTGAGAGAGAGAGAGCGAGAGAGAGAGAGAGAGAGAGAGAGAGAGAGAGAGAGAGAGAGAGAGAGAGAGAGAGAGAGAGAAAGAGAGAGAGAGAGAGAAAAAGAGACACACGCACACGCACACCTTTCTTCTCTACACACACACACACACACATCCATCCATCCACACACACACACACACACACACACACCGCTCCCCGGGGTCTCCTCTAACTGCAGTAGTGTGGTAAGCGCAGGAGCTGGGTGATCTACAGTAAATGCTGCACTCACACGGTCACACCCCCCCCGGCTCTAAACGGCCAGCTGGACGCCGTCCACACCCCGTTCCCGACGGCCGCATCAGCACCCACATCAAGCTTAGTGGCAGATTACGACGGCTCGCGTTTTTGACCATAATGCACCGCTGCGTTCCCTTAATAGCATTTATCAAACCCGCTTTGTGCTGACAAATAGTGCCGTGCATCATGGCGGCACGTTTGTACACTTACAGTACACAGTGAATGTGCTGATGAGGGGGCTTTTCATTATGGATGTGTATTCATTATTACAGTACATGGCTGCAGATCAAGCTATAGACTGGGTGATTTGCTGAGGTGCCGTTTCGGAATTTCACTGCACTTAACAGATTGTCGTCTTTATCTTGCCGCCTGGAGCTCTGTACTATAGATAGAGTTTACACAGCTAGCCAAGGAATAATGGATCTCAGAACAACCCTGTCCACGTGTCTCCAGAGCTTTACTTGAGGGTTAGTATGTACCTCCATACTGCATACACACTGAATAGGCTTCATACTCATACATACTGAATAGGCTTCATACATACTGAATAACTCGAGTGCACCATTTTACACACAAATGTTGACTTTTAACCTGTGGCCTTCTGGAGATAGTTGGGGTCTTCTGGAGGTCACTCCTCTATCAGAGAGTACCACGCCATCCACTACTGCAGCTGCCTTACCAGCCCCATCTAAGAGTTCACTCCTGGGATGACCGCCTGTAAATGTCAGCAGGCGAACTGTGTGTGTGTGTATGTGTGTGTGTGTGTGTGTGTGTGTGTGTGTGTGTGTGTGTGTGTGTGTGTGTGTGTGTTTGTTTTGGACCGGGTGGCCCAGAACAGAATGGTGAGAAGAGTGGATGTGTGGATGAGCGGAGAGGAAGAATAGAGAGATGAGAGGAGAGTCGAGGGAAGAGATGTTTACATTGGACTTGACCTCGGGCCGGACGCACCGAGGCCGAGTGAGCGATGAAAGAGCCGAGAGAGAGCGCCGCCGTCATCTCACAGATGGAGCTCAGGAGGAAGCAACAAGTACAAGACGAATGAGGAATGATGGATGTGTGTGTGTGTGTGTGTGTGTGTGTGTGTGTGTGTGTGTGTGTGTGCGCGTGTGTGTGTGCGTGTGTGCGTGTGTGTGTGTAGGACAGAAGGCTGTGGTGGAGAGTAGGTACGGGAGAGAAGGAGAGAGAGGAAGAGAGAGAGAGAGAGAGAGAGAGAAAGAGAAAGAAAGAGAGAGAGAGAGAGAGAGAGAGAGGAGACCATCAAAGAGACAGAAAAGCATGAGAGTGTGGGAGATGGAGACAGAGAGTACCACTGGGAGTGGAAATTGGTAAAGTGAAGAAGCAGACACAGGATGAAGAATGAGAGAGAGTTCAAATAGCGAGAGGGAGAGGACAGAGAGGTGGGGAAGAGAGAGAGATGGGAAAGAGAGAGAGAGAGAGAGAGATGGGGAAGAGAGAGAGAAACAGAAAGGAGGGAGAGGAGAGAGAGCAAGAGAGGGAGAGGAGAGAGAAGTGGGGAAGAGAGAGAGAGACAGAGATGGGGAAGAGAGAGACAGAGAGGAGGGAGAGGAGAGAGAGGTAGGGAAGAGAGAGAGACAGAGAGATGGGAAGAGAGAGACCGAGAGGAGGAAGAGGAGAGAGAGGTGGGAGAGCGAGAGAGAGAGAGAGCGAGAGAGAGATGGTGAGAGGGCATGAGAAGTGGAGAAATGAATATTACCTCAGTATATAGAATATGACCACACACTGACCCACACAACTGCTGAGCCACAGAGTAGTGTCTCTGCATAGCACACACACACACACACACACACACACACACACACACACACACACACACACACACACACACACACACACACACACACACACACACACACACACACACACACACACACACACACACACACACACACACACACACACACACACACACACACACACACACACACACACACACACACACACACACACACACAGCCTTGACAACACAGGCCTGAACACATACATTATATACCTCCCTCTACAGGCACTGTATATATACAGACACACTCACACAGACTCACACACAACTGCACTGAGAATTCTGAGGCCGAAAATGTTTGAATATAGATAGACTGCCGCTCCACTTTAAATGAAGCCGTGAAAGGCACACACACACACACAAACACACACACACACACACACAACCACTGAATCAGGCAGTCCCCTCTCAGTAGTACTGTCCAGCAAAAGCACTACCTCTCGAGCTGTGTGAAGACTCTCGAGATGAGAGTTATTCTGTTATTCTATTTTCCCTTCTTCACTTCCACTGGCGAGGTGCTTCTTAGATCCCCGTGCCCACAGGCCGACTGGCCCCTCATCAAACGCAAGCCGCGCCGCTTGAAAGCCTCGGACAAGTCATCGCCCATCATGCGGTCAGTCTATTCTGGCCACAGGAAATGACAAAGTGAGAGAGCGAGAGAAATGAGTGTAAACGGGAATAAATGAGTATGTGATGGGAGTAAATGTGTGAAAGTGAGTGTGCGTGTGTGTGTGTGTGTGTGTGTGTGTGTGTGTGCGTAAATAGACTGTGTAATGCCTTCACTCAGAGCTTCCTCTCTGTTCATCCAAGGCCAAGATGAGAGGCGGCTGCTGGGATGTGCTTCACACAGGCACCTTCACACAGAGACACAAGCAGGATGGGCCTCAGATGTGAGGTGTTTAATTTAAAAGGCTTATACTCTCTCTCGAACACACACACACACACCACAGAGGTTGGGTTGTACCCTGTGTACTTTCATTGGGAAAGAAAGACAAGAAAAGACAAGGAAAGGGAGAAGGAAAAAGGAAAGTGCGTAGTTGGCAAGAACCTCTCTTCTACCACCTTATATTAGGATCCCTCCTACTCTACCTCATACCAGAACCTTTCTTATTCCACCTTCTACCAGAACCTTTCTTATAGCACCTTCTACCAGAACCTCTTATAGCACCTTATACCAGAATCGCTTTAATAGCACGTTCTACCCAAACATCAATTTCACTCTTCTCGCAAACACAGAGCCCAATCTACCGTGCAAACAAAGTGCCACACTCGCAAAAATGAACTCTCAAAAGCCAGAATGCACCAATAGAAACTGCAACATACAAGCTGCGACACACACGCACACACACACACACACACACACAGGGCGAGAAAGCGGGAGAGTGCCGGTGGGCAGGAGTACAGTCAGGACCCCCCGCGTCCCCCCCGCCCCACACACTTCCTGGCTCCCAGACGGCTGAAGTATTAGTCAGTGTCTGGAGCTGACTGGGCCCTTTAATTAGCATATTAATTAACACCAGAGTCTCTCGCACGCCACACAATTGGAGATGTGCTTTGAAAAGTTTATAATTGTGTTTTTGCTACAGCTCTCTGCTTTGTGAGCAAACGTCACATGTTATTAATGCTTTTTGTAAGTGTTTCTTTTTTTTTCAGGGGGAAAAAAAAGTCTCAATTTAAAAGCGAAAAGTCTTGATAATAAGTTGGTGTAAATAATGTTTGACCATTAGATTTTTTGTCTGTAATGGTCAGAGCCAAACTTTTGCCTCTACTGTGGGGTTAATTGGAATAGACATGTAATGCCTGGGTTGGAGGAGGAGGAGGAGGGATGGGCGTGTGCGGCGATCGGCTGGTCACGCCTGTCGGCTCCGCTTATGTCCCCGCCACAATCCCTCCGTGATGGATCGGGAGGCCGGAAGGACACGGCTGGCTCCTCCACAGACTCCGCTGGGGAAACAACCCTGTTGACTTTCAGGAGGACGTCTGCCAGCTTCCCTGAGCCCAGACCCGATGGAGGAGGCCGGGGAGTGTGTGTGTGTGTGTGTTGGGTGAGGGGGGGATCCTGCTATGCTACATTAGCCTAGAGGCACACAGATGCCGTTGCTGTAAGATGAAGAACTGGCCTGTGGGGCCTGTGGAGCTGCTTGTGATACCAGGGCTGTTTTGTGCTCCTGTGCATGCGTGTGTGTGTGTGTGTGTGTGTGTGTGTGTGTGTGTGTGTGTGTGTGTGTGTGTGTGTGTGTGTGTGTGTGTGTGTGTGTGTGTGCATGTGTGCGTGTGTGTAGTGGTGGTCCTGGCCTATTTCCAATTCAACACATTTATGGCATACAACAAGGTTCTTTGTTTGAATAATAATTTTTAGAAATCAAGACAGAGCTGGGCGTATTCAGATCATGAATCTATGCAAGATTATGTTGTGTTGAGACTGATGTTGACTGAAATGGAGGATTTTTAATTCATTTAACCAGCACCAAAAATAAAGCCATATAAGGGACTTTCTAATGAGGAGACACGCAGCATCTCCCATAGAAATGTATGGGGTTAGTTCATAACACAAACAGTGATCTGCACATATGCCGCCCCTTCCGCCACCAAAAGTTGACATGTGAATACATCGTGCCAACCGCACGGTATGTTGTCAATGCATCGTGCCAATCATGTGTTGTGATCTCGTAGCTGGAGTGAGGCTGGCGTTGTGAAGCCTTACGCACACGTTCTGCCCGAAATAGATGCCCAATAAGTGGCCAAAATGCATTGTAATATGGCCGCCTAGTGGAGGGACCGGCCTGAAAGGACCTTGGACATATTACTTTACTTTTTGTGGACTGATGACATGTCTGTTTAAGAGAATGGCATTCAGCAAACTTGGGTGTAGTATTGAAGATTTGTTGTGGCGAAGGACATATCCATACGCAACAGACCATATTAGGGTTGCAACCAACGATTATCTTCAGAATTGATTAACATCTCCAGGAGAGGTGGTTCTGTTGGAGACCCAAAAATCAGGACCAAGGATTCCCTTATAAAATTCAAGGGAACATACACAAAACATGCATGTGTGTGAGTGTGTGTGACAATGAGTGAGTGATTGAGCGTGTGTGTGTGTGTGTGTGTGAGAGAGAGAGAGAGAGAAGAGAGGGAGAGTGAGAGTGAGAGATGGTGTGTATGTGTGCATAGTGTAGCATATGAATAATTCCCTCTAGAACATTCCTCCAGTGAGCTGGGCTTGTACAGCTGATATCGGGCCCTATACTAGTCAGGGCTGCACACTGATTCAATGCGGCGGTGAACTCGGTGGAGTCGATCGGCAGACGAATGTTTGATTGATTGCCAACCAGCCTGCTCCCATTCATTCAGTGACAAACAACTTGTTTGGCACCCTCTGGGAAACTGCAGGCAGATGTCTCTCTCTTCAACCATCACGTTTATTCTGAGTGCAAAAAAAAAAACGCATATGCGCACACACACACACACACACACACACACACACACACAAAAAGCATGTTCTGGTCATGTATGCATGCGCGCGCCGCGCACACACGCAGGCACACACACACACATACACTACAGACAAAATAGCTCTCCGATGGATTGCAGCACTGCTAAGCATTGAGCACTGCTTTAATACACACACGCACACACACACACACAGAAATGGAATGTTAACCGATCAATATTCACCGTGGCCACACACACACACACACACACACACACACACACACACACACACACACACACACACACACACACACACACACACACACACACACACACACACACACAAATGAAACATCTCTGGCGCAATCAATTCCTGCATTGTGTTTGGCGGTTGTAATTGCCACGCGCTCCGAGCTGTAATCGCACGTAATTACAGCCGAGGCTCTCCGCTGCACTCTGCTCGCCTCTCGTCTCCGTTCTCCATTCCGTCGCCACCGCCGCCGCGCCATACGGGCCGCCGCTGTCGCCTCCCGCCCCGACCACGACGCCACGACGCCTCGCTTCGCCTCCATCGAGCTGCCGAGCGCCTTTGTGAGCGAACAAATGCAGCCATTTGCCTCTTTTTTCTCTAAACACGGGCATCTGCCTCGCTCACACTCTCTCAACACACACACACACACACACGCGCACACACAATTTCAGGACACACACATGCTCATCTTTCAAATGGTTGCCAGATAAGTGTAGGTGTTTTACGTCACACACTTTCCCTATTGACAAGCATAAACTCTCCTCTCATACACAAACACTCCTGGCAATTGCAGCCATTCAAGCGCTCCAATTGAGTAAACTAACATGGGGCATTTTGTACAGGGGGGAGGAAAAGGTCACAGGCTGCAGTCTCTTTCTCTCACTCTCTCTCTCATTCTGTGTGTGTGTGTGTGTGTGTGTGTGTGTGTGTGTGTGTGTGTGTGTGTGTGTGTGTGTGTGTGTGTGTGTGTGTGTGTGTGTGCGTGTGTGTGTGTGTGTGTGTGTGTGTTTGTGTGTCTGTGTGTGTTGCATTACTGTGCACAGCAACGGAGGAATGAAAAAAGAAGAGAGAGACATATACAGTAGTAGATAAAGAGCCAGAGTGAGAGCGAGAGAGAGATGAAGAGAGAAAGAGAGAGAGAGATGAAAAGAGAGAGAGATGAAGAAACTGCAACACAGTGCTGGATTATGGAAAAGAGACACAAACCACGGAGAGAGAGAGAGCTAAGAAGAGAAGACTAGGAGGCATGAAAAAGCATGCTGAAAACGAACGTCAGACAGAGAGAGAGAGAGAGAGAGAGAGAGAGGGAGGACAGACAGAGAGAGAGAGAGAAAGAAAGAAAGAAAGAAAGAAAGAAAGAAAGAAAGAAAAATGAAAACCAGTCACAGGGACACCAAACAGAGCAGGTAGTAAACACTCCATTCCCATGAGAAGAAGTGTTTATTTCAGACACACACACACACACACACACACACACACACACACACACAATCAGTCTGTTGCCTCCTCCTTCGATATTGGCCTGTATACCAATTAGACCAATTAGTGCTGAGAGCTGTACAAGGTCACTTGAGTTTTAAATAGAGATCTGAGAGGGAGACAGGGGGGAGATGGAGGTGTGTGTGTGTGTGTAAGAGAGAAGAATATAAGAGAGAGATAGAGAGTGTGTGTGTGTGTGGGGGGGGGGGGGGGGGGGCATGGGTGAGAGACCGAGCGAATACGTATGTGTGTTTGTGTCTGAGTATGTGTGCAAGCGTAGCACGGAGCATCTGTGGCTTTCACGGCTATGCTAACGAGCCTCTGGTGACTAGCAAGTTCTAGCTGGCAAAGAGAGCAACAACAACAACAACAACAACAACAACAACAACACACAAACAAACCAACAAACAAACAAAGTCATCAACAAACAAACCACATACCAAACGAAAACAAATCTACAGTCCTTCTCTTATCCTGCCCTCAGACAGGAGGTGAAGCAGGAACTTCCTGCCCGAGACAGGAAGGAGGGTAGGGAGGGACCTGCGGACAGGAGGGGTCAGCAGGTACTGTACTAATGTACTAATGACCCCTCCTTTGGCTCAGTATAGGGTCCCAGGCCCAGGTCTACGTACAGTATATTCCAGAGACGGATAACGTGACTTCAGAGAGCAAAAGACTTCAGAAAGCCTAATTTGTTCCAAGACTGGTTAACTCAAAACTAGCATAGCTGATTCAACACTCTTCAGCAATGGAGATGAGCTAATTAGCGAAATGACTTGTGTTGTGTAATACAAGCATACAAAGTAGTAGTGCCAATACATGGCAGGCATTTGACCTTCTGAGGCGTTGTTGTACTGGCGCTGCTGAAGTGTGAATATGCTGCCATGTGGGCAGTCTCCAGCCCTGTGGGGGCATTTGGGCCATTTGGCCCCCCAGACCCCCATCCATAATTTGTAATCCGAGTTAAGAGTGAACTAGCCTGCCTGAGCTTCCTCAGTCTACCCTGGTGGCTGGATGCAATGGTGTGTGGTGATGCAATGGTGTGTGGTTGCGTGAGTGTGCGGGTAGGGTAGAACACGGTCATGGTGGAAATATCATAAATGTGGGTGTATGTATATAGTTACATGGCAATTACATGTTTCATTCTGACCATGGCAGAGAACCGCAGTATGAATTATATGTGAGAAGTGTGTGTGTCTATATGCACACACTATGTGAGTGTGTGTGAGTGAACAACATGTACAGTGTAGGCATGCTGAATCTTGTGTATATGTAATCAATGACTCAGAAGAATGATTGTTCCCTTTGCAGCTTACAACAGTGCTTCTTTCTTTTGTTCTTTTGTAGTGTGTGATGGGCTGACCCTCCCCAATCACACCAGTGCATTTCATTATTCACATTTTATCCATCTTAATCTTGCCCTGCAGTTTCTCTCTCTCTCTCTCTCTATGTCTCCTTCATTCAATCACCATTACATCTTTCAAACACACAGACAAGACAAAGAGATACCCCGTCTCTCTCTCACACAGCACACGCACACACACACACACACACACACACACACACACACACACACACACACACACACACACACACACACACACACACACACACACACACACACACACACACACACACACACACACACACACACACACACACACACACACACACACACACACACACACACACACACACACACACACACACACACACACACAAATGAATATGGTAAATACACACCTTTATAACTTTCTCTCTTATTTTCTTGTTCTCAGGAGTGAGGATGTGTGTGTGTGTTTGTTTGTGTGTGTGTGTGTGTGTGTGTGTGTGTGTGTGTGTGTGAGTGAGGGTGTGTGTGTGTGAGTGTGGGTGTGTGTGTGTGTGAGGGTGTGTGTGTGTGAGTGAGCTGAGAAGGGGATGAATGGAGCGGCTCCTTTATCCAGATGAATGAGACTGTCTCTGCATCCAGCACACTTTAGGAGAGTGTGTCTGGCAGTGTGTGTGTGTGTGTGTGTGTGTGTATGTGTGTCTGATTGTCTGTCTGTCTCTGTCTCTGTGTGTGTGTGTGTGTCTGTGTTACCCATGAGAGAAAGTGGTGACTAGCAGTCAATAACTCTGAGAAGGCTGAAATCATGCACCGAGACCTTGTGAGGTTTTGGCTGTTTTCTGAAAGAGAAAGACAGCGAAAAGATAACGAAATGTGACAGTGTGTGTGCGTGTGTGTGATAGATGACTGAGATTGAAGGATAACAACACATAACTTGAAGCATTCATTCCTCAAGAATGTGTCTGTGTGTGTCAATGTGATTCGTGTGCATACAGGCCTTCCGTCAAACACACACACAGTATAAAATAGGAGAAACACACACACACACGGAGTAGAGTAGGACGGCTGTGGGCTGTGTGTGTGAGTAGGGAGTCTGGGGACTGCTCAGGGTGACTGCAGGTTCAGCTGTCTTTGATGTGCCGCCAGACTGGGGCGTTATAGGAACCCATTGTGTTCTAGTGAAAGCCCTTCACTATCTCCACCTCTCAAGCACGCACACACACACACACACACACACACACACACACACACACACACACACACACACACACACACACACACACACACACACACACACACACACACACACACACACACACACACACACACACACACACACACACACACACACACACACACACACACACACACTGCAGCGAATGGCACCTATTTTAAAACCTGCACAGCCACCTAAATGATCCTACAATCAGAAGAGTATCAGTGTGTAGGTTTGGAACACAGAACTTGGTGTTACTACGCATATTCAATGTGTGTGTGTGTGTGTGTGTGTGTGTGTGTGTGTGTTTGGTGTTTGTATTCTCCATGTTCTCAGTGGCATTACCAGTGCCTCAGGATTGAGGCCCCTAAATAAGCCAGGTCTGTGGACTGCCAGCATGGCATATGCACGGCGCCCGGCTTTACTTGAGCATGTATTCAACAACAACACACATAAATACTCCCTCCTGCATCCTCTCCACGGGCAACACGAGACGAGACATACAGCAGAAAGACGAGACATACAGCAGAAATACACCAACCCACGGATGCTATATAAATACACAGCTCAATGCAACCGTCACAAGCACAGGTGTCCCGCATACAGCGCTATGCTTCTTTTGACCTTTTAGTAAGACCTCAAATCAACAAAATAATATAGAATAATGTATAATTATAACCTTGCACCGGTATTTACCTATTTCAATGCCAAGACTCATCACCATGCGACTGCATTAGGGTTTGATTAGATTAGAGTCTGTCACTTCAGAGTTTACACGACAACATTGCAACACATTAAGTGGAGCAGGGCTATAATTACAACCATTTTTATGTTTTTTAATTTAGCTCAAACATTTTCAAGCAGTTTGTTTTTCGTACCATAACCTTACTCGCTTGATACAGTTTGGCAAACCAATAACAAAATGTTACAAATGCTTCCCCAAATGCTGCAAAATCACTAAATTGGCTGCTGCGTGGGTGTGTGTGTGTGTGTGTGTGTGTGTGTGTGTGTGTGTCCTGCCCCGTGATGTTTATTTCATGTGGACTGGTTTATATGAGCGCACGAGTACATGCTAAATCTGGCTGATAATGAGCAGGGAAAAGCATGTTAATAAAGGAGACTTATTCCCACGCCATTCATTATGGATTTATTATGCATTTAGTAAACACACACACACACACACACACACAGAGGGAGAGAGAAAGGGGGGCATAGCTCCAAGCAGGTCTGTCAGTGAAAGTACAAATAGTGTGTGTGTACAAAATCGTTCATTTTCGGAAGGGCAAGACAGCATGTTTCTCCTGGGAGGCAGTGTGAGTGTGAGTGCGAGTATATACAGTATGTGTGCATGTGTGTGTGTGTTTGTGTGTGTGTTTGTGTGTTCACACATGTCATTTTGATATTCACCCCAGTGGCATAAGGTAGATGAAATACATACATACAACGCCTACACACACACAAACACAAACAAATACACTCACACCTGCACACACATGCCAAAGCTGCCTCATAGCACAACACAACTTGACACAAATCAAGGTAGAAGGCCTCCTACTGTGTGTGTGTACACTCATAGATGTAAACAGGTGGGAATCAGGCCTGTCACACAGGATCAAAGTATCAAAGTCATGGTCTCCTCACCTCTCTCTCACATGCGCGCGCGCGCACTCACACACACACACACATACACACACACACCAGCTCAAAGCAGTACCTTCAATATATCACTAGCCTTCTATATCTACCTGTGAGTGATGCTACAGAAACAAAGCAAAAGAAAAACATATATACTGTAGGCATATAGAGTAAAAAAGCCAAGAGGAGAGGGGGGTGAGGGGGGGGCAGGGGAAGAGAGGGGGAGGATCACAAGCCTCATTCCCTCAGTCCACATCCCTCCTCCTCTTCGTCATCTTCCTCCTCTTCCTCCTCCACCATCTCCTCCTCTGCCTCCTTTTGTCCGCTCCCCTCTCCCAGCTCTGCTCCTGGATTATGTAGGTCACCAGAGGGAGAACGGGAGGCAGAGAGCTTGTGTGTGTGTGTGTGTGTGTGTGTGTGTGTGTGTGTGTGTGTGTGTGTGTGAGGGAGAGAGGAAGAGAGTGAGCCTGAGGAGGGTTGGCAGCCGCGAGTCACAACGCCTCACACAGGATTGCCATGTTCAACACACGGCTGACTCACCAGCTCTATTCAGAGCTAACTTCCGGATCAATGCAGACGCCCACACACACGCACACACACACGCACACACACACACACACGATCACACACATATGATCACACTCCCACTCACACTTACAATATCACTGCGATGCTATGAACAACCCTGACCTCCCACAAATACACAGCGATGTCTAGGGGTTTAAGTAGCTAACCATGTGACCTGACCTATCCTAACAAACACATACACACACACACACACACACACACACACACCTCCTCACATTGTCAAAAATACACATTCACACACACACACACACACACACTAGTGCATATTCACAAGCTAGGTTAAGCTGTATGAGTATACAAAGAGAGATTGGATCCGACCGTCAGGCCCAGAATAGGTGCACCCTCTTCAGCACATCAGGAACAAATGCTTCACACACACACACACACACACACACACACACTCCAGCACCTACGCCCCGCCTCAGTACTATCTGGGAGACTTCACCTCACTCGGGCCTGTGTGTGAAAAAGCCTTTTAAAGTCGTTCCACTTCAAACAACCAGGAGAACAACTACAAAACACCCCGTTTTAACAACAGCACACAATCTGCCAGCTTGTTGAGCTGAAATCAAGGGAAGGGGGGGGGGGTCTTTTATTTCATGTTCAACACCTCCGTTTCATTGATAGCCTCTCTCTGTCTCCCTCTCTCTCTCTCTCTCTCTATCTCTCTCTCTCTCTCTCTCTCTCTCTCTATCTCTCTCTCTCTCTTCCTCTCTGTAGAGAGGTGTGAACACTCCCGTGGATGGTCTAGTGTTTTCTATGGTCGGCTCGGAAATCAAAGCGTGGGGGGTTGGGGGGTGTAGAGGGGGGGAATCGATGCGGGGCGATCCGCTACGGGGAGATGATGCGTGTCAGCCCACTGATTAGTGTCCTGTGTCCTCAGATAAACGCTCCCGAGTGACCGATCGATAGCATCATAAAGGAGTGAAGGAGGAGAGAGGGGAGGAATAGAGGAGGTGAGGTGAGATGAAAAGAGGAGAAGAAGAAGAAGGAGAAGAATAGAGGAGAAGACAAGAGGAGAGGAGATGGAGGGTGAGAGAAATGAGGAGATGAAGAGGGGAGGAGGGGAGGCTATGATGTTAGGAGAGAGAGAGGGGGGAAAAGAGAGGAGAAGAGATGGAAAATGGAAGATGGTCAGGAAGCATGAAAACCAGTGGAAAACAAATAGAGGCAGTGATAGATGGAAAGAGAGTGTCCAGTACATTAAGTTGACCACACCAAGACTCACCCTCAGCATAAAGGCCAGGAGGAGAGAGATGGAGGGAGGCAAAAGAAAGAGAGAGGAGAAGAGAGATGGAGGGAAGCTAAAGAAAGAGAGGAGAAGAGAGATGGAGGGAAGCTAAAGAAAGAGAGAGGAGAAGAGAGATGGAGAGAGGCTAAAGAAAGAGAGGAGAAGAGAGATGGAGGGATGCTGAAGAAAGAGAGAGGAGAAGAGAGATAGAGCAAAGCTAAAGAAAGAGAGAAGAGAGATGGAGTGAGGCAAAAAAGAGAGGAGAGAGGGAGGGATGCTAAAGAAAGAGAGAAGAGAGATGGAAGGATGCTAAAGAAAGAGCGAGGAAAAGAGAGATGGAAGGATCCTAAAGAAAGAGAGAGAAGCAGAGAGAGGAGGTGAAGAGGAGTGCAGGGGTGAGAGGGCAGAGTGATGGTGATTGTTAACTGACGGTGGAGTCTCCCCATGACGTTATTGATCACTCACTCAGCAAGATGGAGGAGCTGTCTGGCAGAACGGGGGATGAGCGGCGGAGAGAGAAAAAGAGGTGTTGGAGGAGGAGAAGAGAGAGAGAAGAGGGGAGGAAAGAGAGTGAGGTGAGGGAGAGAAGAGTGGAGAAAGTGAAGGAGGGAGAGGAGAGAGAGGGAAGTATGGCAGAAATGGAGAGAATTGGAAGGATGAAGAGATGCCGGAGAGGACTGAAAACAGGTGAAGGGAGATGAGAGAGGCAGGCAGAGGAGATCTTGTCTACTTGATGAAATGTCTGGGACAGCGCCATGCACTCCAGGTGTCTAAAACAGAAACACAAACACAGACACACACACACACACACACACACACACACACACACACACACACACACACACACACACACACACACACACACACACACACACACACACACACACACACACACACACACACACACACACACACACACACACACACACACACACACACACGCACACGCACACCTGGCCTGTTCATACCTGCATATTGAGACATTTGGGAGATGGAGCTCAGGTGCTGATTATCTCAACAGGGAGCTGAGAGCCTATCGTACCTGTCCAACACTGAGCATGATAAACACACACACACACACACACACACACACACACACACACACACACACTGATGAACTGCTCCCGTGCCTCTGGTGTGCTGTAGCTAGAGCAATGACAGATCCAAAAAAAAACCTTGCATGTCATGCAGTTCTTTTTCCCCCCATTTCCTAACACGCCGGAGCAAAATATGTCACTTTCACTCCCCTTTCACAGCTTAGAATATCTGAACAGTGTAACATGGTGAAATATGTGATCTAAGGGTACATTTGTGTGTCATCTTTGAAGCAAACCAGAAAAAAACAGTCAGAAATGGTACTTTAAATGTACCATTTGTAGAGTACCAATGGTATTTTAAATGGGAGTGTTTATATTATATTTTAGCTGTTATACCCTGAAACTATACACCAGTAACTATATGAATAAAGTGAGAGGTTGACAGGTTGACAGATAAACAGGTGGTCAGACGGAAAGCTGACCACAGGGTGTCTGTCTCTCATGCAGGGCCTTATAAAGGTCATGGCCAGTGCTGTCCCAGATAGATGGAGGCCGGCTCTGGGGTGACTCTGGGCCAGATGAGCGCCACGCCTTATCTGCTCTCAGGCCAGCGGAGAGAGACCCCTCACGTGCCAAAATGAGCTGTGAACTCTACCTTGTTATAGTGACCTCAGACAGCACAGTAGCTCTATGGGACTGCATTGGGATGAGGCCATTAGTGGGCATAGCACTCGTCTTCCTGTGTTACACAATGATTGACGGTTCCTGGACTCTTCTTACTTCAGAGAAGCCAAATGTACTTTTCTAGGGTCTTACGCAAAGTCTTCTGCCAACCTCGAAATGATGTCCACAATATGAGACAGCATCTGAATTAAGTTAAGTGGGGAGTATTAGTGGCCTTCTAATAAATTGCAGGGATTTGCAGTTCATGGATTTTTCCAAATCCAACAAAGCCACATGCTCATCTCGGAGTCTCCATGTCTTGGACTGACCCCATAAAGATGTGCCGCTATGAGATGGCACTACGTTGCCATGGTTATAGTGTCTAGTGGGAACGTCTGACAGTGAAGTCTATACTCAAGTGAAGGTCTATATTACCATGATTATCCAGATAATGCAGGAGGATCAGCAAAAGTGATGTATTTAGGAGAGCGAACTGAAAAGTAACAGAAATCTACACACACACATATATACACACACACACACACACACACACACACACACACACACACACTGTATGCGCTCACACGAACACATACACACACACACACACACACACACACACACACACACACACTTACAGCTAAGGTTATTAAGGTTGAAGCAATACAACTGGCAGCTATAGCATGCACACCATCTGACATTCATCTTCCTCCCTTCTTTATCCCATGAAATATTTGCCATTTTGTTTTTGATTCCATTCGCAGAGGGCATACACACACACACAATATACTCCATCTACAGCTTGGGGCATTCGGCTCAAGCAGCTGACATTTAGCACTT
>NC_085016.1:15209149-15214149 GCF_963854185.1 Sardina pilchardus
TGCGACCCTGCTTGACCGCTCAGAAGATTTAGAAAACCGATCGCGTCGGGCTAATTTGAGAATATTAAACGTTCCAGAGGACAGCGAAAAGGGGGAGTCGACAGTGAAATTCATATCCAACATGTTAATGGAAGTCATGCCGGGTGTCTTTGATAAACCACCTGAACTGGAACGAGCACACCGCGCCCTTGCCCGAAAGCCTGCAGAAGGACAGCCACCCCGGCCTTTCGTCATTTGCTTTCACAAGTTTCAGGAGAAAGAGAAAGCTTTACAATGGGCCCGGTCGCACGATGTGCAGTTTAGTGGAACCAAACTTCGGATCTACCCCGATTTGACAGCAACTCTGGCAAAAAGACGGGCAGAATTCAAGGATGTCAAACAGCTGCTGTATCGGAAAAAAGTGCGTTTCAGTTTACTACATCCAGCACGACTTCGAGTGGAATTCGACAGACACACGTTCATCTTTACGTCTCCAATAGAGGCCCAGCAGTTCTACGATGACCGGATTGCTAAGTACCAACCTACTCTGGAGAGACAAGGAGACCAGAATGATGAGGACTAAACTGTACGCTGTGGTTTAATGAAAGCAACAAGGTGGACTGGGTAATTCGTAACTTGCATGGGCAGGCTAAGGTATGTAGGCTGTTTTATCAGCCAGTTTATGTAGACATGCCAGCTAAACTAATCTAGCCCAGGACTATTTTTGCCTTATTCTTGCCAAAGTAGTTAAATTCAGAACGAATTAACCTAGTTGATGCAAAGTGGACTGATAAGGCTATGCCTTACTGCATTGGCAGATGCCTATGGGCGTGAACTTATTTTGATGGAGAGTGACCTGGGTATATTAATGTTAGGAAGGTCTATTGGAAGTTTAAGCATAGTGGGGCTGCGGTTCATCCATGTTCTGAGGGTGAACCTAGTGTTCTTTATCTGTTCTGTAATAGGGATAATGGGAAAATGCCATGTGTTTTATTGTTATTATTATTTTTATATTTATGTATCTCTTTGCACTACATTTTTTCTCAGGACTAGTTTACACATTGATATTGCAAACTTTGCTGTCTGCATCATGTATACAACCAATAGTATAGCCTATAATGACAAGTAAAACAGTTTCAGATGGGTCTGCAGTGCGTTTCGTTAGCTGGAATGTTAGAGGTATGAACGGGCCTGTAAAGAGAGCTAGAATATTTACTCATCTGAAAAGACTGAATACTGAGATTGCATTTCTACAAGAAACTCACCTGCGTTCTCAGGACCATAGCATGTTAAGGAAAACTTGGGTAGGACAGGTGTTCCATTCTAACTTTAGCAGCAGGGCAAGGGGAGCTGCCATATTAATCCACAAGAAAATTTTGTTTTCTGCTTCAGAAATCATTTCTGACAGCCAGGGGCGCTACATTATAGTAGTAGGTCATCTTTTCCACACCCCTGTGGTATTAGTTAGTGTGTATGCCCCTAACTGGGATGACCCAGACTTTTTCAAAAATATATTGACACTAATACCTAACTTGAACACACATCGTTTAGTGTTTGGTGGGGATATGAACTGTGTATTAGATACCACCCTGGACCGTTCAAATCCCAAAATTGCGCCAACATCAAGGATGTCCAGAGAATTATCCAATATGATGTCTAACTTGGGATGTACTGACCCATGGAGATTTTTCAATCCTAGTAAAAAAGAATTTTCCTGCTTTTCACATGTGCACCAGTCCTATTCTCGAATAGACTATTTTTTCATAGATAAAAGCCTTCTCTCTGATGTAAAAAAGATAGACTATTCTGCTATTGTTGAATCGGATCATGCACCTCTCATTCTTGAAATTAACTTTGCACTCAATTATTCTATTAAGCCAACTTGGAAATTGAATACATTATTACTTTCTGATGAAAACTTTTGTAAATATATATCAAAAGTAATAGATGACTTTCTATTAACCAACCAGACAGATTTGATATCCCCAGCATTATTGTGGGAAACCTTAAAGGCTGTTCTCAGAGGACACATCATATCATTTATGGCGTCAAGAAATAAACTGCGAAAACAAACACAAGAAACACTAATTAACAATATTTTGAAAATTGATCAGCAGTACTCTGTGACACCAACTCCAGAATTGTACAAAGAGAGGTTAAACTTGAAAACGCAATACGAGCTTTTATCTACAGAGAAGACAGAGCAAAACTTGCTACGGTCACGTGCGTTCTTCTATGAACATGGGGAGAAGGCAGGGCGCCTCCTGGCTCACCAGTTAAAGTGTAAGCTTGCATCCAAGCTTATTCCAACAATTAGAAATACTCAAAAGGAGCTGACAATAAACCCACAAGAAATTAACGACACATTTAGAGATTATTATTTAAAACTATACTCATCAGAATTCCCCCAAGATATTTCTCATATGACAGAGTTCTTAGAAAGTCTTGACATCCCGTCAGTGTCACAAAATGATAAGGACATTTTGGAAAAACCTCTTGAAGCACAGGAAATAGAAAGCGCAATAAAGGGTATGCAAAGTGGGAAAACTCCTGGGCCGGACGGCTTTCCAGTAGAGTTTTATAAAAAATTTGTCTCACAACTAACACCTCTACTGCTGAATATGTTTAATTATTCTTTTGAACAGTCATGCCTGCCACAGAGCCTCACAGAAGCTCTTATAACAGTGTTGTTGAAGCCAGGCAAAGACGCATCGGACTGCGGCTCTTATAGGCCCATATCTTTATTGAACGTGGATGTCAAGATACTTTCAAAACTTTTAGCTGCCAGGATAAACAGTGTTATATCTGATATAATATCAGTGGACCAGACAGGCTTTGTTAGAGGCCGTCACTCTTTTGTTAATATTCGCAAGCTCTTACATGTTGTGCACTCTTCTGCATCTGGGGACACTCCAGAGGTGGTGCTGTCCCTAGATGCAGAGAAGGCGTTTGATAGAGTGGAATGGGGATATTTGTTTTCTGTATTAGAAAGGTTTGGATTTGGTCCAAAATTCATTTCATGGATTCAATTATTGTACTCCTCTCCAAAAGCTGCAGTAATTACAAATACAGTGCGGTCTAAATATTTCCCTTTATGTAGAGGAACACGCCAAGGCTGCCCTCTCAGCCCATTATTGTTCATTATAGCAATAGAACCCCTGGCAATAATGCTAAGAACTACACAATCCATACAGGGGATAAATAGAATGGGGGTGGACTTTAAAATCTCTCTGTATGCAGACGATCTTTTAATTTATTTAACTGACCCTATTACATGCACACCAATAATTTTGAACGTTTTAAATGACTTCAGTGGCTTCTCTGGATATAAAATAAATTACTCAAAAAGCATATGCTTCC
This sequence comes from Sardina pilchardus, assembly GCF_963854185.1. Taxonomy (NCBI): domain Eukaryota; kingdom Metazoa; phylum Chordata; class Actinopteri; order Clupeiformes; family Clupeidae; genus Sardina; species Sardina pilchardus. The sequence goes on from NC_085016.1 coordinate 15,212,489, forward strand.
CTATAAATGACAAGGCATTAAAGATCCAGGAGACAGACCTGCCCTTTTGTTTGTCCAAAACAGGATTTAAGTATCTAGGCATAAACGTGACCCCTTCTTTTTCTGAGTTATTTGAGGCTAACTTCTCTCCCATATTTGAGAAACTGAAGCTTGACCTCCAACGCTGGAACACTTTATATCTAACATTGGCAGGGAGAGTTAATTGTATAAAAATGAATGTGCTGCCTAGACTCTTGTATCTTTTTCAGAATTTACCCATTTTTCTCCCCAAGTCATTTTTTCGCTCAATAAATGGGCGGCTTTCTCACTTTTTATGGGGGGGCAAAACTTCTAGACTGCGTAGGACATTCCTGGAAAGACCAAGGCAGGAGGGTGGGCTAGCACTCCCAAACCTTTTAAGTTACTACTGGGCAGCAAATCTGCAAAAAATTGTCTATTGGTTCCAGACCCCTGGAACTGACTGGTGTAATGCCGAAGGAAAGAGTTGTAAACACTCATCACTTGCTGCTCTAGTTACCTCAAAACTCCCATTCTCTCCTACTTCCTTTTCCTCTAGTCCAGTAGTGACTTCTACTTTGAGGATATGGACACAGTTTAGGCAGACAGTTAACCTGCCTGGGTTGTCCATACATAGCCCAATCTGTGATAATCATCTGTTTCCCCCTGCAAAATTAGATGATTCCTTTAGACAGTGGCAGCAACATGGCCTTATAACTTGCAAAGACTTTTTTATGAATAAAGTTTTTCCTAATTTCACTGATTTTGCAAATACGTTCTACATCTCTAAAGCTAACTTCTTCCGATACCTTCAAATTCGTCATTTTATTCGATCTCTAATTCCATCATTCCCGCAAATACCCGAAAGGTCAGTCATGGATGATATACTTCATACTCCCCTGGCCTTTAGGGGCCAAATTTCCATTATATACAAGTATATCATGTCATCCCAAGAAACAACAATGAATACCATTAAAGCTAAATGGGTAGAAGAATTTGGCACTGATATATCTGACGCTGTCTGGGATAGGGCACAGAGTTGGGTGAATGGAACTTCTTCTTGTGCACGGTTGAACTTGATCCAGTTTAAAGTGCTCCATCGTATGCACTATAGTAAGGTGAAATTGGCCCAAATATACACTAATGTGGATGATATTTGCGATCGCTGTAGGATGGCCCGGGGAGATTTAACTCACATGTTTTGGGCATGTCCCAAGTTGGGACAGTTTTGGACATCAATATTTGAGATATTAAATGATGCCTTTGGCTTACGCTTGCAATCCAACCCTGTAACAGCTATATTTGGGGCACTGGGAGAGGATGTCGTAATGCCCAACCGTAGAGAGAGTGTCATAGCTTTTGCAACTCTTATAGCCCGAAGAAGGATACTCATAGAATGGAAATCAACAGCCCCTCCTAAGGCATCAGTGTGGCTTTCAGATGTTATGATGTTCTTAAAGCTGGAAAAGATTAAATACTGTCTAAGGGGATCCTCTAGAAAATTCTACAAAACCTGGGACCCTCTGCTGACTTATTTCGATAGGCTTACTGTACTCCCTTCTGACTGACAGACAGCACAAGTTGAGTCAAGTCATGCAATTAGAATCCTGAACATTATAGTTTGTCCAAAGTAGACATTGGTTATTATCTTGTTATTATTATTA
>NC_085016.1:15216649-15224149 GCF_963854185.1 Sardina pilchardus
TGTGTGTGTGTGTGTGTGTGTGTGTGTCTGTGTGTGTAGACTTGGTAGTGGTAGACACAGTGTATGAGAAGCCTCCATTGCTCAAGTCTGAGGAGAGAGCGACATCTCAGGAGTGCCTCTGGCAGATAGATGGTGATGTCATGGTAAAGCAGTGTCACCACTGATAAAAATAGACCACACCCAATCGCCCCCCAACCCCCTCTCTCTCTCACACACACACACGCACCAATCCGTGGATCCATGGGGGGAATGGACATGTTCCCAGGGGAACTAAATAGAGAGACACAGAGAATGTGCACAAATAAAGGCATAAATAAATAAACACAAAAATAAATAGAACCATTAGCCTGAAGGAGGAGAGGGAAAAGAGGTATGTGTGTGTATATGTGTGCGTGTGTGTACGTGTGTGTGCATGTGTGTGTGTGCGTGTGCGTGTGTGAGTGTGACCCTGTTCTGTGACCATCTTGTTGAATTAGCGTAATGGTTTTAACGCCATATCAGCTACTCCTACTGTACCATATTTGTACCACAGAAGTAAACTACTGGGGCTCGCTGGCTGACTGGAACATTCTTAACCGTGAGCAATGACCATGTGCTCTCTTTCAGCCAATCGCAGACCAGCTCAGGTGTTTGCTAACCAATCACAGATGAGTGGTACCAAAACAATATGCCACAGATCAAAGGAAATGACAAAACACAATCTAGGCCTCCTTGTCTTCCACTCTGTTTCCAATGGAACCCACTGGAATCAATGCCCACATGCTAGAGGAGATGACCATCACTATGAAAGGCAAACTGGACCTACAGTAGATGCTCTGGATCCAGCTCCTGGATCAGACTTGGCCCATACGATTAGCCAATCCCAGTCATATACTGTATACTCTGGAGATGTCCTACTGGCAGGGAAGGTTAACTCGGGTGAAAGTGTGTGTGCTGATGATTGATATATAAAAGAACACCAGGCTCAGACTGGCACGAATGCACACGTACGCACGCACACATGCACACGCACACGCACACAGACACGGCTATCTACACTGTCAGGGGTTGGTGCTGAGAGTTCTGTTAAGAAACCGCTTCATCATCCTAACTCAAGCGCAAAACTGACACATGAAACTGTGAATATGACGGCTGCTCAATCGTTCCACTCTCTCTATCCCCCCCCCCTCCCCTCCATCCATCCCTCTCTTCTCACCGTCTTTTCATTTAAATCCTCCACTTCACCATTGCTCTTCTGCCTAATCGTCTCTGCAGCCCTCGGTCCTCCTCCATCTCCCTCACTTTTCAGAAGAAAGACAGAGAGAGAGGGAGAGGGAGGGAGAAAGAGGGAGGGAGAAAGAGGGAGAGAGAGAGAGGGAGAGAGAGGGAGGGAGAGGGAGAAAACAAACCTGCAGGCTCACGCCGATCTCACGCTCACTCACTCTGGCACTCCGTCTACACAGCCCTAATAGGATTCCCACGCCCTGCTCTCTCTCTCTCTCTCTCTTCTCTCCTCTCCTTTTCCCCTCTTCTCTCTTTATTCCCTTCTTTCTTAGTCTCTCTTTCTCTCCATCTCACTCTCTCTCTATATATCTTTCTAAGTCTCTTTTCTCTCTCTTCACTTCTTCCACTATCACTGTCTCTTTCACTCCTCATACTCTTCTTCTCTCTATCTATTAAATACACTCTATCCCTTTGTTTTCATCCATCTTCCTTCCTCCTTTGCTCCCTCAATCCCACTCCCTCATACAAAACATGTTGTTTTTCCATCTGATTTCATAAGGTATCTTGTCTAGTCTAGCCCCTGGGACAGCCCCCCCCCCCTCTCCCCCTCCACACACACACATAAACACACACACACACACCCTCCCCTCCTTCGGTGGCATCACATGGACGAGCTTTGCTTCAGCGCCATCACTGTCCATGTGGCAAGGAGATCTGCAGTCATTTGATTTTCACCAGCCCCATCGACAAGCCAGCTCCCACTGGTTCCATTCATTCAGCCACCCACCCTCTCCCATACACACTCACACACCTCTTCAAAGATGAAATCAATACACAATAAGACTTGCCAGGCATTCTCTCACTCACACACATATGCCTGTATCGACACACACACACACACACAAATATATATACACACACACACACACATGCCTGTATCGATTCCTGAGGCCATTTATTCATATGCTTCTAGCTTTAGCCTAGGTCTTTATCTATAGTGTGTGTGTTTTATGTGTGTGTGTGCGTGTGTGCGTGTGTGCGTGTGAGTGTGTGTGTGTGTGTGTGTGTGTGTGTGTAGCATGGTGCATTGAGAAGCAAGAGTGGGTGATCTGGCATTAGTTAACCTAATTACCAGCGTCGTCGCTTGGGCAGAGTCCCAAGAGTAGGAGGTCTTTTATGCCCACGAGCTGAACTCACACTTCACTCACTCCCTCTCTCTCTCAGTCTTGTTCTCTCACTGCCTCTCTCTCTCTCCTTATTTCTCTATATCACTCTCTCCTACCAACCTACACTCACTCTCTCTCTCTCTTACCTTCATGCTCATGCTCTTTCACTCTCTCTCTCTCTCTCTCAGTCTTGTTCTCTCTCTCTCTAATTCTCTATACCACTCGCTCCCACCAACCTACTCTCTCTTGCTCTCTCTTATTCTTTCCTTCATGCTCATGCTCTCCCTATCTCTCTCTCTCTCTTCACCTCAGTCTTTATATCTTTCCCTATGTTTCCTTCGTTCTCTCCTTCCTTGCGTTCCATCTCTATATCCCTCTCTCCTGTGCTGCACTCCCTCCTTTTCTGCCGCTCCTTTCCCCTCGTCTTTAACTTATCCCTCCATCCTCCACATCATCATCTCCCTTCTCTACCTCTTTCTCCCTGCCCCCCATCTCTCTCTCTCTCTCTCTCTTTCTCTCTCTCTCTCTCTAGCACTCTTTCTCCATCTCCCTCCATCCCTCCTTCCTTCAGGAGGATTAGCTCTAAGCTGTTCTTCATTCTGCAGGGAAAAGTGCAGTTAGGCAGCCCCCCTCCCCCCTACACACACACACACACACACACACACACACACACACACACACACCACCCCATTCCCTTATTCCCTCTCCTCCCACACTGCAAGAAGAACCTTCCAGAGAGCTTTGCGGCTGTGGCGATGACGCAGCAGGGTGCCAGCCGAGAGAAAACAGGTGAAAATAAACACAAACAGAGCAGGCAAACAAAAGGCGGCCATCTCGCCTGACCAGTCCGGTCGGAACTTAGCGTGAGGAATGACCCCCATTGTGAGTGGAGAACTTGAATATGACGCATTTCTCCTTATCCAGTAATTACCGAGTTAGCCTGTTAGCCATAGTATGATAGCTATTAAATATTCACCACCAAATCAATATTCTGTGGAGAGAGACCAAAAGCTATGCCCTTTCAATGACATGCGGTGAAAATATTCCCACAGTCGAGCATCTCAGATCTTGTTGTACAATGTTAATTTACCAGAGTACAATGTTTATTTGCCAGAATAGTTTTGCTCCGGCCTCAACTAGGTTTGTTGAGGACATGTTTGTGTTCTGTAGTGTGCAGATAACAAATAACTGTATGCAATATGCATCCATATTGGTATAGAAGGTGCAAAACCATATTTGACTGGCACTGCAGAGGCTGGCGGGGAGAGTGGAACTAGGGGATTCCTAAAGCAGTGGCCATTGGAGTATGCAACATGTAACCGTCCAGTCTAACAGTGTGGGCTGGACAGGAACTAGCAGGTGGGCAAGAGGCGACCGAGGAGAGGAGTCACTGTGATTAATTCAGCGGTCGTAACACAGCAGAGCCCATGAGGGGGAGGAAAGCAGTCCATTCTCTCATTCATTCACTCACACACACACATACGCACATGCGTACACACACGTAAACACACACACACACACACACGCACACACACACACACGCACACACGCACGCACACACGCGTACACACACACACGCACACACACACTTATCTCTGCACTCCACTCTGCACAGGAAGCAATCTCTCCCACATGTCACTCTATTCAGGGCTGAGTCTAATTAAAGAGACAAAAAAATACATAAATATATAAATAAAATAAAATAAAACCGCTAATGCGGAAATTATCAAAAGGTCTGTTGCCACTCTGATTCCCTATACCGCCCATTCAACAGTGGCTCTCGTCAATTCTTATACAGTATATGTGTTTGTGTTCCAATATATTCTCAAATGCAAGGACATTGCAAGCAGCATGGATAATGGTTTTATCTTTCACTGAGAAGGAGGTAATACTCTTGCTTTCCTCTCTCTCTCTCTCTCTCTCTCTCCTTCCCCCTTCTCTCTCTCTCTCTCTCTCTCTCTCTCTCTATGTCTTAGTTATTCTCTCTCTTCCTCTGTGCTAATCTCATGTAATTATTCAATGGGGTGAGACAGGCTATGTAGTGTGCTCACAACTGCTGCCACACACACAAACACACACACACACACACACACACACACACACACACGCACGCACACGCACACACATCATTAAACTGACTTTGACTGACGTTTCCTCGACATCTCAGGAGATTGAATGAGCGAGAGAGAGAACGCACAATGAGAGAGAAGTAAAAAAAGAGAGAGAGAGAGAGACAGAGTCCCGAAGGATGAGAAGGAAAGAGGCCTACAGCAGAGGAGAGTGTAACGATGCATATCAGAGAGAATGAAGGAAGGCAAAAATACAGGAAGAGGGAGGGAGAGAGAGAGACAGCAAGAAAATGTGAGCGAAAGAGAGAGAGCGAGAGAGAGAGGGAGAAGCAGGAAGAGAGAAACGGACGGACAAAGCGAGAGAGGAAAAGACATGTTTGGCTTCTCATTACAGAGATGCAAATTCCATTTTGGAGAGTGACGTGTCGTGCTGTGAGGGGGGGCAGAGCGCCTGCTTTTTTTTTTTTGCGTCCGGCGTTCTGGGCTTGTCTGCTGACCGCCGCCCCATTTATTTAATTTGCACTTGAGTGGGGCCGCGTGTGCTGGTGCGCCCGGCGCCGAGGTAATGAGTGGGTTTTAAAGAGCCCAGATCGGATCTGATGCCCCGCTCTAAGAGGAGAGATTACACACACATCGGGTAATTAAGTAGAGCGCCAGGAACAACACCGGGAGAGAGAGAGAGGAGAGCAGAGGAGAGGAGAGGAAGAGAGAGAGAGACAGAGAGAGAGAGAGAGAGAAGATGAGACAGGAGACAAAGAGAGTGAGAGAGGACAAGGAGAGAGAGAGAGAGAGAGAGAGATCTGATTATTTGTCTGTTGTTATGTCCATGTCTTACACCTGTATGTTCAATGTATGTGATAATTGCTTTTGGCAATACAAATGTCTAAATATTTGTCATGCCAATAAAGCACTTTTGAATTGAATTGAATTGAATTGAATTGAGAGAGAGAAGGAAAGAAAGAAACAAAGAAAGAGAGAGACAGAGAGGGAGAGAGGACAAGGCCTTTACCTTCATTCATAGCTATGTACAGTGTATGTAACAGAGGACTGAGTTCCTGTGGAGGGTGAGGGGAGAGGGAAGTAGATGGAGCAGGAGAAGGGGAGTGAGGCAACACAAGCTTCCTCTCTTCTTTCAGCTTCCCTTCATCCTCATCTTCTCTCCTCCGCTCACACCTTTCTTTCCCTTCTTTTCCCAACCTGCCTCGTTTGTGCTCTTCTCTTCCACTCTGACACTCCTCATCCTCCTCTTCTCGTTTCTTTTCTGCCTTGCCTCTCTGATCCCTCGTGTCCCTAGTCCTGAACAAGCGCCGAAAATTTTGCCCGCAGCAACAGGAAAACGCGTTTAGGCGAAACAAAACAAAACAAAACGATCATTACACAGAAATGAAGCTTTGAGACATTGAATTTAGATAGTCATTTTCAGCAGGGGCCTAATGCTTTATCGTGCTTTACACTGCACAACAACTGGCAAGATCTATGTCACCAAAAAAGAAGCAGCAGCTGTTTCATCAGATTATGGATTACGCAACCTGTGGATCTTTAATCCAGCTTGCTTTGTTCGGTAAAATGAGCATCGATGGACACCACTGAAGATTGACAAAAGAAGACTAGCTCTGTAACTGGGTCGGGGTGTGTGTGTGTGTGTGAGAGGCGCTCTGGGCTAATCAGAGGTTGTGCAGTAGGTATAAAGTCGGTTTGGGGGAGGAGGGGAGAGTGTGTGTGTGTGTGTGTGTGTGTGTGTGTGTGTGTGTGTGTGTGTGTGTGTGTGAGACAGAGAGACAGAGAGAGAGAGAGAGAGAGAGAGAGAATCAAGGCAGCCACACACACACACACACACACACACACACACACACACACACACACACACAAACAAGCACCACCAACACCAAACCAAAGGGGCCTAAGCCAGGGGGCTTATTAAGCCAACCCCAAGGCACAGTGGGAAACAATCCAATATTTAAGGCAAACACAGCACAAAGGCAAAAGGAAAGAGAGAAGTAGTGAGAAAAAAAAACCACACACACACACTCACACACACACACACACACAAACAAATAAATTCGTTCACACACACACACACACCTTTATGTTTGATTCAGCCGGGTGGCCTCCACCTGAACTTTCCCCTGTCCGCGGCTCAGCCAGTCAAAGTGCTGAAGTGACGAGCAGCGGCAGCCCAGGCAGCAGGGCATTGTGGGTAATGCGGAGAGCAGTAGACAGGTGATGACATAAGAGTGCCAAAGGGAAGTGAAGGAGCCAAGGGTGTTGAGAGAGGGCCTGTCTTTCCTCTGTCACTTCAAACACACCCTGTTTCTGTTTCTCTCTCTCTCTCTCTCCGTGTCTCTCTCTCTCTCTGTCTCTTTCTTGCTCTGTGTTTCTGTATTTCTTTTTCACGCCTGTGTATCTCTCTGTTGGTCTCCCCATCCTTCGTTCGCTCATTTTCAAATAAACACACACACACACACTCTCGAGTTTCCCCTGGGGAGCCATAAAGATGACACAATGGGGTGCGCGCACACACACACACACACACACACACACACACACACACACACACACACCGCGTCCTGAGCAATATGCCTACGCTGCGTTGCAGAAATACGGCGTTGCTGAACGCACGAGTAATCTCCCATCATAAATGTGAATTAAAGTCCTCGGAGGGAGACGGCGGGATGCACGCTGGTTCCCACGGCGGCAGCCTCAGCATCAGCATCAGCGCAGCCCCGCGTGGTGATTGGGCGAGCACCTCTGCTGCTAGGAGGGTGGAGAGGAGAGGGCCTTTATGGCCCTGAAGAGCGGGCAGCACCTCCCAGGATTAATGGACGTTTGCCTGGGCGGATGAGAGCCACTATAGATCCTCCAGGGACCGTTGTAGCCCTGCTCTTTACCATACACACACATACACTCCACCGCATAAACTCTGCCTGGCCTTATGTGCTTATGACTTATGTCCTTATGGCTTAGGCTGCTTAAGCTTATATTTACGTTTCTCTAAATATATATAAAACATATGTATACACACACGCGCACGCACACACACACACACACACACACTCACACAG
>NC_085016.1:15229149-15261649 GCF_963854185.1 Sardina pilchardus
AATTCAGACTGAATGTACGAATGTACTGAATGCAGTCGTTAACAGTATTAACAGTAGGCTTTTTTGCATGTCGACCATGCTTCAAATGTGAGACAACACAAGCATATGTGGACCACATGACATTTGACACCTTTTCAAAAGACTAATACTGTGGCAGATCAGCAATATTGTGCGAGTATTTTAGGCTAGAAGTACCTACAGGCTTACTGTACCGAATATAGAAGAGTATACAGTAGAGTAGGTACACTTGAATATGGGCTAACAGGTTGTATAGAAATACATATTTGAGCATTCTTCATGTGGGGGTATCAGAAACATTTTGGCCCAAAACGCACAGCGTGCTATGGAAGCCTCTTTCAGCAAGCAAATTATGTTACACACCTATTCATCAAACTCCAGTCTGCAATTTGCAAAGAATGTTTTTTTTTTTTTTACAAAAGTCCCGAAAGTTTGTGTCTCAAGGTTCTAAAAGGAAAACAGTTGAAATCAAGGCAAATTCAAGACAGCCCCTAAAAGCCCTCTTTTTCATAGTTTCTTCAATTCTATCAGTTATCCATTCAGTTATTCACTTGTTACCCATTCATATTTATTCAGAGGGTCTTTTGTCAATCATGGGCTCTTTTCATGCCATTCTTACTGATGCAAAACTGCTACAATAGAAGGTTCTGTCTCGAAGTGACAGTAAATCGTGTCCGTCACTTCTAAGTTGACAATTAAAATCAATGGTGTCTGTCATTCTCGCCCATAATAATGACTTATCGTTGTGTCTCAGCTCCCTCTCTTCAGAGATTTAAGGGAGAGAACGGTGCCAAAAGCAGTATTTACAAACAGCAGACACTTTTCACTGACAAGACAACCACTTGTCAACCACACAGACTGCACTATACTGCCTCTGTGGTTTGGAGCACTCACTGTGCTATGCCAGTCACCACCAGTACCCTTGTATTGTGCCTCACAGAAATAATTACAGTTCATTCCCATCCACAGACCACCTGGTGTGTGTGTACTGTACAGTATGTTAGCCTATGTGAATTAGATTGTGCCGGCATGATAGAGGTGTGTGTGTGTGCGTGTATGTCCAAACTAGATTGTGCCGTCATGATAGGTGTGTGTGTGTGTGTGTGTGTTCTATATCGTCCTATAAGTCTGTTACCCACGTCCATAGCCGGCGGCTGGCCCCACTGCTGGTGCTAGCTGGAGTGTCAGCAGCAGGCCCGAGAGAGCTGAGCTAACATTGATTCTGTTATGTTTGCTAAATGAAAGAGCTAATTGCACTCCATTAGAATTACATTTGCACACTTCCTCTAACGAGGTAAATAAGAGAGTCTGAAAAAGAAAGTTATGTGATGAGACACGAAACCACACAAAAACGCACTTATTGTACGAACGTGCGCACACACACACACACGCACGCGCACACACACACACACACACACACACACACACACACACACAGTATCAACACATACACACACACTCAGTATCAAGCTCATGGAAATGAAGCCTCCTTAATTCCAAACATCACTTCCTAGATAAACAAAAAAGACCAAAAAGGCAGATTAATTAGACCATCTACAAAGAGGATAATGAGTTAATAGTATTTCTGAGCTGCTCTACAAAGAACCTCAAACGAGCTCGCCTCTGCATAACTGAAATATACCTCGGAGCTGGTGCGGCAAGCTCCAGGCCAGATCTATACTGGTTCCAGGCCAGACCAGGGCCGGATGAGGGCCATATCAGGGCCGGATGAGGGCCATATCAGGGCCAGTTCCAATTGCCATCTGATGGTCCCCTGCTGCACACATGCACAATACACCCATGTGCTCTACTAGCACACACAAGTCAAAAAATCAATGGGAGAAATACGAGAAGTGTGTGTGTCAGCATTATGCATATCTAAGATTAAGGTTATTGCAGTGGGGAGCATACTGTAGGTTGAGAGGAGCATTCAGAGTAAGCATCTTAGGTAGCACTGCAGGGACCAGACAGGTTGAGCACCCAGTTTAGCACTTAAGTGAACAGGCCATCAGTCCTCTCCGTGTTCAGTGCACTACATATCCTGAGAGACGATAAGTTCTTAAGGCTCTGCGCCACTCGCACTCAAGCATTCAATAGGATAGAATGGCCTGTAATCATTTCGATTCAACGTCATATCTGTGAAATCTGACACAGTTCTTAAATATGACACTTCTCCGATGACAGGTAAATGGCCCGAGGGCGAAACTATGGCCCTTGGCAAATAAATGATATGGACCACTGATATTAAAACACTGCAGACAAAGATAACTTTTTGCCACCCTGCCAATCACACGGCCTTACCAAGCACATTAGCTTCCCACTGTATGCTAGGCTTGGGATCATTGGCTCAAAATGATGTTTCCTGGAACTAAATCCCCAGGACACAAAGATGACAGGGCCTAGTTGGTATGATTTGAGGGGCACCGGCTCCAGCTGAGCACCTGCCACTGTGATAAATATCCATGCTAATTCATAGCTCTCTCCCAGTATAATAATCCCTCAAAGTCCAGCACTGCAGCTAGCTAGCGCGCAGGTAAACACCAGATTTAGCGAACCCGGCTAGCACCCAGGGGAAATGACAACGTGGTGCAAGAACTAGCAATTAGTACATTACTCATAACTCAAATTAGCATTCGAGATTACTTCAAAAAAAGAGTAAAAAAAACCAAAACAAAACAAAACAAATGTCAGAATGAATCAACTCAATACCCTGTGTCCTCTTAGTGAACTGGCTGCTAATGGAATATTTAGGAGCTTCCAGAAAAACATACTTCACTTCGAACACGCCACTAACAGGTACACGACAACAGCCCATAAGCATGGCTAATAACAATACTAATATCAGTAATAAGCTTGTTGTGTGGGAACAAGAGGGAAACGAGAACAGAGCATCCATTTGGGAAGCACGAGAGGCCTGTGTACTGTGTGTGTGTGTGTGTGTGTGTGTGTGTGTGTGTGTGTGATGGGCCTTATGCAGCAGATGAGAGCGTGAGCCGCCATCAGCATGCCAGCTGCTTCTAGCGTGACGTGCCGCTAACCGTCAGAGGCTGGGGTAAATATGTTTCTGTCAATGCAGATGGAATAAACAAACCTGTCAATGCAAATGGCAGCCAAAAGCAAGAGAAGAAGAAGAAAAATAACTCCTCGAATGAACGCCTGCTTGGTTTTTTGACAGTCCACCAATCCCCCCTACCCCCAACCCTCAACCCTTGTGTGACGCCCCCAGAAGTACAATCCACACACACACACACACACACACACACACACACACACACACACACACACACACACACACACACACACACACACACACATTCCCTTAAGGCTGGAGTGAACATTTCCATTTGTGTCTATCAACAGGAGATTGAACAATGTTTTTTTTCCCCCTTCCAACCCAATTTTGCAAATGTGACATTTTGACAAATGGCAAGGGAGAGAGAGAGAGAAAAAAAAAGGCTCGCTAACAAGTTCTTATCTGCAATGAGAGGGAAGAAAAGAAACAAAACGCGTTCCTCGACACTCGTCTGACGCGACGGAACTCTCGGAGACAAGAAGTACATTGGTGCCTGAGAATCTTTTGCCTCAATCTCGGACCCCACGATACGGGAGCAGGAGAGGAGGGAGAGAGCGGCCATTGAAATTCTGCTGTGTGCTTCAGCAGGTCTACAAATCAAACAATCTGGGCCCTCCAAAACACACCGCCTGGCCTCGCTGCAGCTGGTTGACAGTGTATCCACGGAGACAACACGATTAGCGTTTAATCCCCACCCACCCGGATGTACCTCTCTCTCTCTCACACACACACACACACAAACCATTGCAAAGAAGTACGGTAACTATTCTGCAGGAACAAGCCGGTCTCTCTTGGGCTCTCTCTCTCTCTGTCTCTCTCTCTCACACACACACAAACACCTTGACCACCATTGACCTTGATCCCATGAGGAAGGTGAAGATTAAGTGTCTTCCTCTTCACCTCCTCAAAGAGGTGCCGGGTCAGGATCACACTTGCCTCCGGGGTTTTCCAGACATAGCTCAATTAGGTTGTGTGTGTGTATGGTGTGTGTGTGTGTGTGTGTGTGTGTGTGTGTGTATGTGTGTGTGTGTGTGTCAGATGTAGGAGTGGGAAAAATACCATGCATAACAAACATTCATGTCCGTATGACTTTACCTGTCAGTCTGTGCATGTGTGTGTGTTTGTGTGTGTGTGTGTATAAGTGAGTGAGTGTGTGTGTGTATGTGTGTATAAGTGAGTGTGTGTGTGTGTGTGTGTGTATGTGTATAAGTGAGTGAGTGTGTGTGTGTATGTGTACAAGTGAGTGAGTGTGTGTGTGTGTGTGTGTGTGTGTGTGTGTGTGTGTGTGTGTTTATATGTGTATAAGTGAGTGTGTGTGTGTGTGTGTGTGTGTGTGAGTGCGAGAGACAGAGTGAGTATATGTGTGTATAAGTGAGTGAGTGAGAGCGAGGGAGCGTGAGAGGGGAGCGGATTGCACTTATCACCCCAGCCGCCCGTGTCTTTCTCTGGGACGAGGCTGCCGCCTGCAGGGGTGGCACGGCTTCAGAGGATCAAAGGCGCTCGTGACATCCAGCAGAGGGGAACCAGATTTATTAACCCAGTGGAGAGATAGCAGAAATTCCCCTCTCTCACTCTCTCTCTCTCTCTCTCTCTCTCCTTTTCTCTTCCTCTCACCCCTGTCTCTCCTTCTCGCTTTGCCCTTTCTCACCCACTCGCTCTCCTCCTCTCTCTCTCTCTCTTTCTCTCTCTCTATCCCTCTCTCAGGCAGCACAAGACATGAAAGAAGAATGCATGGAGAAGGCAGGCGGTGAAGGAGGGTGTGTGTGTGTGTGGGGGGGGGGGGGGGTGCTCAAAAAGACAGAAAACAAATACCAGGGAAAGGATTATTCAGAACAAAACTTTTTTTTATGTACAGGGGGCGGGGAGACAAGAGGAGAAGAAAGAGTGTGAGCGCGAGATTCCTTTTTGGACTCGTTTCCTTCTATCGACGTCTCAATGTGCCCACGGCTGACAGTGGCAAAGGAAACTGTTTACACACACCCACTCACACACACACACACACACACACACACAGATATGACAAACACAGGGTCATTTTCTGAGAGGCAGGCCCATGGGAGGAGAGATGCTCTTCATCAGTTACCCCACGGTGACCCCTTCATCTCAGGTCAAAGGAGAGCTGACCCTATGCCCCTGAGAGCACAACCTACAGGCTCAAGTGTCCTTGAGTGATGATGTACAAGTGTGTGTGTGTGTGTGTGTGTGTGTGTGTGTGTGTGTGTGTGTGTGTGTGTGTGTGTGTGTGTGTGTGTGTGTGTGTGTGTGTGTGTGTGTGTGTGTGTGTGTGTGTGTGTGTGGTAGAGAGACTTAAAACCAGTAATTAGGCCACGAGTCATACTGCCAGAACAGGGCCCCCACCCTCCTTCATAATGGGCTGTGGGTGTGGCATCACTCAGCCCTATACTGCGCGTACTGTATGTAAACACAGAGGCGGAATGCCTGTATGGGAGTGAATGAATATGAGAAAGCACATGTGTTAAAATGTATGAGTAGAAAGTGGGGCTGTCAAGCGATTAAAAAATAATCAAATTAATTACAAGCTTTGTGATTCATTAAATCACATTAATCGCATAGCCTATTTGTGGTGAGAAATGTTTCAAATCTGCCAGATTTGCCACTGATATTAAGTGACAGTAAACAAGCCAGGGCAGTGAAATCTTTGTGACAAATTAATGGCCAACAGGCATACTCAGCCTATACACATTGTCTTTATTCCTGAATAAAACTTCAAATCTACCAATCTAACAAGGTAGCCTATGTCAGACTGCACCAATAACTGAAGCACCAATAAAATCTTGCAAGCTGGTGAAGTTGTCACTGTAGCAGTGATTGGTAGCCAAACAACTTATTAGGAAGCAAATAACACTTGGACCAGCTGGAACTGTTCAGGATGGAGTAGCGATCAGCAGTAACATTATTTGGAAAGTAGTGAGCAGCCCATTGGTATGACAACCGCACTGAACTCACTGTCAGGTCTTCAGACATCAACAAATCCATAATTGTACTGTACATTTCAAATGAAATGGTTTTGGATAGCCTTGCTGAAAAATACTGTTCTTTAAAGTACCGTCAGGTATTTCCAGATGTTTTTTGCATTAGCATTTCATAGCTTCTCCATCTTGAAATGAATTAAAAAAAAAACACCATGATGAGGCTATAAATCTAACGTCCAACTCCCAAAACATGTTGGTGGTCCACAGTAAATGCACACAATGGGAGACATAGCCTATTAAATACGACCGCTACATATCAAACCATTCAACACAGCCAATGCTGGGTGGAGATGAGGGGACAGCGTTGACGCATTATTTTTCTTGAAATTAATGAACTAATCAAAATGAACACACTTGACAGCCCAGGCAGAAAAGAAAAGCAGAAATGGCCTCCTCTCTTTCTCTCGGTCAGGCATTTTCTAAAACGCACTGTGAGGGCTCGAAGCCACAGTCTCTAAACCTCCATATCTGGCTGTCCAGAAGGTTTCAGCCTCCTGTCTCTCCCCCAAACCCGGCTGCACCTCATTGATGTTGACCAGAAAAATCAACATCTGATGGAGCCGCCTCTGCTGCTGCTGCGGCTGCCCGCCGCAGAGACGACAAGCGAGCGAGCGCGGGAGAAAGAAGAAGAAAAGAAAAAAAAGAGGGAGCGAGAGAGAGAGAGACATAGAGGGAAGAAGAAATAAACGTAGGCGTAAAAAGCATATATTTTCGGTAACCCCCACAGGCAGTGTGACTCCTCCTGTTAACTTCAAAAAGGCTCAGAGGGGGCCGAGAGCAGGGAGTTAAACTAGCATTCACGCTATGTTAACACAGACACTAGCGCTCCTGTTCTGCACTGATTAGCACTCCGGCTGTAATTGCGATAATATTGTGTTAATGTATTTGTGTTAAACGTGTTAATTGTGTTAACAGGTTCACAGTCAAGGCACACATCTGTTCTTAGGTCATAACCACTCAGTTATGATTTTTTTATCTTAATAATGCCATGCAGGACAATGTTAGCAATTATTTCAAAGACGTTTAGTCAAAATAACAGTCTAAAGCAGCATATCTTAGGAAAAATACTACACACGTTCACAAATGCTTCTCCTATTCATTTTTATCTCTCAATTTCCATCTGTCTCTCTTTCTATGCCTCCTTCTCTGCCTTGATGTATCGATGATATATGTATGCATTATAAATGAATACATCCATGCACTATAATTGCATTGCATTCCTCATGATTTTCTTTGAAGGTGGTAGGGGGGGATGTCGGTAGCATGGTTACCAGTGCTGTGAGCTTCCTCCGAGATGCTCCATTTCACAGGACATGATCGATACGATTGAACACTCGCCTGTCAGTAATCAAGTAATCACCCTGGTCCATGCTGAAAACCCCTTTACTAGGAGGAGCTAATTCAGTTTGTCGAGGGAGAGCTAAGCCGGGGGTCGGGGTGGGGTGGGGGGGGTATACGTGTGCCTGGGGCAAAACAGCTCCATTAAGGACCAGATCAGCATTTTGTCTTAACAATACAATCACACACGAGCATGGATGGATGGATGTTCAGTCAGCTACATAAATGTTTGATAAAGATGTTAGTGTCGTAAGTCAAATCCTCGTAACTAATTCAAAAGTTATTTGCCGTTTTCCGTAAGTAATGGATGACACAATGCCTTTTTGAGCTATCCCAGACTGCTGTGATATTTTGGCAAGGCCTGTACCAACCCCCTCACGGTGATGACCTAACGCATGAATATTTGATGGGCGATGAGGTCATACCTCACTAGGGAGGAGTAGAGTACAACGGACTGGAGGAGGGCCTGTGTGACATCATGGACCGGTGGGAGGAGGCTGTCGCGTCATGTCTGCTTCAGTTGACTGCAGGGTGGGGCAGGTGAGGTATGAATAAGAGAGTGTGTGTGTGTGTGTGTGTGTTGGTCTGGGGAGATGGGCATGTCTAGATAAGCAGAGAGAGGATGCAGCATGGAAAGGATATGCCATCATGAACCTCGGCACTCCTGCACATCAGAGGACAAAGGCTGCATCTCAAACTGCATAATTCCGTCAGTAGGCTTCTAGTGTGCACTGAGCACTTACTTGCATTGTGTGCACTTCTCTCTGGTTAGTATTATGCCAATATCTGCACTATATACTTGGTATTTGAAGTGTGTAAGTAAGTGGTTTGAGACATAGCTAAAGACTCAGGAGATGCCAGCGCACTGGATAAAATAACAGGGCTGCATTGCTCAACATGCCATGGGTTTCCTTATTACTGGGCATACAATCTCATGTCAGAAGAAAGGAACCATACAATATGCACCATGTGTGCTGTGTGTGCATGTTTGCATCTGTGTGTGTGTGTGTGTGTGTGTGTGTGTGTGTGTGTGTGTGTATGTTCTAGGGACACAGTCTGCCAGCTGACCTAGAATACTGAGGAATAAGGCCCTAAAATAAACATATGTGTGTGTGTCTGTGTCTGTCATCGTTTCATGGCCTGTCAATCAAGGAACCTTTGAAAGTGTAAAGCTATGTGAATCATGTCCTCTCACTGTAACAGAGCGCGTGTGTGTGTGTGTGTGTGTGTGTGTGTGACACACCACTCTTAGGGGTTATACCACCCCCGAGGGCCCCACACTGTGAACCATGTGTGTTTACTAAAGCCCTCACAACACCATAGCATTACTCCCGTTTTCTGCACAATGAAACTCATTCAATTAGCGGAGCCCTTAAAACACAGGCAGCCCCTCTGTGAGTGTCTCTCCCCGCCTCTGGCCATTACAGGTGAAAAGGCAACCCGCAGCTATTAATATTAAACAGTGTCACGCTGCGCATACATTTTTTTTTTTTTTTTTTTTTAAAAGAAAGAAAACAGACCGACATGACGAGACCTCCGTGAGCTCATCTGGTTCTTCAGCTGAAGGAGTTTTAATACTTACTGGAAGAAATTATAAACACTTCTGCCCAGGAAAACCACTGAAGACCTAATTATCCAGTGTGAATAGGCTACCAGGTTTATTTAAATAACCTGGTTATCATTTTCGACCACACACACACACACATTTTGCTGATGTTTTACATTCAGATTTAGTTCATTAAGTCTGTTTTGTTCAAAATGACTAAAATTACAAGGACAATGTTAATTTTCCTCAGATGTCCTCATCCTTGGGAATTGCCCCAATGACAGCTGTGCTGCATAGCACCACAGCAGGAACTGTTGTCAGGGCTGATGACCACTGACAATAAATTTAAAGCACTCTGGAATATAATCTTGTTACTTTTATTTATCTTGAAAGACGGACGCGTTTCGGCTAACAGCCGTCCTCATAATCAAGAGTGCATTTATTTTGCTTTAAACTAGTTTTTCTTTTTACGCACCCAAAGACTGTATAAAATTCGGAGTTTGAGCGCATCTGCCTTTCTGATCACTGATAATAAATACCATTTTACATAGCAGTCATTATACACATGACATGGGTTAGTGGGTTTGAAGATGTTACAGCACATTCCCATTTAATTTTCTCTGCCAGAAGTAAATATTGTTTTTTACAAAATAATATAGCCATGCAAATGAACGATAAAAGAATTGCAAGAACAAGAAAGAAAATATGAATTTCTGGGTTGAGCATCGAATTGGATGTGTTTTGCATTCATTCAAAACCAAGCAGACTCCAAAAGACAATAAACGTGACTTGAGGCTATTTGTAAACAGGTGTTTGTCCAGTGACGCACACACCAAAAATGTCCTCAGACATGCGGAGGACCAGTCCCATCCTTCTTCTAAAGGTCACCTGCATCAGAGACAGGAAATGGAAACGCTAGACTAGAAGGGACATTACATCACATCCATCACAGCCCCTTCTGAATGCCGGCAAACATCTGGGCATCTCTTCTCAAGCACGCACACACACACACACACACACACACACACACACACGCACACACAGACACGCACACACAGACACGCACACACAGACACACGCACACACAGACATACACACACGCACACAGACACACAAACAAACAAACAAACAAACAGACCCACACACACAGAGCATCACCCCAGGCAAGCCGAAAGCTCCAAACACAAATCAAATTAATGGCCCAAACATACAAAATTAGGCACAAATGGAAGTCATAAGTCCTCTTCGTCTTCCGTCTCTTCTTCCATCCTTTTCTATTTCTCTCCCTCGCTCATTCATTTAAGCACACCCTGCAGCACAGGCCTGGAGGTGATCATCGCAACATTGCTGCCGTCCCATTAAAGCAGCCAGGTGTAGTCATCAGTCCTAATATGGCAGCCATGTTCTCATTAGCAAACACAGAGGTGCCATATCTTCAGTCTGCCTCATCTATTTGCCTAGGACAGGCCTATGTTTGTACTACGCCAGACTAGCATACAAAACAATTATTTTGTGATGTCTGAGAGAGAAATTAGGCATTTGTTTACATGCTGAGGGCATTTCAAGCCTAAGATGCGTTGGCATTGAAAACGATGTTAAATTAACATCAATGATGCTGCCGAAGTGCTCCAAAACAGTTTTGATATGGAAAGGGTAGTGGTGATGGTGGTAGTGATGGTGGTGGTGGTTTGAACTTGGTGGAACGAAGAAAGCGCAAATGAATCATGATCTAATTTCACTGACAATGAGACCGAGAGAGAGAGAAGGAGACAGAGATGACTTTAAAATGGCAGTTTATTTCCATTTGGCTTCTAAACAAGTTGCTTTTTTTGCCAGCGCATTTGTACATTTATCACTGAGGAGACAACGCAGCAGCAGCAGCAGCCAAGTCAGCAGAGCGAGAGAGAAATAAAACACATCCACACATAAACACACTCATACTCCGACAAAAAAAAAAAAAAAAAGCCCCTTCAGCGCTACACACAAGTGCCACCAGGCCCTGCTGCGTTTTGAGTGGCACACCTTGATTCTAGGAATCTGCAACCTGCGGATTGTGGACCCACAGAACCGGTGCCGAGCTGTACCAGTAGACTTGTCCTGGACTGGACGCTTTGAAGCGACCGCGTTCTTAAGCACCTCCTCACCGCTGGCCCTAATCCCTAATCCCTGCCTGGGCGTCCTGCCCGGGGGACCCCACTCTGAGTAATGGCTCAGCCCCCTCCGGCACCCCTGTCCTCCGCTCCTCAGGCTGGAGAGATGGAGAGAGGGAGAGAAGGAGGGAGAGAGGGAGAGAGAGAGAGATGGGGATATGGAAAGAGAAGGAGGGAGAGAGAGAGATGGGGATATGTAGAGAGGGAGAGAAGGAGGGAGAGAGAGAGAGAGACAGAGAGGAGAGAGGGAGAGAGAGGAAGAGAGGAAGAGAGAGAGGGAGAGAGCAGCTCTGGCACTTTCCGTCCCCTACTGCGGTCATCTGCCGAGGCGCTTCAGGGAACCCTGGAGCGACGTGCCCACCTGAGTCAGTGGCAAAGTGATGAGTCACACACACACACACACACACACACACACACACACACACACACACACACACACACACACACACACCACAGTGCATGACATCAGCAGCAACACTTGGTGCATGTGGCCTCACTTTCCACAGACCATTACACATGGACAGACCGACAGACACATATACACATATACACATAGAGACAGACACACAGACACACACACACAAAGCTGACAGGACCATTAGCCAACAACCTGATTACCCTAATGTGTTATTGTAATGTGTGTGTGTGCTTGAGTGTGTGTATGTGCTCGCATTTACATATGCCTGTAAGTGTCGGTATACACACATACTATACATGTAGCCACCACCAGTTTAGCTGCGTTCACAAGCACACTTCTACCCCAGCTGCTCAGTTTGGGAACATCCCCCAGTTGTGTTAGGAAACATTAAGCGCCATACAAGTTAAATAAACATATTTATGTATTTCTACACACAAATACAAACACCAATGTAGCAGTGGCCGTGGGCAATACGCTGTCGGTAACACTAGTGCTAAAAACGGCTCTGGATGGCTGTGTGTTTGACTTTATTGACTGCAGTGAGGTGCACCTGACTCCACACGAGCCGCTTGTGATCTGCCCCCCTCATTGATTGCGTAGTATCAGGTGTGCGTCAGTCTGGTGGGAAACAAAAGGCCGTGTCCAGAGCTGGCCCCCACAGCAGATAGCAGGACGAGACGTGGCTACTTTTATTGCGTTTGGGTCCACTCACATTACTGGTCTGCATACACACACGCACGCACGCACACACACACACACACACAAACATAAACACACGCACACGCACACACACACACCTTTCTGTGCCTTGTAAAAGTGCAGGAAAGATGACTGCCCTCTAGACCAGTTGCTGTTTGCAAGCAGGTAAGGGTTTTCAAGGACTCACCCCCTCCCCATCCTCCACCCCCCCTCCACACGGGTCAACAGCACTCTAACTCCATGTAACCTTTGAAGCTACTGGGGCTGAATACTTGTCCTTCAATTCAACATAGAAGATGGGCTCCCTCCAATAGACACTGCAAAGGCAAAAACAGGAAGCATAGCCCAGAGTGGCACTTAATAACCACCTCTTAAAAAACTGAAGACCTGCTGCCCATGCCACCCATGCCACACACACACACACACACCCTCTGAAAGAAATGCTCAGAAACACACCGAGTAAATCCTCATTTAGAATCTCACACACATACAGATGACAACACACACACACGATGGTGACAGCAGGAGATGGAGATGGCTGCCATGTCAGGAGGCGAGGCTTGTTACCATGACGTGTCGTCAGCACTTGACCCTATTCTGACACATCGCTTTAGCGTCCGCCTGACAGATGACAACGCAGCGGCTAGCACCCTGCACGACAGCCCATCATTAAGGACATCCAGGCTCTGTGTGTGTGTGTGGGCATGTGTTCATGTGACACTATTGGACTTTAGGTCCTGTACATGTCCACACACACGTGTATCACCATGTGTGTGTGAGAATAATGCTAATGTGTTTCATTGTATGTAAAGTAGCATTTGCGGCTAATAAACACTATAAGGGCAGTAGTATGGGGACACTAAATCACTGAATTCATGGAGTGGTTGTGCTAGGGCCCTGAGCTCCAGTGAAGAGACATCTTCATGCTTCGGCATACCAAGTCTCTGCTTCAGAGTTTGAAGTTCAACCCTTGTGGGAGCAGCCTGGGGAAGCCTCCTTGCTGTTCTAGCTCGACTGTCTCTGAGCACAAGGCAACGTCCACAAGGAAATGGCCGGGTGAGTTTGATGTGAAAGAACTCGACTGGTCCTCACAGATCTATGACCTCAAGCCCATGGAATACCTTTGGGATAAACAAGAGGGAGACGGTGATCTAGGGTCTGACCTCACACTCTTCTGGACGAATGTGCAACAATTCCCAAGGACACGCTCCAAAACCTTTGGAAATCTTGGAAAGCCTTCCCGTAAGAGGAAGCCGTTATAGCCATTCTATACCTATGGATTTAACTTTAACTTTAAATTAGAATGGATGGTTGGATGTTTATGGTCAGGCGTCCCAATAATTTTGTCCATTAAGTGTATGTACCAAGAAAGAACAGGATAATGAACCTGATTATTGTCAAATATACAGTGTGTGTGAGTTTTGAGTGTCTGAGTCTTTGCAATGTGAGCATGCAAGTGTGGATGTTAGCTTGTGCTTGTATGTGTGACTGTGTACATACTGTATGCACACATCCAATAGGACCCCAGCAGAGTGTCTTCATAATGACTCTTCCCAACAACAGCTCTCTTGCTTGCTGTGGTAAGTCTACAATATCAAGCCTTCACACAATGGCTTTTATATCAGCTACAGGTTTATAGTCACTACCAACCCCCATTTATCTCCATACAGTCTTCTTCCCATAACGATTTCTATTACACTCAAGAAGCACTGCAGTCACTCCCATGTCCCTGCCCACTATCCCCACAACCCCACCCTGACTGGGGGAGGGTGGGCCACAGGGAGAGTGGGGGGGTGTGGGGGGGTACGGGGGCCCTGGATTATTTATGGACTAAATGTAGTGCTGATCTTTAGCATGGCGAGCGCCCGCTGCTACGCTTTAGTCAAACCCAAAGAGCACATAGAGTGGTGGCACGGCTGCATAAATAGTGGGTTAATGGAAATGTGTGTGTTGTTGAAATCACTTGACTCCTCATGTCGTGCTCGCTCTCTCGATTCCCTCTGCATCTCTCTCTCTCGCTCTCTCTCTCGATTTGCTCTCCATCTCTCTCTCGCTCTCTCCCTCTCCTCTCTCTCTCGTGCTAGCTTTTCTCTCTTTCCCTTTATTCCCTGCATAAAATAAAAGTCCTCAGGGTCACAGATTGTCTGTTCAAATTAGCCTCTTAAAAAAACCCTGTTCTCCACACATATACAGTACCTTTGGACGAACGAACACACACACACACACACACACTGCTGTGAAGCAGTCTGGCCATGATTCTATCCAGAATGGGAGTTATGTCTTACGTGCTAAACCCCTGCCATAATGCAGAAATCTCCAGGGTCTCTCTCTCTGTGTGTGTGTGTGTGTGTGTGTGTGTGTGTGTGTGTGTGGGCGTGTGTGTGTGTGTGTGGGTGTGACTTTGCGACTTTCCAGACAGGTATGTCATGGACCCATGGACCTCTCCAGGACAGGCCGCCAAGCCCCATCCCACCGTCCACCTGATGGCGCAAAAAAAAACCCCATTTCACTTCCCCTCACTGCCTCCTAGTCCTTAGATAGAACCCAACTCTGAACCGGGCCTCCCTCTGATCCGCCACCGATACGCCGGTTCCGTTCCTCCGTCGGCCTGCTTTGAGGCTCTCCGTCCACCCGCTATCAGTGACGGACGGGCCCGCCTGACCGCCTCCGACTGAGATGGCGGGCCTTTTGGTCTCCCTTATCGCCAAGGTCACGCACGAGGATTATGCCGCTTTTTTAAACTCCTGGGTGAATTTTTCAGACGCAGGATTTCAACCACAAACTTACTTTGAACCCTCAGCTCGCCGTGTATCTTACAGCTACGCACCAGATTGGTTTCCACCATCATCCTTGAAGTGGAAAGCGTGAGTACACCCAGGAAATAGATTTTTCTATAGATTCTAGTCAGCATCAGGACCAGACGGAGCAAAAGAAGCCCCGTATAGATCCAGTAGCGGTGAAGTCGCACTGCATTCCCCTAAAACGTGAGAAACAGAGATTTGCCAGATTGCGCAAAGCGCCACAATTCAGCCGTTGTTACACCCCAGATTCCCAATAAACGGCAGAAACGTTCGCAGGGCTTCGTTCTTTAGGCGCTCATCTAAATTCATGAGTCAATCGGAAGCTGATCACTAGCAAGCTGATGCGACAGAAAAGGTCCGAGGAGGTCCGCCGTTGGAGGCTGATTTGCCATTCATGAGGTGTGTGTGTGTGTGTGTGTGTGTGAGCAAATGCCTGTGTGTGTGTGTGTGTGTGTGTGTGTGTGTGTGTGTGTGTGTGTGTGCTCTGCTTAGGTCAACAACTACCATTTGATAAACAAGCAATTTGTTTGAAAGGTTCTGACTTATTCATTTGCTTTGAGTGTATACTGTATGTGTGTGTATATTTTTATGTGTGTCTGTGTGTAGTGTGTGTATGCATTTGATGAATCTGATTATATATGTACATATCAATTGGGTGTGTCTCTGTCCATGGACATGTATGTGTATATAATATATGCTAGACTAACCACATCAGATACACATTAAAGAGAACACATGATTGTGAATGTGTGTGTGTGTGTGTGTGTGTGTGTGTGTGTGTGTGCGTGCGTGCATGTGAAACTAACCACATCAGAACAAAAGTGTGAGTGTGAGTGAGTGTGTGTGTGTATGTGAGACTGAGAAATGAAGCATGTGAGACTTTCCTCTCTGAAACTGAAAATGAGTGAGTGAGTTCTTCAACATGTCCCTGTCTGTGGGCCCAATACCCCCTCATGCGCTCCTTTATGTAGGCCAGAGAGAGAGAGGGAGAGAGGGAGAGAGGGAGAGAGGGGAAGGGAGGGAGAGAGGGAGAGAGAGATCACTCTCCATTCACTCAGGATGGCTTCCATATGATGACAGAATAGATAATGGCTGTCGTCACACCCCAGCTCCAGTCGTAATTAAGTGAGAACACTCACTCTGTGTGTGTGTGTGTGTGTGTGTGTGTGTGTCTACGGCCTTGTGTCTTACATGGCAGCAAAGACAGAGAGGTGTGAGAGAACAAGAGAAGAGAAGCTGAAGGCTGGAGCAGATTGCAAACCTTCAATGTCTCGAGATTTTAGTCACACAGGAACCACCGACACACACACACAGACACACCGACACACACACACACAGAGGATGATGGGGATGGGTGAGTATTAAACACACAGTGTGTGAGCAAGTAGTGTGTGTGGAGGGGGAGTGAAATGCAGCAGACTCCCCAAGGCTTTTTCCCTCATTCTATTCCATTTTTCACATGTGTGCACAAGCAAAGGATTGTGGGAGAGAGACGCCAGAGTGATGTGGGAAGGGGGAGGAGTGTGTGTGTGTGGGGGGGGGGGGGGGGTGAAGGACAGGTGCCATTCTCTCTCATTCCCAACACTGTACTTTTGTGAATAAGTGCGGGGAGTGCATATGTGCGTGTGAGAGTGAGAGTAAAGGAAAGAGAATGAAAAAAAACGAATGAAAGAAAGAGAGGTGTGTGTATGTGAATGGATGGCTGGTTCTCTGTGTGTGTGTGTGTGTGTGTGTGTGTGTGTGTGAGAGAGTGAGAGTGAGAGAGAGAGAAATAGAGAAAGAGAGAGGGATTGAGAGACACAGTGATTTAGTAAAGAAAGACTGTGTGTGTGAGAGAGAGAGCGAGTGTGTGAGAGAGGGAGAGAGAGTGCAAAAAAGAGAGCATATGTGTGTGAGAGAGACTGTCTGAGGTAAGGTGTGTGTGCATGCTTATTCTTTTCCTTCACGGTTGCTTTGTAGTAATTGGTTTGGAGGACTCTCTCTCACACACACACACACACACACAGACACAGACACACACAACCTTCAAAAGGCAGAGCCCTAGTCCATGGCTTGGATACGTCAGGATTTTTAGGAGTTGGGATCCAGCTCATTGCTCTGGGTTAATGAGGCTAAAACAGAATGCATGCATATGTATTGTTGTGCATATGCACACATCCAAATATGCAGAGTATTCATGGCACAGCTTAGGATATAGCCTGCATGGTGTTTAGGATATAGCCTGCGTGGTGTTTAGGATATAGCCTGCATGGTGTTTAGGATATAGCCTGCGTGGTGTTTAGGATATAGCCTGCATGGTGTTTAGGATATAGCCTGCGTGGCGTTTAGGATATAGCCTGCGTGGTGTTTAGGATATAGCCTGCATGGTGTTTAAGTGTCACATGGAATTTCTTAAACTAAATTTAAATGTCAGGTTTTCAGAATCATGAGCAGCCACTTTACGTTAACCCAACAGTCTCCCCCAAAGCATACAGCCTGATGCAGCCAGCTCACTGATCCAGGAGCAGAATTCATGCAATATAGATAAGCGATGTGAAGAGAATCACCCAGGGCAAAGATCTGGCTGGCCAACATTGCAGCATGCTGGTCTGTGGTGTGGTCTGTGGTGCTGGATCAGGCTACTGGCTCCCAAGAGGGACAAACTGAGCCCCGTCCTATTCTGAGAAATCAATATTGTGCCAGCAGAGAAGAGATTCTACTCGAGGTCTTGACACTGAACAGGGATAAAGAGAACACAACTCACAAAACCATCACCCCCATACACACACATACATACACACACACACACACACACACACACACACACACACACACACACACGCACACAAAGTTGTGAATGCAACGCAAGGCCACAGGGGTGAAATAGAAGTGATGCATCACCAGGAGAAAAGCCAGAGGGACATGGCGACACCCAGAACATCTAATGGGCTGAGGCGATATGCCTGGGACTTCCATCACTCAGCACAATGAGTGCGGCAGCACACACACACACACAAACACACACTCTCAGACATTCACCAACACCCATAAATAAACACACACACACACACACACACACACACACACACACACACACACACACACACACACACACACACACACACACACGCACACGCACACCAAGTTCCCCTTCGTGGAGCAGAAAGCTGCAAGCTGCTTTGTCTGTGCCCTAGTGAATGAGGCTTTTCACTCTGGCACAGACGCTGGCAGATTAGTCAAGGTGAAAACAATCACAACGGCACCTTGAGTGCAGCGCACACGGACACACACACACACACACACACACACACACACACACACACACACACACACACACACACACACACACACACACACACACACACACCTCTCTCTCTCTGCCCCCCTACTACCATTCTGCATAGAGATAAAGATCTCATTTAGTGCCACCCTCCCCAGTGCTTGGGTTGGGTGTGGGGGGGGGGGGGGGGGGGTGTTGGTGCTGTGATTGTAGCATCGTCTCCTGCCTTCTGTTTCACGGCTCACTGGCGGCCAGAACTGAGACGAAGGGAGCAGCGACGAGCTCTCCAACTCAGCCCCCAGCCAGCACTCACTGCTAAATGCACAATAGTGCACTCACTCACTCAGACACACACACAAGTATACAAGGTCTCACACTCATACAGACTTTGTTCATTTTCCAGTGGAGATAGAGCCAACTCCCATTGCAAAAGGTACAATAGCACACACACACACACACACACACAAACTATTGTTTACTTTCCAGAAAAACCCAATGTCTACTTCCAAGGAAACTTGTACAGAAGTACAAGTACAAGCACACACACACACACACACACACACAAGCGCACACACAAGCGCACACACACACAAACACACAAACACACACGCGCGCGCACACACACAGACACACAATATAGAGACACATGCCGCAATCGACAACAACGAACAGCACATAAAAACTGCCCAGCAAGCAGTAACACAGCACAGCACCCCCAAAGGTGCCTGCATCCACTCCTGTGAGGAGCTCCACAGTGACTCAGCTAGAGCTTCAGCCACCGCCACAGCCCTACAGCCAACACCTCCCACCAGAGACACTGCCCAACACCTCCTCTTATTAAAGCTATTGTCCCAGAACAACACCTTATTAAAGCCACTGTCTGGGCCCATCACCTCCTTATTGCAACCCCTTATTGGCCCTCCTGTTACTGCCACAGTGGCGACGCCCCAGAAGTGACCAGGGGACTGTGGTCACCTTTTATACGCTCCCGTTAGCGTCTGATTGATGGTGACTTCAGTTATGTATGGTTACATCTGGACATGGTTCTTACGTGTGTCTGTGTGTGTTCACATGTGTGTGTGTGTGTATAGGCAGTCGTGTGTGTGTGTGTGTGTGTGTGCACAGATAAAAGTGGTCAAATGTGTGTGTATTATAAACGTGTAGACCTGTGAGTGTGTGGCATGTATGTGTAGGAGGTGGGTTTAGCAGAGGAAGAGGAGGAAGAAGAGGAGGAGGAGGAGGAGGAAGAGGAGGACGTTCTTGCTGGCACATGTCTCTGGGGAGGCTGGCAGAGAGGGGTAAATGAATTTGTCGTCGACATAATTAATCTGATCTTGATACAGCGGGCTAACATGGTTACATGACAATTTCACTGAGGGAGGGGGCGGGAACAGGGAGAGGGAGAGGGATGGGGGGGGGGGGGGGCGCAGTGATGCTGCTCCTGGGCTTCAGCTCGTGGGGATATTCGACGTAGTCAGTGCGGAGGATATTTAATTTACTATCTCAGTTAATATCGTTTTGTCTTGTACTCACTCTGTCCCTGTCTAGTGAGTGAGTGTGTGTGTGTGTGTGTGTGTGTGTGTGTGTGTGTGTTTGCGCGCTGTTCTCTCCCTCTCTTTGTGAGCATGGCAATGTTCTAATTTTCGTGTGTGAGGGGTGGTGTGTGTGTGGGGGGGGGGGGGTCTGTGTGTGTGTGTGTGTGTGTGTGTGTGTGTGTGTGTGTGTGTGTGTGTGTGTGTGTGTGTGTGTGTGTGTGTGAACTCAGATTGGTGTGAAATGTAAGTTATTCCAGGACTGGGTAGTTCCGGCTGACTTCTCAGGCAGTGGATTATTCTGTGTGTGTCAGCGGATCTGTTTGAAGTACAATTTATTCTAAGCGTGTGTAAATGAATCGGGTTAGGCTGTGTGTTCATCTAAGTGAGCAAGTTTCTCTACATGTGTGCCAGAGAGAGTAAGTCTGTGTGGGTGTGTGTCAGTGTGTGTGTTTACTACTGCAGACTTGCTGTGTGTTGCGGAGTATGTCTGTATATGAGAGAGAAGGACAAATAGACTAACTAATTAACAATGAGACCAAATATGTGTTGCACTATTAATGACTCAAGAAATGGAGTGATAGAACGATTAACAGCCATGGACCAAATCTTTATATCTCTGTGTGTGTGTGTGTGTGTGTGTGTGTGTGTGTTAGCCCACGGCGCTCCGTAGCTGTGGCGCGGTGACAGTCGTAAATCGCTTCCCTCTCTCTCTCTCTCTCTCTCTCCTGATTGCTAGATGTCCTCGCTGATGTACTCCAATGCAATTACCTCCAATAATTAATGGGCTGGACTGTGAGAGGAGGAACTCAATCACACAACTGATATGGAGACCGGCGTGCCTGATAGAGCCGTCACATCTCCCTCACTCCTCCAGGAAAAAGTGCACTAGGTGTGAGTGTGTGTGTAAGGTATGTCTGTGTTGTGTGTGTCATGTGTGTGTGTGTGTGTGTCTGTCTGTGTATGCATATATGTGTCTCCCACCTCGTCGAAACCACAGCTTGATGCATCAGGTCATTAAATCACGACACACTCGGTCGTAAATCGGCGGCGGATCGGCAGATTCTAATTAATGTCCGGTGGCGTTCTTGGGCCGTCGCCGTCACGGCGATGCCGATAAAGCCGTCCGCAGGTGTCACGGCGTTGATGGATCTCTCGCTCGCTCTTGATTGGTTGATTGACTTGATTTGTTTCTCGTTGGCCTGCTGCTGGCGAGGGCTGCCCAGGCTCTGGAGCCGCTTTCATTAGCGCGCAAGCGGGAAAATATGAGGCTTCTCGCAATATTTCACACGCACGACCATCCACACACACACACACACACACACACACACGCACACACACACACCTGCCTGACGATGGAACCCTGCTGATGCATCACACCCATTAGGGTGACAAGCAGTGTGTAATTGGAATGAGCTACATTTAATGGCTGTTTAGTTTCCTATATGAACATGGCCAGAGAGAGAGAGAGAGAGAGAGAGAGGAGAGAGAGAGCAGACACTTACACTGTGCTTTGAACATCCACTCGTCCACTACATAGTGCAGGATACATTGAACATCTATAGCATTATGGTGCTTATTTACCATATATATTTATATATATATTTACTGAGTACTTTGTAGACAGTGATCGAGTAGGTGTTCCAAACAGGTCCACCAATCCACCAATACGCTTGTGGCAGGAGGCCAACCAGCCCAGCATACATAGTGTACAGACAGTGCCTATAGAAAATCATAACCTTTTGAAATAGTTACTTTTTTTGTCTTACAGCCTATAACTGGTTTTGATTTCAGGCTGTAAGACAAAAAAGTAACTATTTCAAAAGGATATGATATGATGACTTTCTATAGGCACTGTATGTATGCTGGGCTGGTATACCTCTATACTACAGACTCTTCACTAGCTCAGAGATGGACGGTCCGAGGTCACTGTGGCTCAGAGACACACACCTGGAGTCATCCTGAACCTGAGCCCCATCCACCCTGCGCACGCCACTCAGGAACACTTAAAGGATAGGAACAGCTGGCTCGCCTTCAGAGGGCCGCCAACGAGGGAACCTCTGGAGGTCAAAGGGCACCAACCCAAGCCGCTGCCCCACATTACATCATATTCAGAGACCTATCGCGTGTCTCTGGAGAACTTTAGTCCTGAGGGAATATGTGTACACACACACACACACACACACACAGCACAGCACAGCACAGCACATTTCTCTCTCACACACACACACACACACACACACACACACACACACACACACACACACACACACACACACACACACACACACACACACACACACACACACACACACACACACGAAGACACAAAGCACAGCACATCACACACACACAAAGATAAAACACACATACAGGGATACACACTTTGCCACCGATCTTCTACCCGATGAGTTATGTCTGAACTGACAGCCAGAGAGATGACAGTGACAAACCCCCGCCATATTCTCCTGTGAATACAGCAGCTGCTGAATCCACCGTGACCGCACCGGATTTAATGTAGACGGCAGGGGAGGATCATAAATAAACCGTAAATGCGCTCATGATAAAAAGTTTGGAGCAGTTCCGCAGGCTTCCCCTGCTTTGTGTGCGCGTGTGTGTGTGTGTGTGTGTGTGTGTGTGTATTAGTGAGGGGGTGTATGCGAGTCGGAAACACATAAAGCTTTTGGGCGCCTGGAGCCAAACAAGCCTTGAATGCCACGGTGTGTATTATCTTTGTGGATTGAGACATGTTTGTGCTTGCTGCAGCCACAAATGACATCCTGGACCGCAAGCCTGACAGCAGTTCTGGAAGGTAGGGGGAAAAGGAGGAGAGGGCGAGGTGTGTGTGTGTGTGTGTGTGTGTGTGTGTGTATGTGTTGGGGTGTGTGTGTGTGGGGGGGGGGGGGGGGGGTGAAAACAAAAAGCAATTTTCTTCTCTTTTCTAAAAGCAATCATTCAAAAAACGGACTTAGACAAGCAATGTTTTCATCCGAGCCAGGCCTGAAACCGTGTTGTGCTCGTATTGCTGATGTTGCAAGGACTTTGGGGGAAACTTTGCTCCCCTGTTATGTTGGAAAATGAAATCCCCAATAAAAAAAACACTGAGGCATAACCGCCAAAGCAACACAAGAAAAAAAAAAAACAACAAGAACAACATCCCATTTTAGTTTACAGTGTCGCGTTCTACATTCCGCCGATTGCTATAATACGGTGGACGTCCTCTCTTCCTTTCAAACATCCGCTGAACTTCACATTGCTAGCGTGAGGGCATCAGAAAACCAATTTTAAATGTCAGGCTCATCAGGCAAGAACCCTCCACCGCGTATCTGGTCCCCAATGAAATTTTACAACCGCCAGCCGTTGGCATGGGCAACAAAAAAAAAAAAGAAAAAAAAGAGAGAAAAGAGCGCAGTATCGCTGTGGCGGGCAGAGCGGGCATGGGTTGGTGACCACGTGGGCGACGAGCTGTCGGCTGGGCGTCTGGAACGCAAACTGCCCATATGGCCGCGGCACCGGAGCCTCGTCGCCTGGCAGCCGCCCCGTCCTCCCAGTGTGCACCGCTCAGGGCCGTGCAGCTGCCTTTGCAACCGGCTAGCCATGCTCGCGGCGCGGCAGGCATGCTAATGTGGGCCCCTGAAGTTTCAATACAGACGCTGCACTGGAGTGGACAAACGCGTGCACACGCACACACACACACAAACACACACAGACACACGTATACACACACGCACATACACACACACGGACATACACACATGCACACATGGACACATACACACACACACACAGTTTATTAGAGGACATGAAAACAATCAAAATTATGGCTGCCCATCACTGACAAAATAATTAGTCTCCCACATTGCATACACAGCAAATGGCCAATTAAGACCGTCACTGGACAATGACATGGTCACACACTCCCTGATGCTTCAGCCACATCAACGACCACATTAAAAAAACAGCACTAATGGACAGTGCTCTCCCTGTTGGTCTGCATGTGTAGACATGTATGAGGTCCATTAATAGGAGGATGACAGGGAGGTAGCCGCCGACGTCGCCATTTCAGGAAGAAATGAAAGACTGTTTTCTCTGAGCGTTTACATTACGACCGCTGATCGGCCCGGGCGTGACAATTGCACAGTCAGAGTTTTGCCCATGTCCTCCCTCTCTGTCTCTTCTAGTCATATTTTGGCCATGTTCATAGCTGCCTTAGTGGTACTATGGGGCACTAACCGGCGTTAAGGGTCCATTTTTCAGTTGAGGGTATCACATTCGGGACACATACCCCAGTGGACCATCCATGAATATTTTGTGCATGTGTGCTACACTAAAAATATAAACATATCGACAAATGTATAGCAACTGGCATTGACATAAACAGAGTCTAAGGCACAAAGCCTGAGAAACTGGAAGTCTGTTTGAAAAAATGATTACTTGATATTAGGTGACATGTTATGATGAAACACAGCATTTGAATTTTTGACATATCAGAAATTTCACTATCACATGGCTCAGACTAAGACAAACAACCACTGTGTATCTCAGCACAGACAGTCAAACAATGTTCCTCCCCTCAGTTCAATTTTTTCGGTTAGAATGCACTGCAAATAGAACATAATTTTCTACCACATTCTCTGTCACTTTCTCTCTATCAGTATCTCTCTATCCCTCCTTCTCTTTCTCTATCAATATCTCCCTCTTTCTCTCTCTCTCTCTCTCTCTTTCTCTGATTTTTCTTTTCATCTACAAAGAGTTAATGTCAATTCAGGTATGAAATCCCCAAGCTGAGTTTCTCAGGTGTGTGTGTGTGTGTAGATGGTGGGCCTGAGGCTCGGCTGCTGTTTCGGGCCGTCACGCTGGGGCTGTGTCCGTCACAGCACATATGGTGGCTAAACTTCAAAAGCACCGACACACTCCCTCCCACACGCACACACACACACACACACACCTGCAACAGCAGCATGAACATAAGGATGACCGGGATCGCTGACTCTCCAGGCACTCTCCCACAGCTCAAAGTAGCCGTGGCTGGATCTTATTAATTAACTTAGCGCGAAAACAAAAAAAAGCGTGCCTGAATGGGGGCCCTACACAACATCTCGTTACCGCCGAACGTGTCAAAGCCTCTACACGACGCACTCAGAATAAAAGCATACAGCGAGCAAATAAAAGCAAATGGGAGAGTCAGTGATTGACAGTCGAGTCAGGCTGGGTGCGCATAATGAGGACGGAGATAGAGAAAGAGACGAAGGAAATGGCAGTGGAGCGAAATGAGGGTTCGATTACCAAATATGAAGATGATGAGCTATGACCTGAATCAATCACGGGCGTTATCACCTAGACACAAAAGGGGAGGAAGCATCCATCAAACTTCCTTAATCTGCCAGTCAAAGCTCGCGGCATGCAGACACACACACACACACACACACACACACACAAAAGTCCCAGTGATGTGTGACCGTCCATTCTGTGAGTCAAAGCTCCCTTGTGGAAAAGACAGCATAGTTTACTGCAGACACAACTTTGAAATCATTACAGAATCTCCACACCAAAACAGGTGGAGGCCTTCCACAGGTGAGGCGAGGTAAAGACCAGTGATCAAGAAGAACATGCTGATCAAAGATCTAGTCCTCAATTCTATCCAAATACATTTATTTTTCAAATCAGCCTTGTTTAAAACCTCTAGCTGTCCATTTTGTGTGTGTACTTAAAAATACTGCAGTGTTGGTATACTGTACCTTCCTGGGTCTGCAAAAGGGAGAGCCTCAGACCTAGCCATACACTATAACACAATCACCAACGCTGCTTCAGGAGAACTGACAAGAGGGGAACATCTTGAGTGGCTGTTGATTTTTACCAACAATCTCTTGGCAGGATTAATGGCTGGACCCTTAATTGCATTATAAACCTCACCATTTATCAGGTACAATTAAAAGGGAATCCTGATTAACGACCATAACTAAATCATTCTCTCACTCATTCATTCATTCACTGTCTCTCTCTCTCTTTCGAGTTCCTTTTTTCAATCTGTCTCTCCCTTTTGTTGAAAATTACATTCACTGACCTGATTAAATTCACTGGCTCTGCTTGCAATCTGTTCTTCAAAAGTGCCCTGCACTCAAAATCAGATCGTTTCCTTAATTAAAAAACTTCTGTGGGATCTTGAGGAGTACAAAAAAAAAGAATCTTGAATTGAACAAGAGTCAGGTGCCCACATAGAAGTGCAGCCTAGGCAGATATTTATAAGGATTAGCATTCAAACACCTGGTAATGCCACCCGCTAGCCACCCTAACAGATGACATCTGTTATACTGTTCTTTACAGCCATAACACAGGCCACCCCTACTTGTCTTCCCCTAGTTCAATGCCCTCTTTTCCTCTAAGAGCAGATGAGGAAGATGATGAAGATGATGATGGTGGTGGTGATGAACATCGACACAGATAGATAGTCAGACAAATACTTTACTGATCCCCAAGGGGAAATTCAAGAACATTCATGACATCATTCATGACAATTCATGACATCAGGATCATGGTGATGATCGCAGGTGTAGAATCATGGTGAAATCTGAATGGAGGATGAGAAGATCCTCCCAATAATTCCCCACAATCCAACACTGACGTGAACATGACAGAAAGAGAG
The DNA here is from genome assembly GCF_963854185.1 of Sardina pilchardus. Classification (NCBI taxonomy): domain Eukaryota; kingdom Metazoa; phylum Chordata; class Actinopteri; order Clupeiformes; family Clupeidae; genus Sardina; species Sardina pilchardus. The sequence continues at coordinate 15,255,620 of NC_085016.1, forward strand.
AGTGAGAGAGAGAGAGATAGATAGAGAGAGAGAGATCGCTAGCCACTAAGCATTGATGCATCTGAGGATTATCGAGATTACAATCCAGGATAACAACTGTGTTTTAATAACAAAGAGTACACATCCAGTCACCGCTCCACGCATGCATGCATACAGTTATAGTAGCTCACCACATCTGATTATTTCAAAACAAGAGCCGGATAACATAGTGAACGCTCACAGGCTGTCAAGTCTCGCAAGGAGCTTAATTCTCTCAGGGTCTAACAGGATGAAGGCTTCACTGATTCTCTAAATAAATATTAGAGAGACCTTGATTTGGTTGGAGTCAGTGAGGCATCCTTCACTGACTGACTGGCTGGCTGGTTAGTAACAGTAGCAAAGGAAAAGGGTAAACTCTGTCAGCCATAACCAATTATACTCGGCTGCACAGACTAGATCATCTCACCCTCTCTCTCTCTCTCTGTGTGTGTGTGTGTGTGTGTGTGTGTGTGTGTGTGTGTGTGTGTGTGTGTACTGGTCCACAGGAATCTCTTTCTTCCTCCACTGGATAGGGTGGGAAAGCCAAGTAGTATAGGGCACAGTGGGAAAACACTTTCGGAGCATCCTACAGTGAATCATACGCCCTCTCCCAATATGGAACTAGTCTCTGTCTCTCTCTCTCTCTCTCTCTCTCTCTCAGAAATGCATGCACGCACGCTCACACACACACACATACACACAGAGAGACACACACACACACTTGGTCTTCATGAGGAGCAAAGCCATCACACGCACACCTCTCTGTCCACTAATTTCCAGGCGGAACGCAATCACCTCACCACCAGCCGTCATCAGACATTCAGTCAATACACAAAAACCACACGATCCATTTCTCTGCCTCTGTATGGCATTATTAATAACAGACCTGGGCCGGGTCTATGGGAACAACGCTGCCCGCCATCATCAAGATGCACGTGCTGAGACTTCATCTCTATCATTTCACAGTTCACTGCCTTTTTCATCAACTCAGCCGTATCCATTAGGGCCTCAATACAGGCAACCCAAATAACACCGGCACATCTATCTATATCAGACAAGGTCTCCTGGGCAGGCTCAGTTCTATCAAGAGTTAGGCCCACATGGATAACTCGACATCTGTCAAAATCTAGACAGCAGAACGAATTAAGAAGTGCCCCTTTATTTATTTTTCCTATTTGTCATTTCATGTCTTGAGTAAACACAATTTGCACTTAACTAGGGGGGCAATTGCCAGACCAGCGGGCAAGTCATGCACTGCTACATATTAACTATTGGACTGAAACCTGTCATATGCACACTGACTGAATGGTGCTCCATTCTCCACGAAAGGGCGCACGGCATGCAGTTCGAAATTATAACTGCACTGTGTTTAACGAGCATCACAGCTTTAATGTAATACTAATGCACATGACTAATCCTGAATCTCAAGTAGCAACGGGAAAGTCGAACCATGCTGTAGCTCACGGGCATAAATACTTATTCGCTACGGTTACACATGACGAGTTGCCTGGGCAATCAAAACTAAACACAAAGGCAGCAATTTCCAAGAGAAATCATGGTCTTGGACATAGGCGGTGTCGATGGTGGAGGGGTGACGTTTCGATGAATAAGGTGGTCAATCGCCTCGTCATGATTTATGTTGCACGCATGCTTCCTCCGTGCCTTTCAGTGCAATGGGGAATGTTCGAAATGTCATGACAACGTTAAAGGGCTACCATGTACAAGAGAACTGAAATGCACAGAACGGCACAATACGGCGGCTATCTAGCATATTAGCTCGCAATCCTGCCCATGTGCGGGAAAATAACTTAAACCACAGTCTACTCCTGCTTACTCTACACTTAGGGGTAACCTTTGTGTGCTTATGAACCGTTTAGTTCCCTTGCACTACACAGGAATTGACACGAGCGTGTGCTCCGATGGCGGTTTTCGGTAGGACACCGGGCGAACAAGTGCATAATCAACCAGAGACCATTCCTCAAGGCGGGCCCGGGAAACGTAACCTTCCCCCTTCCGATGCCACTTGCCACAGATACAAATTGTAGGTTGTTATATATTGCTACACAATTTCAAAGTTGACACGAAAGGTGTTTAGGTGACCGGCGCGCGCCTGTTACGCCGATAACACATAATGCAATTATTAAACTCTAGAATGTTGGTTGATACAACCCGTGTATTAATTACCAAAGCCTGCAATAACTTTCACTCTCTGGCACATTGGTCGAGGGGTCGCAGCGCTAGGCTTTGCTTTGCTTCAACAGTGCTGGAGAACATAACCTGTGCTACGCGCACAAAATAAAGAGCAAACCGCGTTTCCTACCTCCTTCTTGGTCAGCCTGGAGGCACGCGGGGATATTCTTCTTCCAACCGGGCATTTCGATAACAGTATGTGCATTCAGAAGGTGGCAAAGATAAATCTTGAACGCATTTCAGTTACGGCGCGGATTTCCTCCGCATGCATATCCCGCTGGCTCTCCCTTTTTTCGGCGGCCGGTGTAATTCAATGCCTTGTCTCCACAGCCTCGTTGTGGAGTGAACTTAAAGGACCGGGCGGGCAGACGAAGAGAAAAGAACGTAAAGGTACTAAGGCTACTTCAGCCTCTTGCTAAGGCTTGCGCTGCTCTCGTCAAGCTTCGGACGATTTGCCATCAGCCTAGAACCCTCATGTTTTATGATAAAGGCTATCGTGAAATGTGCAGTTGTCCCCTCCGTGCGGCGTCTCACGGCAGGGGCTTGGTGCGGCTGAAGGAAATGGTCTGTTCCACGCAGAGGCGAAGCAGTGCGCACGGCTTCATTCATTACCTTCACTAGGGGTGCATGCATGATGGAGCGTTTCAACGCCTGATAGAGCCGGATCGAAGGAATACAATAACCCCCCCATATGCTGTTTTCTTGGGTATGATAAATAAGTGCATTGTGTGTTGGCCAAGAGCAGGACTCTTTCTTAAAAAAATAAGTTCAAAAGTTCATTCAGGTGTGTGTGTAACCCTTGTCTTCAGAATCCACTTCATGACATAAGCACACAGCACACACATTTCTTTTATTTCCTCTTCTGGACCATAGTCTTGCCTGTTTTTGTAGGCTACTCTGCCCTGTCTTGGGTCAGTGAGCACAGTCACAGTTCTCAAACCCTTCCTTTGTGACTCACTGCACAGGTCAGCAGTGGGGAGCAGGCAGGATTCAGCCTCTTCTGTAAAAGATAACAGCGTCTTTAAACCCTAAAGCCTGAAGGACACATTTCAGCCAACAGAGCAGCCATTCCTGTCAAAATATGCCACGGATCAAAGCCTCTACTTTGCACTGCACTGGTCATAAAATATATTTACTGCTCGCCGTCATACCAGGAGGGTTAACTGATACACACGGATGCAGTAATTATAGATGCAACCATTTTCACAGTGCATTTGTTAACCCTAAGAGCAGTAATTAGGCAAAGTATTTCCCTAATGAGTATATATGAGCAGCTATTTGGTTAGCGAGCTTGTGAAAACAGCACAGCGTGCGATCTGGGTAATATCTGCAGGCCACCATGCCTTGTAATAATTTGTGAGGCTGTCGCCCCGGTGCACACAGCCTCGGATCAGGGAGAACTGGGGGCCTCCAAGGTTTTTACTGTGAGCCAGCCAGCGAAGGTAACTCACATAGACATACATGCAGATATACATTCATATCTGTTCACTGATTGGCTGAATTCCTAATTAAACTTGTGCATACAGACATAGGACACAAAATACTGTACAGTAAGTACATGCTAACATGTCTGAGTGAACTGAATATGCGGCATACAGCATACTGTATGCATACACACACACACACACACACACACACACACACACACACACACAAACATACACACACTGGGGGTTGTTGCAATAAGCATGTGTGGAGATCTGGTCTTAGCAGGCAGCACGGGACAAGGGCGGCGGCCTACTTCTGCAACACTGCTTCTGATTCATCCTGCCACACACACACACACACACACACAGACACACACACACACACACACACACACACACACACACACACACACACACACACACACACACACACAGACACACACACTTCGTCCTTTCCCCACAGGGCAGAGGCTGTAACAAGCAGAGATGACATAGGAGGGGAGCCACCGTGCATCTCCGTTCTTCCACTCCTCTTCACCCCCATCCCTCTCTCCTCCTCTCCCTCCCTCCCTTCTTCCATCTCCCCCTCTATGCTTGGGGTCTACACTACATCCCTGCAGGGGCTAACAGCAGACATGGGGACTTCAGGAGGGTTCCTCAGCTGTACCCAGAGGCTAGTGTTTTTACTCTGTGTGGGTGCATGTGTGTGTGCGTGTGTGTGTGTGTGTTGTGCACTCTACTGTGTATGTATTGGGGGGGGGGGGGGGGGGGATGGGGAATAAGAACTGAGTAGTATTGTATTCATTGAAATTCCATAGGACTTCCTCAGTGTCTCCAATGATGGTCATTGTATTATGCACTACACTGAACTGCTCATTTGCAGAAACGTCCACTAAGTCACATGATAAACAAAGCAACAAAACAACTGCAAAAGACTCCGGAGCCTCGTTATGCTCTGTAATTCTCTTTACCTTTAGACATTTAAGGGACATTTACTAAAAAGAGGTGGTGACACCTCCTCAATTCAATCTTTTCTCCCCTCTCTCTCAGTCTCTCGGCAGTTCCTCCAGTCGTGACAGTTGCCTGGGCTGAGATGGTCTCTGACTGCAGGGCAGGAGGATTTCACAAGAGGAGGCCCCCACACTGACCTTGATAATGGGAGCCACTGTGCTTTTGTTGCCACCGCTACCGAAGCTGCGGTGAATAAGCTCTCCAGCACACACACATCACATAGCCATAACTTACCTCATTCAGGGTCTCCTCAAAGCCATGTCTATATTGATGCGAGACTACTACACATCACTGCACTCCAGTGGCACACTCTCATAATCTTAGGGCAACACGCTTGAATCCAGGGTTATGTTAAGGATAATGAAGTGAAGTTATGAATATATTTTTTTTTATTAGGATGTGTTATCCTCCCTCATGATCTAAAACTCTTTACTGTTGTTGTTAGCATTTTTACCTGAACCAGATGAATCTGAGATCTCACTGCATTTGCTCTGGTATCTCCCTTTATATTCTATTCTATTCTATTCTATTGATTGCCACCCTGAGATATCAGGAACCAATAGCAACCGCTTATCCAATACGGGATGGGCTTTATACAATGGGGCATCGTTGAGGCATTGGCTGTGCTAATCATGTCCGTATTATGTCTTCTGACACGTTGATGTCCATGTCAATGTCCTTGAATGAACAACTGTATTCATCCTTTGTTGAATTTCCAAAAGAATTGGGTTAGACCTTAAAGCAACACTAAAGCACTTTTCCTTTCGCACACACGCCATTTGTTTGTCCAGCAAATAACAGACAAGGTAGAATATGTTGCATGATTTTATGAAAGTATGGTGTATTGTGACATCGAAGCAAGTCAAATGTGTAGTTTCTGATGTCTCATTTCATGAAACTACAGATACACTACCCCACCTCTTAAAGTTACATAGTGCTGTTATAGCCGATAGAGGGCCGTGAAGTGAAGTGCCATTCACCCTGTTACGAGTTGATGAACCGCTGAAATGATTTTGGAAACATTATTTTAAGGTACGAAAAACTCTTTAGTGTTGCTTTAATGCATCAGCTTAAGTTCACTCCAGGTTATGCTCCCTGGAAATTGAAAATGAATGGATTGGGTCCAGCTCCATTCTCAGTTGAGATATGGTCTGGTGTTAGCAGGCTATCTTGTTCTGTGAAGCTGAAATATTAGATTACATTCAGCTTTATTGCCATTATACAGTGTATAGGTACAAAGACAATGAATCACAGTAAAACAATGAAGTACAACAGCACAGACTCTATCCACTTCCAACGGCACTTCCAGCGTGTCCTCTCCTCTGTCTGGAACACCAAGCCTTCGACACTCTTTCTGTGTCTCCTCCACCCCTCGCAAAGAAGC
>NC_085016.1:15269149-15284149 GCF_963854185.1 Sardina pilchardus
TAAGATCTATTTGATGACACATCTCAGCGACATCTTTAAGGATGCGGGCAACATGAAAGTGCCAGGCTCCGAGAGACTGTGACTCTGTGACTGAGCGTGCCCAGAAGACACAAAGCACTCTTCGTCTATGGTGAGCCTGTCAAGCCGACAACAACGGGAAAAAAAGTAGGATCAATACCCACACAGCATCCTTGTAAGGGAGAAAGAACTGTCAAACACACTCTTTCTCATACACACACACACACACACGCACACACACGCACACACACGCATACACACACACACACGCATACACACACACACACACACACACACACACACACACACACAGGCTTCAGTAGGCCACTATGTAATTCTTATTCAGAGGAGGCTGTCGGGAGGAACTGCATTGTGTTTCCCCTGCCTGCGGCCTTCAGGGCTCTTGACGGTGAACTGCATTCTGGGTCGTGGTTCGGGAGGTGAAACCATTTGGGGGCCTGGCAGCTCTGAGCTGATAAGTGTTGCAATTAAACAGATTTTATGGCCCAGAGTCACGGCAGTTCTCATCTGAAACATCAGAGGCATGAACACCCAACATGCTACCAGGGACCAAAAAACGAAGGAAAAAAAGGATCTCATTTCTTTGTCAGCAAGATAATGTAATTCTTTGTCACACTTTTTTTTGGGGAGTGGGGGGGGGGTTATCAAAGGCATGATGGCAGTTACTGAAAGCAGCAGGAAAGAACTGAAACACTGGGAGATGTGATGTGAATCTGAGTGAATGGTAGGCGGTGGGTGGATAGGATGATTGATATATATTGTGTGTGTGTTTGTGTGTGTGTGTGTGCGTGTGCGTGTGCGCGCGTGTGTGTTTGTGTGCACCCTGAGGGAACTGTTTTTGAAAGCAATGTGATGGTGCACTTGTTATCTGTAGCGTGGAGTGACAGATAGAGCCTGTTATTAAAAGACAAACCACACACACACACACACACACACACACACACACACACACACACACACTTCTATCTACATCTACTCCCATTGCCTTCCACATTTCATTTGCACTCATGTCATGAAGGCTACCACCACATTATACCCCCAGCTTCAATCTCCGTGTCTTTTTCATGTAACTTTTCATTTCTCCAGCCAGAGAGGGGGAGAAAGAAAGAAAGAAAGATGGCCTCCAGGGCCAAGTCTAGAGTAGTGCGTGTGTGTGTGTGTGTGTGTGTGTGTGTGTGTGTGTGTGCGTGCGTGCATCCATCGTGCTCTTTAAACGCCACGGCTTGACTCGTGGCCCCTCTGCTTCCTCGAGTGCGGAGGACAGGCGGGAGGATGGACGGAGGTCTGGAGCGCAGTGTGACAGAGAGGGATGAGAGCGGCTTTAAATAGATGGGACTTTGAGACACTGGACATTCCCCCTGCACTGACCACTCCCTCTCCCTCTCTCCCTCTCCCTCTCAGTCGCTCCACTTGAAGGGCCACGTTTCTCACACTGACAGTGAGAGACACATGCAGTATAGAACAGTCTCTGTGTGTATGTGTGTGTGTGTGTGTGTGTGTGTGTGTGTGTGTGTGTGTGTGTGTGTGTGTGTGTGTGTGTGTGTGTGTCAGACAGAGGTATTGGTCCTGTTGTCCAAGCTGCGGACAAAGGGACTGTTAGCCTAAGAGTATGCACACAGCGAAACATCTGGCAAATTTGGCCCTATGAAATTTTCGCCTCGGGGGTATAGATAACAAAAAAGCAAACAGTAGATGGCTGCAAGCGCTGCCAAGCTAGGCTAACAGCTAGTTCAAAAGTTGAACTAGTTGAAGACATACATGGGTCTTTATGTCTTAACTAAGCTGTTGTCTATGAACAATTCATGTTCACAGAAACAAACATCGACAAACATAGTCTCCTCCATTCTCTATGTGGGCTCCCACTAACCCTGATGCAGTCTGCTGTGTTTCTAGACCAACCTTTCCCCCCATTGAGAATCTCAGCAATAACTGAACATTCAGCCAGTCTACATTGTTTACAAGCGCACAACATTTTAGTATTAGAGTACGTTGTACTACTGTAATTGCTTGCCAGCTAAAATGAACACAGCATTCTTAAAATGATATGCGTCTCTTTAATGTTACGGTGATGTAGGCAGGCGTTTGACCCCAGACCCCATTAAGGAGACATTTCAGCCTCCGTTACGGATAAAGGCTTTTAATTTAGACTTAATTGCACAGCTATTAGATAAACTAGATTTTTTCCTCATTTTCATTAAGGTGCAGAAAAATACTATTATGAGCCTGACCTTTCCAATGGTCATCAGTGAGCAGACATGGCTAATTATCATTTTGAGTGTTAAAGAAATGTTGAATCTGTGCCAGACAAAAATTAAGGCGGCAAATGTTGTCCTTTTGGCTCGTTTTGTGAAAGCACGCTCAATATAAATAGATATTTTTTAAAAAAAAATAAATAAAAATACAGGGCTTGATTTTTTTTTTTTTTTTTTTTTAATGCAAGCTAAAATCTTTATGTCAATCTTTTTTCTTCAGTGCTCTGCTCTAATTTGCCCTGATTTGAAATTACACAGTCATGTCTCTGTAGCCCCGAGCAAAGACATGGAAGCCACGACGCGAAGAGATGAGTCATTACAAGAAATGAAATCATTCCTATTATGGACAAAAGGCAATGAAATGGATGAAGCAAAATGTATAACAAATATGCACACAGTTTATTGCATGTGTAGGCCTATATGTATGATTTGCGTCATGATTCGAGTCCACACTTTTGCCTTCTATTTTAATAACCACACCACAAACGTTGCTTTATCGTCCTGTAGTCGCATGACCTTTATCATAAAAAAGGCTTTTTAGACAGCAGACTATGGGCCTGGCTGCAAGTCAATGTGCTGTTACTCAGATGGCTGGTCCTTGTGTGTGGTAGCAGGGCTTCTGCAATAGAGTCTCATGTGGCGTTAGAAAGCCCTGTTTCATTATGCAAACAGAGAACAGGAGGGGAGACGGTTGGTGCTTTGTATTTCACTCCCAATTACATTGTGCGCTGGGTCTGTGGGTTGGTGGGTGAATGCACACCAACACACTCATTCAGTCAGTTACAACACTCACGTGCCACACACACACACAAAACCGCACAGACTCTTACAAGGAGGCGTGTGCAGACACACACAGAGAATCAATCACAAACACACACACACACACACACACACACACACCAATCCCATCAGTCCAAAACACTGGGGTTCATCGTGCAGTTCACTAATGAGCTAACGAGTGAACAGAGGCTTCAGTGGGCCGGCCAGGAAACACCCGGCCCAAATTACATACTGCAGAGAGAGAGAGAGAGAGAGAGAGAGAGAGAGAGAGAGAGTGATGGGAGGAAGAAAAGAGGGAGGGAATGAATATAAGAGATTGAGAGAAAGAAAGAGAAACAGCAAAATTATGCATGACATAAATAGGAAGAATGAGGTAGACAGAAAGTGAAAAGAGAGAGACAGAGAGCAAGAGAGAGAGAGAGAGAGAGAGAGGAAGAGAGCTGAGAGGTGAGTAGAATCTGAATCGAGGTTTCCCAGTAATCTCCCATAGAGATAATGAGACAGAGGTGAAGCTCGTCTTGCCGCCCCTCTCCTCTTCCCTCCTCGCTCTCTCCCTGCGGATTTGTTCCTTTTGGTGTTTGCAGACAAAGTAAATGGAATGTCTCAATCCACTGCTTCTAACAATTCAATTTATTGGGTGTGAGTGCTTCACTTAGATTGGTGTACATTTTCTTTTATTATTTATCAGTGTTGTTGAAACAAGGATTATGTGCACATACACAGTATGGTATTTTGTGTACACAGTATGGTATTTTGATGCCTAGGCAAATTTTACAACTGGTTCTAGCAATGCCTACCGTATATCAGCTTGTTTCCTTCAGGCCAACTGCAATGTCCTCAGCAGTAAGTCATTGTTGCTAAAGGAATTGTTTGGTATGTGGAATTCTGTCTTACATTACTTTAAAGCGTAAGTTTGGCGGAAAATGAAAATAAAGCTATTTTCTGAATGAAAATACATCAACTAAGCCGTGGAGGAAGTAATTTTCGCTCATCACGCAGTACAGAGCTAGCACTGGCAGGACCTACAGCCCAAAATCGCAAACAGTGGGTCAGCATTGGGCTTTCAGCCATGCGCTTTCAAAATCGCATTTTTAAACCACTAACATTGCTCAAAACAGCGGCAAACCTCGCCAGCAGCTTGCTCTAGGTGTCTACACATAAAACGAAGCACCAATCAGTCTGTAAACTTTGGAATAGTCTGTATACACGTGGAATCAATTCGAGACCGCAACACCGTCTGAATCACAGAAATGTCTCGCGAGATCTCACACGGAAGTACGGGAGCTATTCCTACGGGTAGTCAAAATCGCATTTTTAAACCACTAACATTGCTCAAAACAGCGCCAAACCTCGTCAGAAGCTTGCTCTAGGTGTCTACACATAAAACGAACCACCAACAACTTGGCTCACGAACCCGACGTTTATAAAAGAAGACTGTTATGAACACTAACCCCTTCCAGTTCCTCACGAAGGAAAGTCAACGAGCTCTCGTGTGAGATCTCGCGAGACATTTCTGTGATTCAGACGGTGTTGCGGTCTCGAATTGATTCCATGTGTATACAGACTATTCCAAAGTTTACAGACTGATTGGTGCTTCGTTTTATGTGTAGACACCTAGAGCAAGCTGCTGACTAGGTTTGCCGCTGTTTTGAGCAATGTTAGTGGTTTAAAAATGCGATTTTGAAAGCGCATGGCTGAAAGCCCAATGCTGACCCACTGTTTGCGATTTTTGGCTGTAGGTCCTGCCAGTGCTAGCTCTGTACTGCGTGATGAGCGAAAATTACTTCCTCCACGGCTTAGTTGATGTATTTTCATTCAGAAAATAGCTTTATTTTCATTTTCCGCCAAACTTACGCTTTAAGTCTTCCTTAGCCTAGAAATCTAGACACCCCTAGCGACAGAAAATCTAATTTGCTGCTGGAGTAGTCCAGCAACTCTCCGTTGGCTTGCGAGCTGCCACAGGCCAATCACATCATGTATAGAGTCGGTAGGCGGGCTTAACATTATGACGACTGACCTGCGACCAGAGGTTGCGACCGTTAAAGGGATAGTTCGGGTTTTAAGACACGAAGTTATATGGGTTCCCTGTCAGCAACGTTGTGCATCAGCACTGACTTACCCCCCGACAGCGTCCTGTGAGCCGAGATCCAGCCGGTTTTTGATCGTTTTTGATGCCGGACTATTTTCTTCAGCAAGTTTCTGGGGTCACGAAAGTAAAGTGTTTTTCTTCTCAAAACCATATGCGTTCAACAGAGTGATATATTTGCACCACAAAAACGTTGTCCAGCTGTCAGTAGCGCGCAGTGATAGGAATCGCGAAAAATAAGTAAGTGATAACGAGGTTTGAATTTTTCCTGGACAACTGGTGCAAATATATCACTCTTTTGAACGCATATGGTTTTGAGAAGAAAAACACTTTACTTTCGTGACCCCAGAAACTTGCCGGACTACTTTCTTCAGCATCAAAAACCGGCTGGATCTCGGCTCACAGGACGCTGTTGCGGGGTAAGTCAGTGCTGATGCACAACGTTGCTGACGGGGAACCCATATAACTTCGTGTCTTAAAACCCGAACTATCCCTTTAAGCATCCTGCTACTTGAAAACAAGAAGATGATTCGTTTAGCGCTATCCTATTGCGTGGAGAAGGAATTTGAAAGACAACCGTTTATCCCACCCCTCCAATTGAGCCCTGCTATGGTGAGTTCCCAGACCCTACATCTTGATGTGGGTGTCTGGCTCGTCAGGCTAAGTCTTCCACTGATATTGTATTGGACACAGTGGCCACACGTGGTACAATGTGGTGTTAAGACAGCTGGACCGGCACTAGTTTAGATGCTAACTTCAAGGTGTTTTTGACATTACCACAAAATGGTTGCTAAATAAAGACAAACAGAGAGTTGACAAGAGCTAGCAAAAAGATGTTCCGATAACCATTTTAGACCATGGGGGATGGGGGGCAATATTGTTATGTTGGAAGTTGCACCCCTGACACCAGGGTTTGATAATCAAGGCGCACACATATTAGTCAATCTATCAAATTAACACATTTATATTTGAATTACTTTTAAGATGGGCTGTGGCCTTTATTGCATTCTTCCTGTAGGGAAAGAGAAATTGACTTGCCGGTAAGCACAACCCCTGCAGATGTTATTCAGAGTTTAAAAGTTATAATGGTCCCAACTGAACTTTATTTGACTAACTTTATGACTGAATGCCTTTATGAACAATATATACAATAAAATATTAAGGTTTAGGCTATATAAAACCCTTTAGATTTGTTTTATTTGTAACCACCAGGTCATGCTGACATGTATTCGGAGTATTTCATCATTGGAGCATGCAATCTTTATTTCGGCCTTCTCCATCTCTGGGAAACAACTCAGCTTGAAGACCAAAAGGCCACTCAGGTGTTGTTGATTTCTGTAAATGCAAAATTCCGACATCAACATCAGCATCCATCCTGTGATGCGGATCTGTGGATCTACCAAAATGTGACGGGTTCTTCCGAATGCTACATGTTCGAGCCAGTAGTTTTTGCGCAGTCCTGTTTACAGCCAAACAGACAGATAGACAAACAAGCCATGCAACCCTCCTCCAGTCTCTTTGTGTAGCCTACTCTGTGAGTAGTATTTGGATCATCGCAGGTGTACTGAGTGGTGGTAGTGCAGTGGTTAAGGAGCTGGGCTAATGTGCAGTAGCCTGAAAAGATGTGGGTTCATGCCCTTGTTATGAACTTGAGCAAGGTGCTTAACCCCAAGTTGCTCTGGGGACGATAGACCTCTTAAGTTCGCCTACAAAAAAGGCACCATCTTTGCCCAAATAACCCAGCAAACATGCCTGTGTGGGCCCACAATGGGCAATTGTGTGTTTACTGTGGGCAAGTGTGGGCAGGGCAAACCCACACTAATCCCAAACAGGCCCCATAAGGGCAGCCCACTGTGGGTTTGCCCACACTTTGCCCGCATTGGCCCATAGGGGCAGCCCATGCGGGCCCCGCAGCTGTTTTGCCCTTTGGGGCCCCACTTAGGGGTTTCTGTGGGCAAGCCCACTGTGGTCTTGCCCACACTTAGCCCGCATTGGCCCCCGTAAGGGGAGCCCATGTGGGACCCACAGCTTCTTAGGGTCCCCAGTAAACCCCAGTAAACCCACACCAGTTTTGGTGGCTTTTCTACGGTTTACCCACATTAGCCCCCTAAAGGCCTAAAGCGCAGCCCATAGAACCCCACAGTAAGCCCACACTAAGCCCACAGTAAGCCCACACTACCCCACAGTAAACCCACAGTAAGCCCACACTACCCCACACTAACCCCACAGTAAACCCACACTACCCCACAGTAAGCCCACAGTATGCCCACAGTAAACCCACACTACCCCACAGTAAGCCTACAGTAAGCCCACACTACCCCACAGTAAGCCCACACTACCCCACAGTAAGCCCACACTAAGCCCACAGTAAACCCACACTACCCCACAGTAAGCCCACAGTACCCCACAGTAAACCCACACAAGTGCGGGGGTAGTGGGGGATTTTGGGAGGGTATGGGAATATAAGGGCCCATAATGGGTCCCACTGGGGGCCCAATGAGCCAAATGTGGGCAAGCCCCACACTCTGCCCAAACTGTGGGTTTGTCCACAGGGGCCCCGCCAGGGTCCCTTAGTGTGGGGCCCGCATGTGCCCCGCATTTCACGACGGTAATGGGGCCCACAGTGAGCAGCCCACAGTGGGCCCAATTACATTTTTTTCTATGGGAAAATGACATGGGTATTTTGAATTTTTGCACCTGTTAAACTCTCACGGGGATGAAGAAATTGGAAACAGGGTTGGTTGGAAACAGGAAAGGTTTAAGGACATCTAAAAGGGACCAAAAGCTTTAATAAAAAGAAATGTCTTTTGGCCTTTTTTTAAAAACAGTCAATGGATTGTGGTGCCCTCAAGGTGTCAGGGAGGGCATTCCATGTTCACTGTATTGTTACTATTTTTCTAGAAATCTTGTTCTGTAGCCTACCTCAGTGGTATTACCAAACCAGCAGATCATACAAGTCAAAACACTTTTAATAAAAGCACATTTCAAGCATTTTGCTCTTGGATATTTCTTTGAAATGTTCACTTTGTTTTGTTTGAGTGGTTTTAAGGTCACCCCACAGGCATCATTTAAGTGTATGGTCAAACACAATGACAATAAATATTTAGTATATTCAGTTTTAGTCGGACCAATATTGAACCATGTTTAATTTATGCTAGGTTTATCTGTGATAACATGTCTCACTTTAAGAGAACATAGTCTAAACAAAAGACATAAGTCTTAACTAAACTTTGTGTACAAACATGTGTTAATAGTCAGGGGGCCAATTCTGAAAAGGGCTTCCGTTAAGACTTTTGCGGACATGTTTTGGTACAAGCGGTCAACCTATTTTTTTAGTAAGAAGACACCCATAGGTAAGATATTATGGTGGTTGTCAAGCAAAAATATTATTTTTTTGACTTGTGCAAGCAATTTCAGGCCAATTTTTTGGTTTCCTACTCAACATGACATGCCAACGATAAATGTTGAATATCTCCACAACCACAAGGACCATATAGATAAAAATGGTATGGAATGAAAGCTAACACTCGTGGGATGTCTGCTGAAGTGTCAGAATTAACATTTATTGTACAGTATAAGAGACAACAGACCTAGAACATGAAAAAAACAATCTCCGCCTAAAGAGAACCAGTTTTCAAAGTGAATATCAGATTGGAAACATAACATAGCATTCCAAAACCTCTATCAATCAGTACCCCTATCTATGGGAATGAGTCAAGCCAAGTTTAAAGCTTGTAGGGAGAGACAGTGCACTGCTGCACATGTTGTAATACTTTAATGTTATGGCGAAAATGTAGAACTGTAGATGGTGGTCTATGGTGCTATTTGACTTCATTAATGTACCAGGTTGTGACAAATTGTGTTTAATGGACATATCACTATAGTTATCAATTCTACCCAAACATAACTGCTCTCTCAGTTCTTTAGGATTAGAGGTTAGTAACTAGTTAGTAGTAATAACTTTGTAATAGTCGTATGGCAAAGGCATTTTTCCCCATCCAAGCAGCAGCACCACTGCCTGGCTGCACTGTAAAACCCAGGAAGTTAACTTAAGTGTATATAAGTCATTCAGCTGAGTTATTTCTATGTGTGTAGTTTGTGTTGGGATAACTTTAAGGAGTCAAGTAAACTACTGTATGCTCATTTTATTCACCTAATTTCAACTTGAGTAAAATACAGTCATGGCTGAAAGTGTTGGCACCCATGTTAAAGTTGACTAAAAAGAGGAATATAAAATCATCTTTTGGAAATTGATCTTAATGCCTTAAGTAATAAAAGTAGAACATATCCAACCTTTAAGGACACCAACGTTCTATGTGAATGAATAATGTATCATAAATAAATAAATGTATTGGCACCCCTATGTAACCCTATGAGGCCCCGGCAGTGGCGCAACTGGCTGGGGCACCTGCACCGTACGCTGGCGACCCGGGTTCGATTCCCGCCCCGTGGTCCTTTCCAGATCCCACCCCGACTCTCTCCCACTCACTTCCTGTCATTCTCTCTACTGTCCTGTCCAAATAAAGGCATAAAAAGCCCAAAAAATTATCTAAAAAAAAAAAAAAAAAAACCTATGGGAATTTAACACAAAGGGTTAACATAGGGGCAGGCAGATTTTTAAAGGCCACTTATTTCATGGATCCAGGATACTATGCATCCTGATAAAGTTCCCTTGACCTTTGGAACTAAAATAGCCCCACATCATCACACACCCTTCACACACCCCATAACTAGAGATTGGCATGGTGTTTTATTCAGTTGGCCTATTAGCTGGTTTGATTTGCATTGAGCTCAATGAGCATCAAACAGGCTAAAAGGCTAACTGAAGAAAACTGAACAAAACACCATGCCAATCTCTAGGTATGGTGAAGGGTGTGTGATGATGTGGGGCAATTTTAGTTCTAAAGACCAATGGAACTTTATCAGGATGCATAGTATCCTGGATCCATGAATTAAGTGGCCTTTAAAAATAAAAATCTGCCTGCCTCTATGGGAGTTGAGAACATAGGGTTAACATAGGGGTGCCAATACGTATGACCCCAGTCTTTTAAGGAAGAACATTTATTTATTCATGATACATTATTCATTGCATGGGGTGCCAACACTTTCAGCCATGACTGTATATGCCACTCATTTCAATTAAGTAATCATGGCAAGAAGTATATTCACAATAAGAAATGGCTGACCACACATTACATTTCCCAGAATGTCACTGTCCATAGTATTCTTAACACATTATCACATATTAATCTTGACTGAAATTGAATCTTAAATGCAATAGTTAAACTATATTTACAGCTATACTATAGCTGTTATGTTATTGTGTTATTTACATTGACACCACACACCATCAAGCAGATGACTATCCATAACAGACTTGGCCTGTGGGCTGATTTTAAAATCTTAGATCACTTGTAATGCTTCTGACAGACGTAATGATAATCAGAAGATACAGTATATCATGATGACCAGTACTGCCATGGTGATAAATATTATGTTTCACTACCATCATTCTGCAGTAATCCTATTCATTTAATAGAAATTTAAACTTATAAAAAAATCCTGAAATCTTTACTCCTGAAGCTCATATCCTGTCCATAAGAGGGGTAATATAGTTACTCAATGTAAACATGCATAATGTGTCTGTATCTCCCCAAGAGACAATACAGACAGACAATAGGAGGCTCAATCACACCATTGGGATACTCAACTTTGTGATACTTTCAAGTGACTATAGGTCAAAGTCAAATTGGGAAACGCAATCAACTTTGCATTAGGCCAAGAAAATGTGAACTTCAAAATGTTCTTCATATTTTGAGAATGGACTTCTCCTTAATGGTATATCTGACCATATTCTGAAAATCATCAACACAATATGTTTGCCCATCACCTGGTAAACAGTAAGAAGCCACAATTAACAGCTAAGAGAACAATACTTATTAGAAAATCAAAGAAGCATTTACCCATAATCCAAAGAAAATGATAGCTCACACATTGAGTACATTGCATTTTTTCGTGTGTAGGCCTACATAATTCTTACTTGTCATGACAATTCACTCAAGTTGTTATTAGGTGAATAAAATTAGTGTAGTTTACTTGACTCCTTTAAGTTATCCCAACACAAAATGCAATACATACTGTACAATATACTAATAACTCCAGTTGAATGACTTATTTACACTCAAATTAAATGAGTTGCCAAACTCAAATGTCAAGGCATCCGGTTTACTCAAATAATTTCAGATAAGTTAGCTTCCCAGGCTTTACAGTATACTCAAATAATTTGAGTTCAGTTAACTTCCCGGGTTTTACAGGGGAAAAACATACCTTTGCCATACGACTATAACAAAGTTGTTATTGCTAACTAGTTACTAACCCCTAACCCTAAAGTAGTGAGTTATGTTTGGATTGAATGAATAACTATAGTAATATGTCCATTAAATATCATTTGTGTCACAGCCTGGTATATTAATGAAGTTAAATAGCACTATACACCACCATCTACAGTTCTACATTTTCACTGTAACATTTAAATATTATAACTTGTGCAGCATTGCATGTCTCTCCCTACAAGCTTTTAACTTCGTCTTCACAACCACCCTGATATCTTACCTATTTGTGTCTTCTAACTAAAAAAAAAAATGGGGTGACACTGACAGCTTGAACCAAAACATGTCTGCAAAAGTCTTAACGGAAGCCCTTTTCAGAATTGGCCCCCTGACACAACAGTGGCCCTTGTGGTGTGATACTCTTGTGGTATTTATTGATCATTATTTTTTAATGATCATGCTTACACACAAGTTGGATTATATTGCACATTTGCCCAAAATTACAGTAGGTAACATGGAAGAAAAAGGAAGCACTTTGGGGGGAAAATCCGCTTTTTCCATTTTTAAGAATATAGTGTTAAAATGGACAAAATAAAATTTTCTAAGCTGACAACCTGTCTAGAACTCATGTTGAGGGGTTAAATATCAATACTGGATAGGTTGTATGCTTGTACCAAAAAGTGTCCGACAAAGTTTTAATATCAGTTTTGGCCCCCTGACTATAAGATGTACACTGTAAACTCAGAAACTCCATTCACATTAATATATATATATATAATAATAAATAACAATTTTAACTAATTGTGAAAGGCTACTCTAGTCACAAATAAGGCACAAAAAGATGGAGGTCTTTACCTGGATGAAGACTTCATTGTGGATATTGATGTTCATGCCCTGTGTCACACTCCTCTTCTCTCCGTTTTGCTTGGGACTTTAATCTTGTCCACACCAGGGCTGGGGACCACTAAAACAAACAGAATCCTCCTGGCAGCAGTTATCATACATCTATGGTTCAGCTATCATGGAAGAAGAAATTAATACGTACACTTTCTCAAGGTCTTGCTAGTCGACAATATCAGATCCTGAAGTATAATCTCCTCCCTCCCTTGATCTTTCACTCACTCAGCCCACATCTCCTTGGAACATACCCTGCTGTGAATTACTGTCAAATTAAATTGACATTTTCCTACCAACTGTGTCCTGTTGAGTCTTCCCATGCACAAAACCTTTATCAATATTTACTCATTATTAACGGAAATTACCCTTGATGAGCCCTTTAGCCAAGGGCCCAAATCAGTCTATTTGTAGGCCTATCAGATCTGTTTCTAGAAGAGACTTCAGTCATGTTCACGCAGTTATTTATGTTTATGAGATGACACGTCTGTCTGTCCTTTAACCTTTCAGTTGAGATTTGGAGGTTAAAAAAATGTGCAGATAAAACATGAGCCAACAAGAGAAAGAACATGTAATTCAGCCAACTGTAATATCTCTCAATGAACTGCACATCCAGCTTAAATATGCATAGAATTTTCGTTGAAAACAATACAAACCCCCACAACACGTTGCATACAATATGTACCTAATGTACTGGAAAGATTCTGATACTGACAAAAGGGGGGTTACTTTTTGGTATCTGGCTTCCTGCCAACTTGCCGTGTACCCTCACTCTTTCTTCTCTGCTAGATCCATGAGGACACAACTTGACATTTGAAATGTATTTTTGAAATGAGATAACCTATTCATGTTAATGGTCTCAGTTGTAAATCAGCACAGTAAATGATAGGATAGTTCTCTGAGAAATGGTCCCCACACTGTAGGGATACTCCCACACCTATCACGATAAGAATATAATAAGAATATGAGTATAAATAAGAATAAGAATATAATAATAGATAATAAGACAATGATGGTTCAAAGGTGTCCGAATGTATGTCTCCGTGTAAATGTCAATTTGATAGTGAAGTGATTTAAGAATCTTTGTTCTGGTTGTTGGATATATAAGGTTGCAACCAACAGTTTCACTCTGCCCTGCTCTCTCTCTCTCTCTCTCTCTCTCTCTCTCTCTCTCTCTCTCTCTCTCTCTCTCTCTCTCTTGGAGGACCATTTATGCTCTTTGCCATCTCTTTATCTCTTTCAAACAGCATAGGCGGAACTGTGGCAGTTTTTTTCAAAAGTTTGGGGTTACTTATTTCCATTCCACTCCATTTTAGACAGAATACCAGCTGAGATCAGTTGCATTGTTTTTTTTAAACAGGGCAGCAGTTTTCAGACCACAGTATGTGCCTACATAATTGCAAAAGGCTTCTCCAATGTTTTATCTGTTAGCATTTTAAAATTGTATCAGATTAGTAAACAGAATGTGCCTTTGGAACATTAATGATGGCTAATAATGGGCATCTGTAGGCCATTTATTGCAGCCATTTCTTTCTACAACAGTCATTTACAACATTAATGATGAAAACAAGGACATTTTTAAGTGACACATATAGTAGTATGTGTACATATTACATTTTTATTTTTGCCTTCAAGCATTAAAGAATGACAGGAGATGTGGGAGAGATTGGGAGTCATACATTTGGTAATGACCATACAGGTCCTCATGATCACTTAGACCTGCACGTGTTTGGGATACTAACGTTTGGCTTGTAGTTTGTAGTTTGTTCCAGTTGCAGCATGTCACTTAACAGCTAAATGCTGCTTCACCCCATTTAGTTTGAACTCTGAGTCCATGGATTTCACAGCCCTATACACAGTTTACATTCTATATTAGAGATGTATTTAAAGCATAAAACATTAATTGATTTATAAACTAATGGCAGCACTGTAATTATTTTTCTATTCAGATTGTACAGCTGGATTCATTATGTGCTCTGATAACAGCAGCAATTTGGACAAGCTGCATGTTGTTCAATGGTTCCAGTGGGGATTTGGACCTGCAGTATGTGTGATCAGGATGCTGCCGTTTATGCCACAGCTCCCCTGATTACTTCTATTTCTTATCACCAGAATAGAGAACATCGCGTACTGGGCCTAACTTGTTCTGGAAACTGAAAACTGGATACGGTCAGTTCCGTCTCCCAGCTCCCTGCTGCTGTTATCAATCTCACTCACTCTGAATTTCTGGTGAAATTAAAGACGAAACATTCACTGTGATTGTGACTGGTGTTTAAAGTAGGGTTCAGACCAAAGATTCCCGATGAGACGAGACGAGACGACGTTCTAAACCCTTGCGACTGCGACTCGACATGTTTAATGCTCTGTGACAGCTTGCAACTATGTGCAACTTCTAATTCACACCGCTGCAACTCAGTCTCGTCACGTCGGGAATCTTTGGTGTGAATTGGGCTTAAGTGGCCTAAGAGATCTTTCAGAATGTTGAAAAGGAAGGGATGCCCTGCACCTTTTTGCGTACTTTAATAGCTGGGCAAGATGCAGAAGGTCTCGGGGCCAGAAAAAGACAGCTTGTCTATTGACTGAGACCTTTTCCCATTTCCTCATGTCATTCCTCATTTGT
>NC_085016.1:15288883-15313883 GCF_963854185.1 Sardina pilchardus
GGTACACCCTGTTCTTCTAAGCCAGGTGGAGATGCCTTGATTAGCAGAGAGATGTTAGCACATTGCATGTTTTTGACTGTTTGTTTCTCTCTCTCTCTCTCTCTCTCTCTCTCTCTCTCTCTCTCTCTCTCTCTCTCTCAATTCAATTCAATTCAATGGAGCTTTATTAGCATGACTGTTTGCACAATGTTGCCAAAGCTAGTGTTACAGATAACACAGTAGTATCATAAAAGAACAGAATGCACTAACATTCAAAACATCAAGACACATATCACATGAATCTTGGCTTCTACTCTACTCAGGCAAACTGTAACACTGTTGGGGTTGATTTGCTTAGTATTGTGATGAGCTTTTTGGTGAGACACTGGACTGCGTATGACCAAACATTTCATTTCAGATGGGCCATGAAATATGACCTTGATCATCACCTGTGAGAGCTCTGACTTTCTGTCATCCTTCTCTCAAAGGGCCTGCCCAAGGTTTATGCTCAATTGCTGTCCTGTCTTCCTCTGAAAATGTCATCCTGACTTTCCTGAATTCCAATTTTTTTTTTTTTTTTATTCTTTGTTTGTTTTTCCGTCTGAGTTTTTGCCACCTGGTGTCCATCCAAAAGCCATTTCTACTGCAGCTGTTCAGGGGATTCTCCGAAATTACAACAGATTTTACGGCAAATTTGTTTCTTGAAAGGAGAGTAAATAAGTATGGACAAGCTTGTGTCCAAGAGGGAGTTTAAATACCCACCAAAGCCCATACACATTATATGCATATTAAGCTAAAGGTTAATTCAATAATATTAGGTGAAATCGAATTCTTTGTATTGCAACTGCTGTTATGAAACAAACAAATTGTCTGGCACCACTCTCCAACAATTATTCTTCCCTTGCCTTTAAATGCCTTTTATGTAGTGTATGTAACATATTTTCCATGTACAGATTTTTATCATGAGCAATCCAGGGTGATAGATAGATAGATAGATAGATAGATAGATAGATAGATAGATAGACAGATAGATAGACAGATAGATAGACAGATGGATAGATAGATAGACAGATAGATAGATAGATAGATAGATATATAGACAGATAGATAGATAGATAGATAGATAGATAGATAGATAGATAGACAGATAGATAGATAGATATTAAACAGAGGCCACCACGGAGTACCTTTCATGCTGAGCTCTTTGTAATGTTAATCTTGTTTGACCTCCTGTCTGCCACTGTCTCAGGAAACGAAATATGGCGCAACAAAGCGTGCAATATTTGATTTCAGAGGCAAATTAAACTAGATGACAGGATTGTGTGCTGAATTTTGATAACATAATTATACAAACTAGCCCACTTATGTGTAGCTCATTAAATCAAACAACTTACAGTTAGATTGCAGATTTAATAACACTGGAGTACACAAATCTGAGTTGCTAGACAAAATAATAAAATAGCCTAAATTGATAAACATGAATGCACCACGCAAGACAAAACTAGACATGGCAAGAGAGTCATTGGGGGTGGGAATGACTATCCTGAGAGTATCCTGCATTCCTTTTTTTTTAAGTATATTTTTTGGCTTTTTCTCTTTATTAGTATAGGACAGTGAAGAGGTAGACAGGAAACAAGTGGGAGAGAGAGATGGGGTGGGATTGGGATATGACCGCAGGCTGGATTTGAACCTGGGTCCCCGTGGGCACTCGGACCCGTAAATGGTACGGGCGCAGTAGCCTGCTGTGCCACAGCGCCCTCGAGTATCCTGCATTCCTAATGATAACACAGTGATGTTGCAAAACATAATTGCAAGACAATCATCTGCAATATGATGTAAGACAAAAAGTAAGTGGTGTTTGCACTATTGTGACATTTTGACAGAATTTGACAACTGTAAACAACATACAACAAAGTGGATATGTTGGGCAGAGATTGTTTGGCCAGAGATGTGGGTTGTCAATATTTTGTGTCTCAACGGTCCGTGTAACGCTTTGCAGTGCTTTGTTCTATTTGCAGAATTCACATGAAAATATGGAAAATGGGTTCAAAACTTTCATTATCCATTTGTCAGACTACTCAGCAAATGGACAATTGATGCTATATTTTAACTTTCGAGTGTGGTTTTTGAAACGGTAAATGGGTAATTCTTCAACTACGGGACTTTTCATGTCCCAGGAAGAAATAAAAAAAACTAAAAAACATTTTTTCTTTTTTCTTTTTGTCAAACTTACTACACCCTAAGAGCAACTTATAAAAAAATAACCATGGCTCAATTATTCTTATTTTAAGTAATATGAGGTATTTTATGCATCATTTTTACTGTTTTCCCCCTGTCCCAAGGCCAGACTTTGGGTATTCAACCTCTCTTAATTCTAAATCAAATTGTGAAATAATGTAAAATTCAAGTCCAAATTATGAAATACAGTCTATTTCAATCATACATATTCTATATTGCAATATTTATTCACATTTTCTTATATTTTTCATAAGATGAAGCCCTGTCCCATGGTTTCACTGTCATTTCCACCACACTGCACAAAATAGAATCTTGAGATCATGATTTTAGGTTTTTATACCTAGTAACTACAGTAATAGATACTCCACAGAGGGTTTAATGGATGGACAAAGGGTGACTTCCATAGATATTAATACAAGGAAGAAAGATCCAGGTAAAGATGAGTGGAAATGAAAATATTTTTATTGGCGTCATTTCCACTCGGCTCATTATTCATGTGGATGTCAAAAGCAGCTGGAAAAGCTCAAGGCCATATTGTGTGTTTTTTTGTATATCTAATGCTAAGTCTAACAACTTGCATCAAAAGACTAGATATCATGAGATTTTAGATGAAAAGGGGCATTTCCGTCACAGTCATTTCCACCACTTTTTGGTTGAGGTGGAAATGACATTGCCCACGCTAAAACGCAGTTTATTTGCTTCATAGTACTAAACAAATATAGCAGACGAAAACATAATTACATAACATATGGTATGGACATTTTTTTTTAAAATTGTGATGCTTTTAAATATTAAATTTGGCTATGTATTGTCGTTATGTCATCTCCACCACACTTGGAAATGACTTGTGTGTGGCGGAAATGACTATCACATTATATATCATTTATAATCATATAAAAATAACATCATGCATTTCTGGAAAATTAATCAATTTAATATTTGGGCGGATATGTGTGTAATATTTAATAAAATACATTTGGAACAGTAGATGTTATGGTATTTTTGCATGAAAACACGTTTTGTTGTATGATAGAAATGACAGTTAAACATTTGGAATTAAATGGCAAAAACATATATTATTTAAGTAAAATCAGCATGACCACTATTAGGGCATGTTTCTAGATAGAGCAGGTAATTGAACTATGAAAAAAAAATGTAATTGAAGATGTTGAATTTTCTGATTTGAAGAATTACCCAAATAATGAATTTGAAACAAAACTAAAATTGAGTCCATTTTCCAATTTTCCATTTTTCCATTTCTGCATCGTGGTTGGACTGAACCAAACGCGCCAAGGGATGTATAGGCCTACGTGGCGCCTCTGGCCAGTTGCAGAGATAGGCTATAAATGATACAGATCGAGTTATCAAGTCAAATTCATGCCAAGTGAGCTCGAGACGTAGGCCTATCTAGACAGACTGGAGGCGATTGAGGACGGCTCAACTCCTCATTCCCTCACCTGCGCCCTCGATGGTTAGACTTCACAGTCCTTCAGATAGCCTACAGTAACTTGTCTCATGCACTTGTTGCAATCTCTGCTGATGGTGCTGGTCTGTGTGTGTGTGTGTGTGTGTGTGTGTGTGTGTGTGTGTGTGTGTGTGTGTGTGTGTGTGTGTGTGTGTGTGTGTGTGTGTGTGTGTGTGTGTGTGTGTGTGTGTGTGTGTGTGTGTGTGTGTGTGTGTGTGTGGGGGGGGTCTATGGTGCGGAGTCGGTGACGCTTTCATGCTGCCTATGCAAGCCTACGATAGCATTTGTTCACGGTTGTTGACGGTTTGAATAAATGTGAGCAACCCTACCCATGAACTAAAACCTCTCCACCAACATGCCTACAGAAGCTGTTAAACAACAAGTTGACAAGAGTAGGCTAAGCCCATTAATAACATCCCATTCTTAACCCAAGCAGACATCGGGTGAAGTGAAACCTCTGGGCCACAACGCAACTCTCCGGTAACCCCCAGCGTTCATGGTTCAGTCCAACCCCAAGCGCAAAAACACAAAGTTAGAATATGAGTCAATGTTTGACTTTCGAACTTCTGAGGAGAAAATCCCAAGTGTAAATGCAAAACAATAAAACACACAACAATCATCAATTTACCGAGTAGTCTGAAAAATAAATAGTAGAAATTTTAAACATGTTTTCATTATTTTCATGTGAAATCTGCAAATAGAACAAAGCACTGCAAAGCGTTACACGGACCCTCAACAATGATATAATACTGTGTGCAGAAATATCATTTTAAAATGTTAAATCACTGTATATCACACATCCATAGCCACATCCATAGCCAGTCATTTACAGTTTCTACAAGATGCACTTAATGAAACTGGGATCCACTTGATCTTCAATTTCAGTTTGTTAGATTAGAACAGAAGAAGTCGCCTTACAAATGTGTTCAGACTTTTTCATTGTTTTTTTTTTTTGTTTTTTTTTACACACATTTTCAAACATTTACATTGCTCTAGAAAGACAACTCTAGCTTTAACTGTGTTGAACAAATGGAAAACGTCTATCTTACTCACATCACAACTATAGCCTAAGCCTATATTGCTTTAACTTGTAATGTCAGTCCGACCAATGTCACTGTGTGAAACCTCTTTGTATGATTATTTATGCAGCAATCACTGTCAATGAGATATCACCTCTGGTCTGTTACTTGAAAGTGTGGATCAAATAAGTATGGCTACAATATTGGCTATTTGGTGAAGAAGACATTAGGCCTACTAAAGCTGACAAGTCCAAGTGCTATCTTCTTCAGTGAAAATGGAAAAGTTCAATTCATTAATTTGCCTTGATTGTGCTAGCCTAGCAGTAGGCTATACTGTTTAGGCCTTGTGGTAATTTTTTTGGAAGTGTGAATCATGTCAGAGTTGAAAAATTAAAGCAATTGAGAAAAACCATTCAATGGCTAGCAGAACTGAGTAGCAGCAGGAGTTTTTCCATATGTTTCAAATGACATATTATGTTACTATTTATTTATGTATTTATTTCAAACTAATAAGGACTAATAGGTTGGCTAGTACAGTGGTTGTGAGTAGGTTTTCATTAACGCGCTAAGATGCAGCCTACTCTCCAGTCTACATTTGATTGACAAATGATGCAACCATTCATTTGACATGTTAGGTCTAAGACCCGCCTCTTATGAAACACTTTCAACTTTGACCTCAGCGACAGCGTCTGGTCTAGCAGCTCCTCCCTCTGCAGAGCGAAGTAGGATCTCCATTCAAACACATCCAAACTCCGCGGGATGAGAATCAATTTTACACTTTCTAGCTGCTGATCACCACTTCGCCATTAACATAAGGAAAGTAAATTAGGAGAATCTGTAGCATTTTACGCCCGCAATAGTGAAACGATTGGACAGTTAATTCTGGACCGTGATATACACAAGTGGTTGCTAGCAAGCTATTCCAACAGACTGCAAACATGGCGAGCGCCTCATACCATATCTCTAATCTTTTGGAAAAAATGACATCTAGCGATAAGGATTTCAGGTAAGGTTTACCCTCACACACGGAAGAATGTCTGCACAGAAGTATGCATGATTTGATTCACTGTACATTGCATTTAAACTATGTAAACTAAACATGCGATCTCACGATATGGTGGGAACGCCGCATAAGTGAGTTAACGCTAGGCCGCAAACCACTCGCTGTTTTGTTTAGCTAGCTAATGTTAGCTGGCTAGTCAATGGTGATAGTAACGGAAATAAGAATATCAGGCTTGTTGTCACGTAACTTAGCGTCTACTATGTTGACAGTGCACGTTATGGGACAAGAGTTTTTTGTTGTTGTCTTAGCTAAATAAAATATCTTAGTCATCTTCTTAGTCATGATTGGCTGTCAACGACACTCATTTCAGGTTAGCATTTGCTGCCTGTGAGGCTAGCTTGCTAGCCATTGAACTTACGAGGTTGCCAGCTGCAAGGCTCAACTAATGCAGTGTTGTTTCCCAACAAAAGTGCGAGAACTCTGTTCTTTGTGATTGTTAATTATCCTTAATTATACGTTTTAAATACATTAGGCACAGCTAAGAACCAGCTAATTAAATCCCTTATAGATACAACCGCAGCGATTTGGGCTAACGGTTGATGAAGCTAACTAACCACCTTGCTATCAATTTAGCTAATTAGCAAAGATGGTTCTCCAAGTTTGGATTAGTAACGAAGGCTAGCTAATGTGTCATAGCTAACTTGCCTTGTGGATGAACGTCAAAGTTGACAACTGTTGAGTAACTTGAGTAACATAGTCATGGACTATGCTTTATGATGAAGTTAAGAGGACTGTTCATATACATATGCTATTTTTCAAGATTAATGTCTTAAGGGGTGTGTAACAATATGTAATGATAATTGAAGTGGCTGACTTAACGTTAACGCCTCATTTATGAGTGCTAGCTCGTTAGTTTAATGTAGCTTAATTGGTACGTTAAGGTAAGTACTTACATGTTACAGTTGTCTAAACGACTATATTAGCAGTAAAGGATGGTTCCCATCCCTCTCTGAGAAACCTTTGTATTTTGTTTTGAGAATCATCTATGGCAGAATCATACACAGACAAAATGTGTTTGGCACGTTTTGTTTGAGTTAGTGTGTTTGTGAAAAATCATGATTTGGGTTGGATCAGGCTAGTTTTTTTTCGTTGACAGTCTGACAGCATTTTTATTTAGTTATTTATTTATTTTTATTATTGAAAAAAGGCCTGCACTTTTGTGCACTGTAACCAAATCATTTACTGTACAAACTGCACTCTCCAGGTAATGAGAGCTGTAGGTTGGGGTACTTGAGCTGATGATGATTACTTGCAGGTGCCTGGCAGGGTGTACTTTCCAATGACTGTTTCCCCTCTGTGCTCGCTGTTGCAGTGCCACTTATTAGTGTAACTTGCCACATTTCTCAGAGATGACAGCCAAAGGTTGTCTTCTTCATGATTCTAGCCGCCAGGCTGTATGATGAGGCCTTGGCCTCCATCTGAGAGATCTCCGTTGATTACTATCAGCAGTGACATCCTCCCGTGTTGTATGTAGGCCACTATTGGGTGGCCCAAAAAATAACCTGTCACTGCCCTGATCTATGTACTTAGATGCTATGATTAAATGTAGCACATATGTGTCTCTCGGTGGCATCATGGTGAGGAATAATGGTGATGTGTGTGACCATGCCATTTAGCAAACAGTGTCACTGGATAGCTCCGTCTCAAGCGCCGTTCTCTTCCTCTCTACTCTTTTCCCACTCAGTCAAGTGCTCAGGGTCCGATCTGTGTCAGCTTAAATAATGTTATTAACTCTGATTCATGTCCTCGATGGTGGCCTGCCTCATCCCTGTCTAACAACCCTCATCATAGAACTCTGTATATGAGTGTGTGAGTTAGACAGCAGAGACATCTCCTTCGATTACCCTCTGGGAAAGATTTGCCCACACACCAGCTCAGTTCTCTCTGTGTGTGTGAGAGAGAGAGAGAGAGAGAGAGAGAGAGAGAGAGAGAGAGAGAGAGAGAGAGAGAGAGAGAGAGAGAGAGAGAGAGAGAGAGAGAGAGAGAGAGAGAGAGAGAGAGAGAGAGAGAGAGAGAGAGAGAGAGAGATCCACTATCCATTATGCATTAGCCATGAGCCAGCACTTGCATCAAAGATGTCTTGGCTTCAGAGTTCTGCCGAAGCCACAGCGTTTAGCTGGAAAGTGAAGCTGTTTGATTTTGTGTAGGTTTCTGCCAAAAGCATGCAGAGTTAGCACTGGGTGGGGATGATGAATTAAATCCTCACACACCATCTTTTTGAAGTTAGTGCAACCACAAGACAGTCTTGGTTTGTTGTTTCTTGAAGCTCAGCTAGTGTTTAATCTGGTGCCTGTTGAAAATGGATTGCATCAAATCAGCCTGC
Organism: Sardina pilchardus; assembly: GCF_963854185.1. Taxonomy (NCBI): domain Eukaryota; kingdom Metazoa; phylum Chordata; class Actinopteri; order Clupeiformes; family Clupeidae; genus Sardina; species Sardina pilchardus. The sequence goes on from NC_085016.1 coordinate 15,296,971, forward strand.
ACCACACATCCTGACGGGCGAGGTTATGACAGCCATACTTTTCCCGCTGATCAACTCCTGCATGTTGGCTCAGGTGCCTCTTGTGAACAGAACCCTCAGGTCAGGTCACATTTACCTTGTTTGCATTGGCATTGATGTATTCCAGACTTTGTCTTAGGGCCTTTTCACACCTGACAGTCCGGACCACGGTCCGAACCAAAGTTCATGGTTAGTTATATTGAATACATTTATTCCGATTAGTCAATGATTTCACCTTGCAATTTTTATAGCACACTAAAGAACTTTGCATGATATCCCCTGTGTCCTGTCGTTACCACCCTCGTGTGCTGCATCTTCCTTTGATTGGTTTGTTTACAGACGTGCGTCTGAAGTTGACATGTTGTCAATTCGACAGGTTTCCTACCTAAAAGCGCTGCCTTCATCATACAGTGCTGCCACAGAATTTTTGTCAGCTTCAGAATTCAGATAGCATTGGTCTGCTGTTCTTCGTATCCCCCTCTCATCCTCTCAAAAAATATTGTAGATGTCGGTGTAGATGAAGATCTTCTCCTCTCCCCATATGTGTTCACAGCTCTTTTTAGGCTATTAATTATTATTCATTATTTGGTTGTTAGCTGCTTCAACTTCCTGTAATTGATCCGAAACTCGTAACCGTCCAATAAGTGTTTTCATGCTGAAAACGAACCAAACCATGGTTCAGTTTGATTCAGACCGAGACCATCTCTTTGGGTTGGAACCAATTTTGGTCTTTTTAAGCCGGACTGTGGTCTGTGGCACCTTTCTCACCTGCAATTTTGATTCGGACCAAACTGAAATGTTTCGCCATGCGAACCAGCCAGCACCTGCAGCTCCTGTCAGGCTTAGCTTATGATGGTCACTGCTCTCCTCATTGACTGACTCCCACACGTTGCTTCAGGCTGCCTAAGCGGTCGGGAACAGGGGGCCTTTGAGGAGACCGTGGCCTCCTTTGCCCTGAACATGTTGCCCTGAACATGTGTCATCCTCCATATGTGAAATAGTTGCCATTACGGGGAGTGTACACTGGGTGTGTAGTTTGGTGGCACAGTCAACTAAAAGCTTTTCTCAGCCTTTGGGATTTTGTTCCAGTCACAGGCTATGTTTATTTGTCCGTTGGGCATCTTTCTCATTACTATGGAATTTGATGAGTGCTCAGTGGTTTGTGTTGTATCCTTAGGGAGTTTACTGCTCATTGTTAGTTACTGTGGACAATCATGCTTAATGTAATTATTCCAAGAAGCCATGGTTGATCAAGATTTCCTTAAAAGGAAAACAGTGACACCGTAGTAGATGGTAGCATTTTAAAAAGATAATATTGAGGCCAAAGTGCTGTTGAAAATCCAGTACTGATGCAATGTCAGCAATATTGCTGTGGGGGCAAAGTATGAATTGATGAACCTCATTTCCAAATGGTTGGTGGTAGAACCACTTTGCGTCTTTTTAACCATACTGCATGTATGTCTCGCCCTTAGGTTCATGGCCACTAACGACCTGATGTCAGAGCTGCAGAAGGACTCAATCAAGCTGGACGACGACAGCGAGCGCAAGGTGGTCAAGATGATCCTGAAGCTGCTGGAGGACAAGAACGGAGAAGTGCAGAACCTGGCTGTCAAATGGTGAGGGCGGAGGACCCAGTGAGCTGTCCGTTGCACAATCTGATTAAAAAACATGCCATGCTCCAACTCTTATTTCAAGACCTAGAAAAAAAACATGTAATTTTCAAATGGTATTGCCAATGCAATGCAGTCATCACACCAATTGATCTCTCATGATCGTTCAATACTCTTTATCTTTTCCCCTGGCCTTGGTGACTAAGCAGTTTGTGAGAAGGGATGTACAGTAATTTCCTGTGTGTTAGCCGCATTGTGTATAAGCCGCACGGCAGTGTTTTATGCCAGTTAAAAGTAACAAAACCATATGAATACCATATTTACTGCCATATTATACCATATTATACTTATTGACTTCATAGCTGAAGAAATTGAGCAAAATCAATGTATAAGCTGCGGCTAATAGTCAGGAAAATACGGTAGTTCAAACTATTTCAGTGCATGAGTTGGGGAAGGTTGTGGGAGTGATAGACACCCATGAAATGTTCTGCATCTAGTCCCTGATGACTTGGTGGTCTGTGCGTACTGGGACCTGAGGGATCCTATGCGCAGATAACCTGTTTCACATACAGGGCTCAAAATTGGCACCCGGCAGGCGCCAATAATTATTTTCATCTACCAGCCACATGCGATTAACAGTGACCTTAACTTTGAAAAGGCCCAAGCACTTTAGATCTTGCACCTATGCAGGTATGCAAGTTCATTCAGAAGTCCTGTCATGTACTCTGAGTCTGAGGTGAGACTGCGTTTCCCATAAGCTTCTGAGATAAACTCCTTCAAGGTGGCATTGGTACAGCAGTCTTCTCCTAACCTTACTGCATAGGTGTTGTGTAGGGTGATGAAGTAATTTGGCCAAGGTTTTACGTGGATTGAGTGCTTACATGCCCTGATCTGACGCCTCCGGATGTTCTCGATTTTTATCTGTGCTGTAGGGATTGATTTGTGTTTGTTTTTGGTTTATTAAAATCCCTGCACGGCTTAACCAGCGAAGGATGTATTGCGTTGCTTATGTGCGAAACCTCTTAAAAGCTGTTGGCACCTGGTCAAGTAAACTGCAGTATTGATATTTTCCTCCTGCTGGTATCTGTGATGGGAAATCGATAAGACGGATCCCCTCTGGTTCAGGTTGGCCTGCTTATGCGCATTTTTAGTGGCAAAAAGTTGAGCTTATTTTTCAGGGTTTTTTTTTTTTGTAAAAGGCCATAAAGTTTTTATCCCAGTGGCAGCCGTTATTACTGCAGATTGTTATAACCTCATCACTTTTTAAAGACTGCATCTCTATCCCGATACACATCCCAAGCATCTTGAATGTACCCCCAACCCTCCTGAAACAGAAACACTGTTTGGTGTCCAGAACCGTCCACTCATTGGAAGGAGCAGGGCCGACCATAGTGGATGAACAGAGATGGTTGAGCAGTCAACACTGGACTCTTATTTTACTTGTTGAGGTTTCATTCTGTGATGAAGTTCTCAGGCTTGGCCCAGGCAGTGTGAGGTATTCATGGGTTCAGGTCCCTTTCCACAGGTGTATTAATCAAGCACCATGCAGACTGCATTCGTAATCAAGGTGCTTGATTTTATACACCTGTGGAAAGGGACTGGATGAAACCCATGAATAGAATGAAAATAGAACATTTTTAACTGCTTTGGACATTTCTGATAACTTTTAAATCACTTTAGATATTAACTATAATAACTGGGTTTGTTTGGAGCCTAGATAGTTCCGAAACACTCCATGATTGTCATAAAGGCATTGCCCTAAGCAGTGGCTAAGCCAAGCATATGGAGCTTGGCCTTCCTTACTGTGCCTCTGGGTGTGATGGATCGGATTTTGTCGTTTATGGAGAGCGATGACTGCGCGGCTCCCTTAAATGCCACGCCCAGAGCCTTTTCAGCTCGCCTAAGGAACGGTGCGCCGAGGAGCAATGAAAATGATGCAGTGCACTCTTAAACGTCGCATCAGTTTCAGCCGGGTTGTTTGTAGAGAGAGCCGTTCTCTGCTTTTATTGTCAGGCAGCCTGAGGACCGGAGACCTCCTCTTTTTAAATGGCGAGGCGATTTAGTGCATCGAGATGCTGGTCAGTCTTGTTCAGCTCTGTCAACGAGATCACCAGGACGCACATGGCCAGAATGTGGTCGTGCGTGTTTGTGTTTGCCTGCGAGTGCTGAAGCATGACCTCTGCATATTGACGAGAGGCATTCCACTAATGGTGTGTGTGTGTGTCTGCCACTCAGGCCAATCCAAACTTTTTTTTCCATCTGTTGTTCCTCGTTGGTGGAATGCACTACCAGTTCCTACTAGAGCAGGGACATCCCTCTCCATCTTCAAGAAACTTCTGAAGACCCAGCTCTTCAGAGAGCATCTCCCCTCATAGCACTACCTACAACTAGTCTTGCTGATCTTAAACTTACCTGACACTTGACCGTTTAAAAAAAAAGAAAAACTGCCCTCACTGATTCTTATTCTCTGCCTTTTTACATTTTCCCTAGAATCGATGTGAGAATTGCTTTAAAAAGCTTAAACTGTGTACCATGTCGTAAGTCGCTTTGGCTGAAAAGCGTCAGCCAAAAGTGATGTAATGTAGATAGATAGATAGATAGATAGATAGATAGATAGATAGATACTTTATTGATCCCCAAGGGGAAATTCATGTAATGTAACGTCTGCGTGTCTTGGTTCTGGCCGGCAGCCTGGGCCCCCTGGTCAGCAAGGTGAAGGAGTACCAAGTGGAGACAATCGTGGACACGCTGTGCACCAACATGCTGTCGGACAAGGAGCAGCTCAGAGACATCTCCAGCATCGGCCTGAAGACGGTCATCGGAGAGCTGCCGCCCGCCTCCAGCGGTGAGTACCTCAGCCTATGACCTATGAACTCTCACCTGTCACCTGTCACCTGCCACCTGTCTCCAGCATTAGTTAAGAATGATTTAATGTATAGTCAGAATTGTAGATAACAGAAGTATGAATTATTCTAATTATGAAAAATACATGAATTACAGGTGGACCTCAGTTACACAGGACACCTTTTTTTGGGTCTCTCAGAAGCCTGCCCTAGATACTTGACCAAAAGCTATAGGCATAGTTCACCTTTGTCTGCAGGACCAGGCTTTGATGTTGAAGGGGCTCTCGGGAAGTGTGTGTGTGGCTGTGTGTGTGTGTGTAAAGGGGGACTCTTGAGCGATGCTGTGTGTCGGCTGAGTGCTCTGGAGTGTGATGCTCCGTGGCTCACAATGGCTCTAAAGTCTGCTCAGGCGCTCCCACACGCTGTCTGATGGCTGCCGGCAGGAGAACAGAGGGACCATTCAGATGGACATGCGCGCGCACACACACACACACACACACACACACACACACACACACTGTATCACTGAAGAGCCGGTCTACACACACAGACGCACGCACGCACGCACGCACACACACACACACACACACACACACACACACACACACACACACACACACACACACTGTGGCAGTCCACCATAGAAATGTGTCCTGTCTTGCTTGAATGTATGCTGCAACGTTCTCCTTTTCATGTGCAGATACCTATACATATTTATTTCTCTCTCTCCTCTACCAACTCAGTGACAAGATTTTCCTCCCTTTGGCGTGTGTGTGTGTGTGTGTGTGCATGTGCACCCACAGGCTCAGCTCTGGCAGCGAGTGTGTGTAAAAAGATCACAGGACGTCTCACAAGTGCCATCGCCAAACAGGAGGATGTGTCCGTGCAGCTGGAGGCTTTGGACATCATGGCAGACATGCTGAGCAGGTATGGCATCCTGAGTGTGTGTGTAGGGTGGGTGGGATTGCATGCTCGTCAGGTGTGTGTGTGTGTGGGGCGGGGGTTGCATTCTTGTCAGGTATGGCGCCAAGGGGTGTCTGTGTGGGTGTATAGGTGGATGGAGTTGCACGCTTTTTTTCAAGGTTGCAGTTTAGGTGGGTCTGCTGAATGTTCTTGAGCATCTGTGATGTCTTCATAAGAAGTGTTAGTAATTAAAGTCTTTTGATATTATCACTTATTCATTTAGACTGGCAAACTCAAGAAAACTTAGGAATCAGGTTTTATTCTTACAAGCAGAGAGGGTAAAATTAGCTTTCCCCTTAGATGGCTTCAGTCACACCTTCTCACTCTGATTTGATAACCATGTGAAGGGATATCATATTATCAGAAACATCACTTATAGAATGTTCCAAACATTCTTACATTGGAATCATTACAATCCTTACGCTGAGACTATCATAATGATACCAGACATGAATACATTCACATTCCATGACATATAGATATTACATCAAGGTAGAATCCTTTGTCTTAGTGTGAGCTGGTTGAAGTTTCACATTACAAAGAATGGCATGTTGGCGATTAGCATTTCACAGGGGGAAGGGAAGGTTGTCTGTTTATTCTAACACAAAAGAAGGGGCTCCTTGGTTGGGGCTCAGATGAGAACTCCAAATAATACTCATAAAATGATAACTATCAGACGCAACCGAAAGCGAATGTGTATGATTGTGTATTTGCAGGCAGTAAGTGCGTGAAGGTGAATGTTTGCAAACTGACAGGGGTGTTAATGCTGGTGTTAAGAAAGCTGAAGGCTTGGGAACACATGGGCTTGTTTTTTGAGAGGGGGAGAGAGAGATAGAGAGACAGAGAGGCAGAAACAGAGAGACAGAGAGAGACAGGATTGTGATAGACTCTTTGGAAGCAGAATTCTGCTCTTGAGGACTCATTTCCATTTAGTTTTCCCTACTGTGTCATTCAAGGTTGTGTGTGTGTGTGTGTGTAAAAGTAACAAGTATGCTTGTGTGCGAGGTGCTGTGTAGGAGTGGTATGATTGTGTTAGAAAATGTGGATGTCAGTGAGTGTTAAAAGGCAAAGAGAGGGTAATATCTGTGAGAAAGAGGGAGATAGTGGGTGGAAGAAAACGGTGTGTCCGTGTGCTGACTGCCTCTGAGCTTCCACCCGATGGTGTGTATCCACGCTGCACGGAGTGGCATTCGGAATTCTAAGCGGCTTCTCCAGACCTGTTCCTACTGGGCTTTCAAGAGTGGTGTGCGGTGTGTGTGTGTGTATGTATGAGAGAGAGGGAGAGACCGGGGCTGTCAGAATAACACACACCACCACACACCATAGCCCCTTGAGTCGCCACCCTCCTTCGGTTCACACACAGCCCCGCCTGTGCGACGATGCCACCCTTTCTGCTGTGACTCGTGAGGAGGGCATCAAACGCGGCATCAGAATATTAGTCTCCTGTGAAGAAAGAGGAGGAAGCCCCACCTGAATGGCTCCCACTGCTGGCCCGGTGGAGGCTTGTACACACAAACCGATAGCGTGGAAATGTCGCACAGCATGCGAAGCCTGACATAGCCACAGGAAAACAAACACGGTGAAGATTACTAACTGCTGCTACGAGACCGTGATGCTATGATTATCATGTGTGGGTTGTGTAAGCTGGAGTGAAGTTCAGTATCCTACGGTTGGGCGCTAAACATTATTCTGGTCGTGGAGTTTTATTGTGGAAACTGTCAGCAGCTGTCATTCTACCTCATTCATACTTTCTAACCTCTTTTTCTTCCTCTAAATGTATATTTCAATTTATATTAGAATGCATGTGGGTCCAATAGGACGTTTCTGCTGTTGTCATGTATCATTTGTTTGAATGGGGCGATGATTTGAAGATTGACTCCTCTCTCTCTCTCTCTCCCTCTTCTCTCCTCTTTTCTCTCTCTCTTTCTCTCTCTCCTGCTCCTCTCTCATCTTCTCTCTCTCTCTCTCTCCCCCCTCCTCTCCGCTCTTTCTCTCTCTCTATCTCTCCTTCTCTTTTCTCTCTCTCTTTCTCTCTCTCCCGCTCCCAGGCAGGGTGGTCTGCTGGTGAACTTCCACCCGTCCATCCTGAGCTGCCTGCTGCCCCAGTTGACCAGCCCGCGGCTGGCCGTCCGCAAGCGCACCATCATCGCCCTGGGCCACCTGGTGATGAGCTGCGGCAACCTGGTGTTCGTGGACCTCATCGAGCACCTGCTGTCCGAGCTCTCGCGCAACGACTCCATGTCCACCACGCGCACCTACATCCAGTGCATCGCCGCCATCAGCCGCCAGGCCGGACACAGGATTGGTGAGGACGACACGCACGCACGCGCGCACACACACACACACACACACACACACACACACACACACACACACACACACACACACACACACACACACACACACTTACACCTCCTCCCCTCCCTAGCATGCTACACATTCTTTACCTCCCTTTTGCCCTCCTCCTCCTCTTCTCTGCCCCCCTGTCTCTCTGGATCGCTACACACATCTCTCTCTACACACACTTTCTGTCACTCTTCTCTGTCTCTCTATCTTCCCCTCCCTTTCACTCTGTCTTCTCGCTATCGCTATGCCACGTCTGTTGTTCAATGCCTTCACTTCACGTCATCTTTCTCTCTTTTCTGACCCTCTTTTTACCCTTTCTCTCGCCTTTCTCGTCTCTTGCTCTCTCTCCTCCTGTTTCTACTCTTTCCTTTTGCCCAGACTCCTATTCTCATTCTTCTCTCGTAATGATGTCCTTCCATGTCCATGTCCATGTTGGTCTGTCTGTCTGTCTGTCTGTCTGTCTGTCTGTCTCTCTCTCTCTCTCTCTCTCTCTCTCTCTCTCTCTTCCTTGTTTTTTCCCTCCATCAGTCTCTCTGTCTTTCCTCATTCTTTCCTTACTTCTCACACCTTCTCTTTCTCCATCTCATGAGCAAGTGTGTGTGTGTGTGGCAGCACCCAGCGGGACCTTATTAAGACAACAGTGGATGATCTATGGCCTGCTCTGCTCTTCCTGGAGCGGTGTCACACTAAAATATGCAGGAGGGGGGGAAAAAGTCACCTGCATTTTTATTTTACTTCCACCTCTTAGTCCTGTTTATATTCTCAGGAAGTGGAAGAGTGTGTCTGTGTGTGTGTGTCTGTGTGCGGGTGGCAGGGAGATGTTTCAGAGAAATGCAAATTATCTCGGCATGTAATTGAGGTGCAGCGTGGCCCCCGCGGAACCCCTGAGAAATGTTCCCAGCCGTGCCGAACCATACAAAGCAAGCAAATCACAATTATGGCCTCCCGGCTGTAAAATGTCTGTCATCTCGCTTGGACGACTCCGCCGTGATCTAATTTATCACAAAGTCGGGATGGGATCATTTTGCCGGTGATGAGGGGGGGGTGGCAGGGGGGAAGGATAGCGTGCCAAGACAACTTTGGAGGTGTTTCTTTAGATAATGGTCCGGCCCTTAACATCGGGCACCCCCCATTAGTTGCATGAGTGGTACAATCTGGAATCCTTTCATTTCGGTGTTCAAATTGGGGTGACTGAGGGTCAGAATGAATCTTGATTACATGAGGTGGTGAGATTTGCACAGACCAATGTATTTCTGTGTGTGTGTGTGTGTGTGTCTTCATGTGTATGTCCCTTCACTCATTTCTCATGGATGTTTTCCCTCGTTTTTAAGATAGTCACTGCTCCTGAGTTGTCAGCGTCTAGGAATGACCTTTAAGATCATTGCTGTCGGCAGTTTTCATTGTAGCTAGACAGCTATATATCCTTTTGGGCTTTTAAGAGAAAACTCCTCACCCATGCCATTAAACCTGGATTACCCCCCTGTGAAAGTGTGTGTGTGTGTGTGTGTGTGTGAGTAAGTGGGGTGCTATCTGGAGGCTGTCATTGCCTGCCACTTTGTCATCTGGTGGGCCACTGGCAACAGGCCCTGAGTGCTGTGCAGTTAGAGGTGGAAACTAGAAGTTGAGTTTATGGAGCACCACACACACACACACACACACACACACACACACACACACACACACACACACACAGAGATACACACAGATACGCACACACACTTTTATTTATATATATATATATATATATATGCAGGCACACACACACACACATATCCACATCATCAGGCAATTACTGCCCGCTTTTGATGCTCCCGAAGACAGCCACGATTAAGATGTGTGAGATTGCTGCAGCCTTCTTCTCACTATCTCCCTCCTCTCTCTCTTCTTCTCCTCTCCCTCTCTCTCTCTCTCTCTCTCTCTCTCTCTCTCTCTCTCTCTCTCTCTCTCTCTCTCTCTGTCACTCTCCTCCTCTCAATTCATCCCGTTTGCTGCTTTAATTAAGAGCTTTTTGTCATCTTCTAAAATCTCTTTCATGATGAAGCAGAAAGCTGTCTCTTAAATTGAGTCGTGCTCAGAAGCCATTTGTTATTCCGCCAGAGTTGCTGAGCTTTTCCTTTTGAGGTTAAAGCGTTCCACCTCCTCTGGCACACTCCTCTAGCCTAGGGGAGCATTTAATTTAAATAAAGAAATAAATAATATTTTTAAAATGTATGCGCACGGCACGCACATACTCACACTCCATCCCTATCCACATACACACTGAAGAATTTTCTCGATTAATTGATTAGTTGTTTGAAATGCTAGAAAATGGTGAAAACATTTTGGGCCATTGTTTCTCAAAGCTCATGTCAAAGATTATGTCTTCTAATGCCTTATATTGTCCACATACCAGAAATATTTAGTTCCTTCAAAAATGTGTATTTGCACAAGTAATGCAAATGTGTGTGTGTAGTACTATGGGATGATACATGTGTGTGTTCCTTCATTTTCAGGTGAGTACCTGGAGAAGATCATCCCGCTGGTGGTGAAGTTCTGTAACGTGGATGACGATGAGCTGAGGGAGTACTGCATCCAGGCCTTTGAGTCGTTCGTCAGGAGGTGCGTCACCTCACTCACTCACCACCTCCTCCGCCCACACTCTGACCGTCCACCCCCACATCCTATCAACCCCTGTTGACCTTTTTATGATTGGAAATGTAACTTGATGCTGCAACATAACATCTCATTGCACACACACACACACACACACACACACACCATTAATGCTGACCACCAATTCCTGTGTTAGACGGACAGGCATGTGAGCTGAGATCCAATCCTTGTTTTCTCACCGTAGACTCATAAACCATCTCCAGGTGGCTTAATAGCTGATAGAGGTCTTTGATGAAGAGCTGCATGTGGTGCTAGCCTGGCTTGTGCAAAGGTGGAATGAAGGCCAGTTTATAGTTCAAGTGTCTCTCGACAAAATATGACGTAAAGGCGACACCATTTCTGTCTGCTTGGGTGTCACAGAGCAAAATATTTGAAAGAGACAAATATTGGTGCAGAGAAGCTGTAGAGTAGCGCAACGTGATTGGGATATCAACTCGAAGTTCTTCAGGAGTTCAAGTCGCCTTGGTCCCGGTGTGTGTCTGTCTCTTTTGTTTCATGGTGACCGGTACCGTTGATGTGTCCAAGTTGTTATAGAAACTTGTAGCCGTTCTATTCGACAATGTGTCGCTGGCGCTGGACTATGAAAGCCTACAGCTCCTCGACATCTGTCGGGCAGTGATTTGTTTCTGTCAAGCGATACTAGTCGCCAGGACTATATAAATTGGCCTTAAGAATGAGACCGGGGCTTCCCTTTGAACACTGTAGCGTCCAGACTCTCAATAGGTCAGCGGGGAGTTACGAGTCCAGTGGAAGTAGCCTTCAGCTCACATAAACAGAGCCGTTTGGTTTCCCTTGAGACGAGTCGCGCAGTTAAACATTCATAAAGTCTGCGGTGGCCTTTACTGCAGACCTCAGTGACCTGATGGCATTTTGTCTGCGGGCTGCTTTTTGAAAATGATGCTTATGTAGTGTCTTACACAAGCACCTACACAGGTGTAATAAAAGGCAGTTTTCACTGAATGTGTGTTCAGATTGTGTTGCATGCCTGGTTATGGTCACCTGTGCACTCTAGGGGTCTGTGGAGGTGCTGAGAAGGACCCCGAGGCTCTAGTATCTTGAGTAGCTCCTTTCACCCAGAGCTGTGTGTTGTCAGTCTCCTGGTCCACCCCTGCAGTAATGAGCCTTTATTGATAGCATCAGGTAGCATTAGTGCTGTCGATTAGCCACGGTAGCTTTGCTGGAGAGCAGCAGGGAGACAGCTAAAACACACAACACACACACCAGGGGCCCTAGAGCAGGATAAGACTGTTCCCACGGGGGAAACACACACACACACACACACACACACACACACACACACACACACACACACACACACACACACACACACACACACACACACACACAGTTTGGAGGGTATGAGCAAAATGAGAGTTCCAATGGAGATTACCTTGAGTGGGTTTTATGAATCTTTAAACACACACACACACACATACACACACACACTTTCTCTCTTGGGTTTTTGTCTGGCACCCCTGCCATGCTGAGTGTTTATAAATGAATTCTTTAATCTTAAAATCTTTTATTTGCGCATTTAATCAAATAAGTGCACACTTCTCCGGCAGAAAATAGTGATAGAGGGAGGGAGAGAGGGAAAGAGGGAGGGAGACGGGGTAGAAGAGAGTACCACAGCTTGAAGATTATGAGCAGTTATGGATTTTTGGTGCAGTGTGAGGAGATGTGGAGATGAGGACACACACACACACACACACACACACACACACACACACACACACACACACACACACACACCAGTTGTTTCTCCTCTCTGTTGTACACATTGTAATGACTTTGTATGTTTCTTATTAGTTCTCTCTCTCTCTCTCTTTCTCTCTCTCTCTCTCTCTCATCTCATTTTCAGTTCAAACATAGTTTATTAGCTTTACTGTGGCGCAATACAATTGCTTGAGCAGTTGGAGATTAACAACAGAAAAGGTCCCTAACAAAGCACTTTTGTAAACAAGTCATTTGCAAATAATTGTCAGAGTAATTATTAGAATGTAGACAGGAGTGGAAATCAATATCACAAAGATAAGCTTGTTGTTGTTGTTGTGTTGGTGGTGGTGTTCTTTCTCTCACTCTTCTCTCTCTTGTTCCTCTCTGCTTTCTCCTTTTTCTCATGCCTTCTCTCCTTCCATCCATCTTCATCTCTCTCTCTCTCTCTCTCTCTCTCAGGTGTCCAAAGGAAGTGTACCCGCACGTACCCACGATTATCAGCATCTGTCTGAAATACCTGACCTACGACCCCAACTATAACTACGACGACGAGGACGAGGATGAGAATGCCATGGACGCCGACGGGAACGATGAAGATTACCAAGGTATGATGTGAAGATCATAATTTGAAGGGGCAAACAAAAGGCCGTTCATATTACAATACGCAGTGTTGGAAAAACGTCACTGGACTAGTCGGGATCGCTAAAATCCTAACGATACCCATCCCGAGTGAGGATGCCTTTAGACCGCTACGAGCTTTAAGCCTTTTAGAGCTCAAGATTCGGCTTCTTGTTGAGTGTCTCAAAGGCCTGTCCAAACAAGTTGACACACACACACACACACACACTCGGTTCTCTGTGCACTTGTGTGTGTCCTGCCGTATCCAGTCTGTGGTGTGCCACTGCTACTGATGGGTCCGGTCCGAGGGAGTCGAGCGGGCAGATAAGCACCTGCTGACCTTGTCCACTCTCAAGTTCATTGTTCTCTCCATTTCACTTGCTCAGGGCAATTTCTTGATATTTAATCTCTGTTTCTCTCTCTGCCTCTCTCTTTCTTTCTCTCTCTCTTTGCTTGTCTCCCTCTCTGCATCCCTCTCTCCCTCTCTGTCTCTGTCTGTCTATGGGATTGATTTAGCTGTTGCGGCGCTGTCCCAGCCGTGGGCTAATTGCTATGGTGGAGCTCTGTGGTTGGCTGGGCTGTGCTTAAGACGCCTCGGCCTTTCATGGGCCTCTTACGGTGTCAGTGAATCGAGGTGGCTCTGCTAATGGACTCCACACACACACAGCCTCCCCCCTTCCTCTCCCTCCCTTTCTCTCTCTCTCTCTCTCTCTCTCTCTCTCTCTCTCTCTCTCTCACTCTGACACTCTTACTCATTCTCACTTTCTAACTTTCTTTCTTTCTCTCTCTCTCCCTCCCTCTTCATTTCTTCTCCACGGAGCAGACAGCTGTGTTGACTGACATGCCGTTGGCTGTTGCTTTTAAGACAAGACACACACACACACACACACACACACACACACACACACACACACGAACGCACACAGATAGACCACACATACACAAACTCACTCCTTTGACAGTGTCCGTCCTTTCATTCTTTGCGGTCTGAGGAACACTTTTGTTCCCTTCCTGTCGCGGACGACGACGATTGTGTCTCGCTTTTCATCCCGCGAGGGGCCAGACGTGGGGACGGCGAGCGCTTTGGTCCAAACAGCACGCGGCGTCTACTCCAGAGTGGCGCGCTCGTCTCTTGTTTGTAGGTCGGGGCGCCGTGGCGTGCAGACAGGCGCGTGCCGTCGCTGAAGTGCCCCCTCCCTGGCATCCCTGGCACAGTTGGCGTCCCTCGTCCTTTTCATCTCTAAATCTCACCCCATCTTCCCGTGCCGCTGGTCTTCAATAATTCATCCTCCCAGCACGCCTCAGTGTAAACAGGGTGTGTGTGTGTGTGTGTGTGTGTGTGTGTGTGTCCGCGCATCTGCGCTGGCCTGAGAGAGAGAGAGAGATCGTGTGCGAGAGTGTCTGATCGTGTCCACCAGAGGTTTGTGTGTGTGTATGAGGTGTCGGTCTCAGCCTCTCAGCACTCAAGGAGTTTTCTTTAAACATGAGGTGTGTGTGTGTGTGTGTGTGTGTACATGCATGCATGCATCTCCCAATAACTACTTGCCATAGCTTTCAGACTGAGATGGAATAATGGAATACTGGGGGTTATTTCATCTCTGTGTTGGTCTCTGTGTGTTTGTGTCAGATCCCCCCCCCCCCCCCCCCCCCTTAGCGTACACATGATTGTATCTGTGTGTACTTGTCATTTCATCATTTCAAAGGATTTCAGACCGTCTCTACCCACCCCTCAGACTCTTGACTGTTTACAACTCAATAGCTACAGTTGTTTCATTTTTTGAGAAATACAACCACATCCATAGCCCAAGGAGAAATTCACGCACACACATACACAGACAGACAGACAGGTTTAGGCAGTGCCGCCATTTTAAAGCTTCTCTTAATTAGAACTCAATGGAATTGGACAGGGAAGAGTGGCCCAACTGAATTGAAGCCCCCCGCTCCGCTGCTGTTAGCGCGTTGCCTGTTAAGCTAATGATCAAAGACTCACTCAGACACGTTTTCCCCCCACAAACACACTGATTTTTTCCCCTTTTTTTTTTTTCGAGGCCCGAAGGCACCCGTCGCGCCAACACCGAACAACAACATCAGCCGCAGCAGCTGAATTCTAATCATCCGCATTGAGCCCCGCGAGAGTGGTTATTGACTGTTCTTTAGCGCGCTAATGTTGGAGCTCGCCAGCGCGCTGGGAATGGCTCTTTTTTTTGCTTTCCCTTCCCTCGTCCTGTTCTTTTACATGCCAGCCTGATCTATAGGACTGTATAAGCACCGCCACTGTTGATATTTGGGATCGTTAGGGATAGAGATGCTCCGATCGATCGGCCGCCGATCATGATCGGCCGATATTGGCTAAAAATGGCTTGATCGGTGAAGCTCAAAAGCGCCGATCAAAAAAGCCGATCATATGACGTAAATTACTTGCGTGACATTTTTCCACCTGCAGGCGCGGCGCACAGGCACACAACAGCCTGGAGTAGAGAGGAGCTTGCAGTGGCAAACATGAGTAGGCTAAAGGTTCAGTGTAAAATTAACCATTTTCAATGTATGTCGTGCTGAAATCCCTCGAGGTGGAAGCCACCAAAGACGTTTTAACACCACTGACGGACAACTGAATATGTCGGGTATGAGAAACTAAACCAGCCAACTTCCCCATCCTTCAATCAGCCGACTGTAGGCCTACTAACGATAGGGATGATAAGAGATGGAAAGGCATCACGTTCAGAATTAATTTGCCTCCACGAACAACCTCTATTCGATGTGGAGGATAAAGTCCTCCTTATACAGTAGTTACGATTTTGCAAATATATGTAGCCTAAAAGATTTTTGAAAGACTGTCAGACTCTCACATCTAAAGACAAATCATAGAGTTTTAAGTCACAAACTAGTCACAGACTATGCAGACATGCGATAATATCAGACATGTTTGATATTGTTGTAACGGCAGAATCAGAAAAAGACTCCGACTGGCTTACATTAAACGAGTACACGGGAGCGCGCCGCGCCATGATTTCTGTCCCGACTTTGGATATTTATTCGCCGACTGTGAAAACATGGCAATATCGCACAATGTAAGTCGGCCCTAACCTGCCTTGATCCACGATATTACCCCGCAGGCATGAAATACTAATGTGTATCTCCCCGCGTTACCAAACAGTGTAGCCTACATTGACAAGCTGAAGAATAGGGTAGCCTATTAGCTTCCCAAGCGCAGACGCCTGTCCAATGTCTCTGCTAGCTTAACAGCGCACTTTATTGACTCAAACTGGTGGCATACGGCATGTTTCAGTCATGGGGGATTCCAAGAGAAAAAAGACTTGCAATTTATTGCTTACAGTAGCTTACATTATTTCTTTTTTTGGGATTTGGAACAGAGAAAAAGCCATAGTTTTGCACTTGGCAGGTTTTGGTGTAACACGTTTTTCATTTAATGTAGTCAGTCTATTTAGAGGCTATACTTTTCAAGTAGCCTAGGCAATGCAATTTGGTCCCATCCCATTTAGGTGATCTGTGTGTTGGTCTGCCTGACCCCCTCCTTGTATGAAATCATTTTATGTCTCGCTGCATATTTGGAAAAGATGGGCAAAGTTATTTCCTTTTCTAAATACAAATCGATAAATGGTGGTTCTTCAACATCTTGACTAGCCTATAGGCCTACTGTCTTTTATGCCACTTACATTAATTCATAGTTAGTTTAATTTCTACAAATGATGCAAACTCTGCTAGACTATTGTTAAAAGACTCTCATTCCCTGCCATTCTGTGATCGGCAGTGATCGGCAATCGGCCGATCATGATTTTGATGATCGGTAATCGGTGATCGGCCCCAAAAATGCTGATCGGAGCATCTCTAGTTAGGGATGTCAATAGGTGGAATGTGTGTTTTTGTGGATGTGTGTGTGTGTGTGTGTGTGTGTGTGTGTGTGTGTTTTAAAGTAGAAATGTATATGGTCCTTATACCCAAGAGCGTGAGCTAGGTGTGTGTCTGTTTGATTTCATTTGTTGACTGACCGCACCCTTACCGACCCTTTCCTCCGCTCTCTTCCCGTTCCTCAACAGGAAGCGACGACGAGTACAGCGACGACGACGACATGAGCTGGAAGGTGCGGCGGGCGGCGGCCAAGTGCCTGGACGCGGTGGTGAGCACGCGG
>NC_085016.1:15316383-15336383 GCF_963854185.1 Sardina pilchardus
TAATGAGAGATATTAGAATTAATATTTATCATAAGACTCCTCGTCGTCGTTTGACACTGTGGTTGAGTTATGCCCAGTTCATTTGTTTCGTTTCTGCTCAGTTCATTTTATTTGTGAAGAAGCCAAAACAATTGAAGAGCCCCAATCTGAATCTCAGCCAAAGCCTGTGTTGAATAATGATTAGTCGTAATCTTACTTATTGACAGTGTTTAATGTTTGGCATATTTTTAAATGGAGCTTTTAATTGGAAATTTCTTTTATCGCTCTGCAGTCCCTAAATGGTTATTGAAAGGCCCTCAAAACACGAACCAATTAGTTAAACGTACTCAAACTTCTCTTGCGCTCCCAACCTTTCCTCTCTTCCTCTCTCCCCCCCTCCCCCCCCCTCCTCCTAGGAATCATCTTCTCGCTCAACGACAAGTCCAGCTCGTCCAACCTGAAGATCGACGCGCTCTCCTGCCTGTACGTGATCCTGTGCAACCACCAGCCGCACGTCTTCCACCCGCACGTGCAGGCGCTGGTGCCCCCGGTGGTGGCGTGCGTGGGCGACCCCTTCTACAAGATCACCTCGGAGGCGCTGCTGGTCACCCAGCAGCTGGTCAAGGTCATCCGGCCGCTGGAGACGCCGGACGCCTTCGACGCCTCGCCGTACATCGGCGACCTGTTCGCCTGCACCATCAAGCGGCTCAAGGCGGCCGACATCGACCAGGAGGTGAAGGAGCGCGCCATCTCGTGCATGGGCCAGATCATCTGCAACCTGGGCGACAGCCTGGGCGCCGACCTGCCCGGCACGCTGCTCATCTTCCTGGAGCGGCTGAAGAACGAGATCACGCGGCTGACCACCGTCAAGGCGCTGACGCTGATCGCCGGCTCGCCGCTGCACATCGACCTGCGGCCGGTGCTGGCCGAGGCCGTGCCCATCCTGGCCTCGTTCCTGCGCAAGAACCAGCGGGCGCTCAAGCTGGGCACGCTGGCGGCGCTGGACATCCTGGTGCAGAGCTACAGCGACAGCGTCACGCCGGCCATGATCGACGCCGTGCTCGCCGAGCTGCCAGCGCTCATCAGCGAGGCCGACATGCACGTCTCGCAGATGGCCATCAGCTTCCTGACCACGCTGGCCCGCGTCCACCCCGAGGCGCTGGCCAAGATCAGCGGCGCCATCCTGGCCGAGCTCATGTCGCTGGTGCGCTCTCCGCTCCTCCAGGGCGGCGCTCTCGCCGCCATGCTGGACTTCTTCCAGGCCCTGGTGGGCACCGGCACCGCCAGCTTGGGCTACATGGACCTCCTGCGCATGCTGACCGGTCCCGTCTACGCGCAGAGCTCGGCGCTGGCCCACAAGCAGTCGTACTACTCCATCGCCAAGTGCGTGGCGGCGCTGACCCGCGCCTGCCCCAAGGAGGGCCCGGCGGTGGTGGGCCAGTTCATCCAGGACGTCAAGAACTCGCGCTCCACCGACTCCATCCGCCTGCTGGCGCTGCTGGCCCTGGGCGAGGTGGGCCACCACCTGGACCTGAGCGGGCAGCCCGAGCTCAAGGCCGTCATCCTGGACGCGTTCGGCTCGGCCAGCGAGGAGGTCAAGTCGGCGGCGTCGTACGCGCTGGGCAGCATCGCCGTGGGCAACCTGCCCGAGTACCTGCCCTTCGTGCTGCAGGAGATCACCGGGCAGCCCAAGCGGCAGTACCTGCTGCTGCACTCGCTCAAGGAGATCATCAGCTCGGCGGCGGTGGCGGGCCTGCGGCCGTACGTGGAGAGCGTCTGGTCGCTGCTGCTCACGCACTGCGAGTGCACCGAGGAGGGCACGCGCAACGTGGTGGCCGAGTGCCTGGGCAAGCTCACGCTCATCGACCCCGAGACGCTGCTGCCGCGCCTCAAGGGATACCTGCTCTCCGGTGAGTCGCCTACAGTACACACGCACACACACACACACACGCTACCTGCTCTCCGGTGAGTCTCCTGCAACGCGCACACACACACACACACGCTACCTGCTCTCCGGTGAGTCTCCTACAACGAGTACACACACACACACACACACACACACACACACGCACGCTACCTGCTCTCCGGTAAGACACACACACACACACACACACACACACACACACGCTACCTGCTCTTCGGTAAGACACACACACACACACACACACTTACTTTCCACTTAACATTTTTCAAAAGCTATTTTGACTGCTCACAAATAGTATTTGTTTTCAAATTTTAATTTGTCAACAAAAAGCCATACTACTGGACCGTTAAACTTAAACCATTAAATGTGCTCTTTGTCTGTATGATTAGCACTGTATCAATGAAACAGTGGTTGTAACTGTGTGTCTCTTTTTCAGGATCCTCATATGCTAGAAGTTCTGTCGTGACAGCCGTCAAGTTCACCATCTCAGATCACCCACAGACCATCGACCCCCTACTGAAAAACTGCATAGGTATCTGTTCTTCACCAATTTAATCTTTTATCCAATGCACTTAAACTACCTCTACTAGATATGAATACACCCTCGTACTCCTCTCAAAGACGCTTTTGTTTTGTAATGAAGGTGACTTCCTGAAGACGCTGGAAGACCCGGACCTTAACGTGCGAAGGGTCGCTCTGGTGACGTTCAACTCGGCCGCTCACAATAAGCCGTCGCTGATCCGAGACCTGTTGGATACAGTGCTGCCCCACCTGTACAATGAAACCAAAGTGCGCAAGGAGCTCATCAGAGAGGTAATACCGAACACACACACACGATCACAAGCATTCTACATTTAAATGCAACATAAAATGCTGTATTTTTTCTGCTTTTGTGGCAAAAGCACGCTGACTAAATGTTCTAGTTCCATTGTCTACACACGGTGCATCAGCAAACTCACCTAAACTAAGGTTAACACTTGAATTTCCCCTTGGAGATCAATAAAGTATCCATCTATACATCTATCTGTCTATCCATCTATCCATCTATCCATCTGTCTAATCTATCTGTCTATCTATCTGTCTGTCTATCTATCTATCTATCTATCTACTTATACATCAGCTCCATTTCTCTTGGTGATGATGACTTGGTTTAAAGGTACATTATGTAGGATTTTAAGTGTTTTAGTACCTCAAGTCAACGTCTTCATTCATAAATGGATCCTCTTTGGTGTAAAATAACATATGTCAATGGTCTGACTCGTCCTGCTGGCCGAAGAATTACTTCCCGGCATTTACATTGAAAGGGACGTTCACAGGAAGTCTTCCATGTCTTTCCGGTGTATAGAAAAATATGAACTGCCGAGAGGGACACAAAACACTACCGCTACCGCTAAACACTACCGCTAGGGAAAAACGCGTTTTTGCATTTCGCGTTACACAGAGAAGCAGCGTGAAGACGCTCATACTTAACCTACAGACAAGCACTGCACTTAGTGACATAGTTCATGCCTTTAGAGCAATACAAGTATTAGCCTATACTGTCATGTCAAGTTGTTAGCTGCTGCTATGCTAATATTACGATAGTAAGCTAATGTAAAAACAATATAAGCATGACAACGTAAGTCACTATGTTGCTCGAGGAGTAATTACTCATACATGATCATACAAATTATTCAAAGAACTTTAGAATAGCTTACATCATCACTGGAAAGAAAACTCGATGAAGTGGTAGAAGACATCTTGAATGAATCTCGACCCATTCAACTTCCCGTAGTTCTAGCTATCTTGCAACGCACATTTAAAAACGCGTGGCGCTAGAGCGTGCATGCAAAATCAAATTTAACCACTAGATGGGAGCAAAAACTACATAGTGTACGTTTAAGATACAGGTATAAAAGAGAGATACATTAAAAAAAAAAAAAAAGCTTAATCTTCACACCCAACACCCTTTCACTTTGTGACTCAGGTGGAGATGGGTCCGTTCAAGCACACAGTGGACGACGGGCTGGACATCAGGAAGGCGGCGTTCGAGTGCATGTACACACTGCTGGACAGTTGCCTGGACAGGCTGGACATCTTCGAGTTCCTCAATCACGTGGAGGACGGACTCAAGGACCATTACGACATCAAGGTGGGGAGCTGATGGGACACCCGTGTGTGTGTGTGTGTGTGTGTGTGTTATGATTCATTTTGTTTTTGTGTGTGTGTTAGTGTTATGATTCATTTTGTGTGTACAGTGTGTGTGTGTGTGTGTGTGTGTGTGTTATGATTAATTTTGTGTGTTTTTGTGTGTTTGGTGTAATAAGTATTTCTGTTGATGAGTGTGGTGAGTGAGCATGTTTTGTTTGGTATACCTTCAACTGTGTGTGTGTGCTCTCTCTCCAGATGCTGACGTTCCTGATGCTGGCAAGGCTGTCCTCCCTGTGCCCCAGTGCTGTGCTGCAGAGGCTTGACAGACTGGTGGAGCCGCTCCGAGCCACCTGCACCACCAAGGTACACACACACACACCCACACACCCACACACACACACACACACACACACACACACACACACACACACACGCATACAAAGTGTGCATGTGCACAGTGCACCAAGCTAAATTGTTGTTCCCGATTACATCGTCAGCACTTAGGGGTAACGCACATACACAAGCCCTCCCATACATACATACACACTTACATATTGTCAAACACGCACAAACAGGACATGTTTTGAGCATACTGTCATTGTCATGGTGTAACAAAAACAAGCTCCATGGATAGGACCTCCATTCAAACCTTCTTTTCCCCTCTCGTGGGTCTCTGTCCATCCTCCTCTGTCCCTGTCCCCCAGGTGAAGGCCAACTCGGTGAAGCAGGAGTTTGAGAAGCAGGACGAGCTGAAGCGCTCAGCGATGCGGGCGGTGGCGGCCCTGCTGACCATCCCCGAGGCGGAGAAGAGCCCGCTGATGAGCGAGTTCCAGTCGCAGATCAGCGCCAACCCGGAGCTCGCCGCCATCTTCGACAGCATCCAGCGCGACTCCACCTCCGCCAACATGGAGTCCATGGACACCAGCTAAGCACCCAAAAAAAACCCAAAATGGAACACAAAAGAAAAAGAAGAAAGTAAAGAAACACCACACCATACACGTGAGACACGAGGCGATGGCGTTAACGATGGTGACGAGGACAAAACTGACTTAATGAAATATGAAATCCCCCTGCCCCCCCCCCCCCCCCCCCTCCCCGACAACGATGTGCTCTTCTTTTTCTTCGTCCTTGTCGTTTCCCCCACAAGATTAAACTGCATTTAAGAGAAAAAAAAAAAGAAAAACAGAACTCTGAAAGTGAAAGAATACAACCTCCATGAAAGGAGAAGCCTTTTATTGTTCCATGCATTGCACTGATTCAGCCGTTATAGGAGGAAACAAGAAAAATAAGAAAAAGAAAAAAAAGTGTGAAAAAAAAGACTAAAAACATAAATAAACAAAACACCTGAAAATACATTCTCTGTAGCTTGAAAAAGCTCCTCACCAAGCTTCACAAAGCCTTTATAATTTTTGTTTTTTCTTGTTGCTTTGTGAACTACGGAGGAAGACCACAAACGATTCGATCGTTCATCGTTCCTTTCCATTGCTTCCATTTCCCCCCCCCCCCCCCCCCTTGCTCATTTTCCCAACTGTTGGGGTCCATCTTTTTTTTTTCTTCTTTGACCAGTAACTTCCAAAAAGGACCAAGAAGCCCCCACCCCCCCAGCCCTGGAGGTAGTGGCTGTTGGAGTAGCTTGAGTCGGGCTGGCTGTACATACCCTGGAGGTGGGGGACGGATGGAGAAGGGCCCAGTAGAGGATTGGTGCCTTTTGGACTGGGGACTTACTTCACCTGTGTGGATTCAGACCGGACTTAGGAGACCTCATACACAGCATTTGTTCATTTCCAGGCACCAAGATAGCAGGACCATTTCTTTTGTTTTGTTTTTGTTGTTTGTCTGTTTGTTTGTTTGTTTGTTTGTTTCTTAACACAAGAGTCTATTCCTTTCTGAGCTCAGCGCCACATGGACCACCTTGATCTGTTGATTTGGTTTTGTTTTGTTGCCATGTTTTATGCCAGACCAGATAGATTTAGTGGCGGAGTTATTTTCTCTTTTTTTTTTTTGTAAAATCTTTGCATTGTCACCACCTGTCGTATTGATTTCATTCGTCTTGCGTACTCCCGACCGAGAGTATATCAGAGCAAGTTATGTGTGAGCGAGCGAGCTAATGAATTGTGGTCAGCGATGTTAAATGAAAGGTTTGCTGTATAAAAGGTGTGCGCTCGACGATGGACACTTTTAACTTCCCCCTTCATTCCTTTCTTTTTCTCTCTCTCACTTGAATGCTATGGTTGTGCGCAGTGGTCGCGTCTGGGTAATCTGGGAAGGTAAAAGCACTTAATACGAAATCTTCTGGTTACATGTAAACGCCAGGAGTTTTTGCCCAGGCTCCTGTGACAAGAGCGGCAGTTTGATATTGATTACATTACTGGGCCCTCGGGGCCTACCAGAGGACCCGAGCTGTACGTAATGTGGAACAAATGATTTACAGTTGGGAGGTGTTTTTTTTTGTTTGTTTGTTTTTTCCCCCTCTTTTATTTTGTTTCTCATCCACTGTTAGTGTTTACCGTTTCTGCAACTGTTCTGTTTCAGTGCTGAACTGTTTTGGGAAAAAAAAAAATACTTCAACTGCATCGACCAATTCCTTCATCTATTTTCCTCTGGATAATATTCCTCTTTTTTTTTTTGGTCTCCCTTTCTGCATTCCTCTGCCTCTCCTCTAGGGGGAGCCCTGTGTATCCACCAACTTTAAATCACTTTAGATAAGAACTTTGATGGTTTGCAAAACACGTTTTTGAGGACTTCTGTTTGTTGGGAAATAAAGAAAAAAAAATAAGAGAAAAATAAAAACAAAAATGCGAAAAAAGACTGTTTCTTGCGCCCGCTGGATGGCACAGTCATTCCTGTTACTGTGAAGAGAGGCTCAGCAGAGGGGGGCAACATTGCTACCGGCAGCAACCTCCTGGCACCCTGTTCGGGGCTGTGTGTGTGTGTGTGCGTGTGTGTGTGCGTGCTTGCGTGTAATCAGTTGATATGTGTGTGTGCGTTTGCGTGTCCTCCTTGTAGGTGCTGGGTGGCTTGTATCTGCTCCACCTGGGAGATTTGCTGAAATAAAAGGTCCATTTCTGCCTGCGTTCAACTTCTCATTTATGTTCTTTATCTTACACATAAACACCAAATAGAATGCACACTGCAGATGAAAGTTCCTGCACATCATAACACAGTGAGTTGGCCAGATGAGTCTAATTGGACCATTAAATATCTATTAAAACATGTTTTAAAAAAAATGTATATACTTTTATTTATAATGTATTAGGTTAATGTGATCATGGAAGTAAAGCTTGTTTCTGAGTCTGTATTTCCCTTCACATTTCTAATGTGTGTGTGTGTGTGTGTGTGTGTGTGTGTGTGTGTGTGTGTGAAGCAAGGCTGTGTAATACATGCAAAAGTAATTTCTAAGTGTAGGCTATTATCTAAATCTTCTGTATGTCTTTCAGGCTCTTCACTCCAAACATAGCAGGGAACCATCCCTGTTTCTGTGGATCTCTTGAGTAATGGTCAAAAAGTTCATGTCCTACCATATATCCGTTCTACCTGTGCAGCTAAAACCGGTAATTTAATTAGCTCGTCTAACTGCTATTTCTGGAAAAAATAGGATGGACTAAAACACCCTTACAAATACACTATATTGCCAAAAGTTTTGAGTCACTTGTCTTGACCCCCATATGAACTTCAGTCTCAACTCTCCTGGGAAGGCTTTCCACAAGGTTTAGGAGTATGTTTATAGGCGTTTTTGACCATTCTTCCAGAAGTGCATTTGTGAGGTCACACACTGATGTGTTCTGTTGGGTTGTTGAGGTCAGGACTCCGTGCAGGCCAGTCAAGTTCATCCACACCAAACTCTGTCATCCATGTCTTTATGAACCTTGCTTGTCATGTTGGAACAGGAAGTGGCCATCCCCGAGCTGGGCTTTGCCTCTTAGTTCCACTGAAAGGAACTCTGAATGCTTCAGCATTAACCAAGAGATTTTAGATAATTCCATCCTCCCAACTTTGTGGGAACAGTTTTAGGATGGCCACTTCCTGTTGCAACATGACTGCGCACCAGTGCACAAGAAAGCACCAATACTTTTGCCAATGTAGTGTATTTGGAGGAGACCCTTGACTGTCAGAAGGATCATCTGGACCTTTTTCCACATGCCAACATTCTGACATTGTGGCGGAACTGGCTACAGCATCCGTACCACATTCGGCCCACGGGAACAGGTTGGAATCTGACCTGGGTCATCTCTAGCCTAATCTCTAGCTAAAGTTCGGCTGCACCCAGGCTAGGTCATCTCTCCCATCTCTCTCTCTCTCTCTCTCTTAAGCCTACCTTACACTGACAAGATTTGGGAAATATTCTTGAAAGATTGTAGTCTTTTGAGTAAAGCTTGAATGAGGGACATTAGTTAAAAGACTACAATCTTTCAATAATCTTTCCCAAATCTTGTCAGTGTAAGGTAGGCTTTACTCGCTTCCCGTCAGTCTCTTCTGTCATTCTCACTAGCATGTCTCAATAAAGGCATAATATACTTAGAAACGAAAGAATAGTTGTTGTGTACTTCAGGATCAGATCATTCCTCAAATCCATCATTCATCAGTTGATCTGCTTTAAAATAGAAGACGAGAAAAAATAAGCTACAGGTCTCCGAAGTGGTCAGCTGAAGTGATTATTCTTTTTATTGACCTTCATCGTCAGACTGCACCCCTGTAAATGTCAGACTAGTCACTTTCTGTTTGCCTTCTTTGAGCCAAACTGATGAAAACAACGATCACTGGGGAAGCACACAGAAGCACAAGCGGTTCAGTACTGACATTAAATGTTTGCTCTCTGTTCCCATAGATTCTGTCATCCCTGTTTACTGTAGGCCTACCTTACAGGCCTACCTTACTTTTAAGTCTCTTTAGATATGAAACATCTGCCAAATGGTTAAGCTTCCTTCTCACCTATTCTGTGTTGGGGCTGTATAGGGGCTGATAAATCAATGCTGTGTGTTTGTGCGTGTGCAAGTGTGTATTTGTGTGTGTTTGTGCGCGTGTGTGTGTGTGTGTGTTTGTATTTGTGAATGTGTAAATGTGCATGCATACAAGCACACAGCAGAGCAAACGTCTGTTACAAAAATGTTAGATAAATATTGCCCATGGTTATGGTCTAGCTTAAATAAGAGAAAGATTTGTATGCGTCTGAAAATTCCAGCTGTGAAATCAGCTTGAATAGATTTGTTCAAATGTCCTGAAGACATCAAGATAAAGAGTTTCTAGTTAATTTTTTATCAGGATGTAGCGCTGTGCAAAATAATATCAGTGTTTTTTCTCGTCCTGTGTTGTGTCCTTAGCAAACTTCTGACAGCTGGAATCAATGGCAGTAGGCTACAGTTCTTCTCCCATGTCCCCAACTAGGCCTACAGTATATGGAGAGAGACATATTGAAGCTGACATCCCCTGTAGTAGCCTGAAAGGACAAGGTAACACGGCAAATAAGTCTTGACTATTAATCACTGGAGAAATACAAGCTGCATAGTAAAGGTCACTGAATTCATCAATAAATGTGGAAAAGGCCAGACCAATTTGTATTTATGGCCAAGCAACAGATAAAGTAGAAGAGGACGAAGGATGGGGCATTCTGCTGCTGCAGAAGGCTACAGCACCTTGCGGGAGGGTGTGCCTGGATTTGCCCGGCGAAATGAACTAAATTGGTACATTTGTCGCAGCTTAATGAAAACGGCTCCTGTGATTGTTGCTAATGAGTCACGGTAATTATGTTAGCGGCTAATTTGCTGAGATGTAGGCCTAATTCACATGGAGGTTTAGGATGGCATTCGGTGATCATTAGCTCATACAGGCCTGCGGTGAAAACTTGAACCTTCAACATCGACCCCGTCAGCTTGTTGCCTGCATAAACAGCCATTAACTCTCTTTTTCATGTGTTATAGCCTGTGGAGCTAAGCCAAATGCTGGTGTGGTAGACCTACTATTTTGAGCAATGTCAACATAACAGCTTTGGACAAGCTGGATACATATGTAGAAACAGACAGTGACCTTCTTATAGCATCTCAACAAAGATATTTCTGTTCTTGTTTTATTACTCAAGTTTAAGGTGCCCAGATGTCCAAAACCAAAACTGGGTAGCCTACATGATCCCAAAAATGTGGACAAAACTGGGACATTTTCAGTTTGACTATCAATCTGATTCAAACATACAAGTTTTATCTTCAAAGAAAACGGGGACAAAGGTAGTTTTTCTACCCGGGCACAGGCAACCAAAAACGGGGACTGTCCCCTAAAACCGGGGATGTCTGGTCACCCTGGTCAAGTTTGTCGCATTGTTGGTAATCTACTCCCAGGTGAACCTGTGCTGGGACTAATTAAATCCCAAAGCCCAGAGAGGCTAATTATTACCATGGGTGGAATGTGTTGGATGGTGTTTGGCAGGTCCGTGACGTGAGAAAGGATGTGTTGCCCCCCCCCCACCCACCCCAAGAAAACAGTATTCACACCATGTCTGGCCCTGATCGGTGTGGATTCAGCAGGGCTGGTGTGTTGAGGTTGTTTTTCCAATACCTCCTACCAGCTCCATTCGCCATAGCTCACTGACTACCACAAGGCCCAAAAACATCCAGCCTCCCTCTGGTTTCTCCATCTGTACACACACGTTTGCCTGAAGGCAAGGTGGTCCATTTCCTCCTGTCTGCCTGACTGACAGCCATAATAGAAAACTGTTTTAATGTTTTGGTTAGGAGTGCGGCTTACCGATATTGTGCTTGCCAATTGTAGAGCACTCATGAGCCTCACTCACTGCTTTTAAAGCACAAGTGAGCTAGCTTCTCATTAACAGATTCTTGCACAAACAAAGAAGCATTTCTGTGCGGGAGGCTGAGGTGTGTGTCTCTGTGCGTGTGTGTGTTTGTGTGTGTGTGTGTGTGTGTGTGTGTGTGTGTTTGCAAGTGAAGGGTTCATTTGAGGAATTCCATCTCTGTGTGAGGTCTTAACATGGGAAAAAAAAACCTTGGCAGCCAATCAGCCAATGGCCTATGGTGATTCAGCATTGGATTGGTCCAGTTGCGTGGTCTCTGACAGGCGGACCAGGTTTACTTGATCGTCACACTCTCTGTCTGTCCGGTCCAGTTGGTCAGCCCAGGCCTCCTCTGTGAATTTCCCAAACTGTCCATGGTGCATTGGACTCAGGTATGGCCATTATCCTTTTTCTGCTTGATTTTATTATGACTTCACGACTGTTCTCCATGCCTTCCTGTAACTAAGCAACTCGAGAAAAGACCTGACAACAATGAGGCCATTCTTTATCTTTCCCCAGGGAGCACACTATTGATGAGATATACAAAACATAGCCATTGGATGGAATTGGATGAATTTGTCTAATATGCAAAGGGCTTGGTAAAATGGCCTAATGCTTGGTGAAATAGTTTGTTCATTTTGACTTCAGAACTCAATGTTGTTTCTGTGCAAACACAGGAGTCACCCTAGTTCAATCTGCTGAACAACAAGGTTGTGTGTCCAACCAGATCCAGGCAGCACTTTGTCAAGGGCAAAATCAAGCACTCCCTGCTCTGTTTCACTGTTTGGTCTGTCAATGCGTTTGGAACAGAGGTTGTTGGAAGGCACTCTTGAGTCTTGGTGGTGAATAGATTCACAGGCGGTGCCAATGAAAGGGGAAAATCCAAGCTTATTTGAATGCCGTGTTCTTGGCCCGATTAGCAATCAATCAACAGTTTCCTGATTTAGACACTTCTCTCTGGATCCTGCCCAGTTAAATCGCACGTGTGATGGTGGAAAAATATATTTTTTCCTTACTGAGCACCTATTTATATGCAAATCGATTTCCTACTCTAATGGAATTATTTAAATCCGTTTCTGCTCTAAATGAAAGAATCTACTTAGGACAGCGCGAGAGCGAGAGAGAGAGAGAAAGAGAGAGAGAGTGAGAGAGAGAGTGAGAGAGAGAAATATATTTACTCCTAATTAATATCAGAATGTATACGACTGGTGTTTTAAGAGACTTTAAAAAAAAAAAAAAAAAGTCTTTCATGGTGCTCCATGGGCCCAGAGTCCTCAGAGGTTGTTCTGTTCAAGCAGACACGAGAGCCAGATGGACCACTGCCATGTTGAGTGCGCCTGGCTGAGAAGACGAGAGCTCTGCCTGAGTGTTATGGATGTACTGCATGATGCAACACCCAGGGTATGAGTATGCCGTGAAAAATAAAAAATGGCCATGGTATTTGTGGATGCACTTTCCCAGTATTTTCTCTAAAGCGAAGGGCGCAGACTGCCCCTGACATGAGTAATTAACCTCCCAATTCAGGCATACAGGCACACACATACTCATACAGGTTAAAGTGTTGTGGGGGCGTTGTTGTAATTATCTTTTCCTATGAATTCATAATGTTGAAGTGGAAGTGTTTTAGAAACTTTTCTCCAAAAGTAATTATCTGCAGCCTGAGCTTGTTAACAAACTTTCTTCCCAACTCTTCTCAAATCCCTGGGCACCTTCAGTGCATATTTGTTTACAACACTGTCAAGGTTAGGCTGTTATTGCTATAACTGATATAATCGCTCATAACAGGGTCAGTTTCATTCTGTTAGTATAAACGAAAACAACAAGTAATACAATTAGATTTGTGTATACAGGAGACCACTGGCTCCATCACCTTGACATTTAACATTTACACTTCTCTTCCACAGAGAGTGCTAATTTTAGCAAAATTCTCATTTTCCTATGTCCTGATATTCCAAAACAATTACACATCTCTTCCAGGGGAAGACAGTGTTATGGATGGCCATGCAACTATGTACGTGACCGTCCATTGTATGTCTTCCTGTGGCTCAATTTGCAGGAAGATTCGGTGCAAAACATATGATCATATGTCATAAAGAAGTCCCCATACCTGATGAAAAATTACCATTTTATACTGCAGTGTATGCACAAAGGCTGGCAGGAAGAGGACCAGAGGCTCATGAATCCACAAAGTCTGTCTGGAGGGACGCCATCGTCTCCTGTCTCAGGCCCCTCCAGCTGGTCCTGCAGAGGATGTTGTGTGGCAGAATGAGGAGAGTCCAGTCTCCCTGTCGAGAGGTCTCCCCTGTGCCGTCCTACTACTCCGAGCCTGTCTCCCTGCCACGACACAAGGTACTGATCCAGTGAGTGGATAGTGGAGGGTCTCCAGCTTATTAATGAACAGTATTACACTCACTGTACACAGTTAGGCTATTCAAGTGCTCATGTAAACAGAATAAGCCGATTTTCATTATCGGTTTACTGCCGTTGTCAGTTTATGAAAAATCTGTTTAACATACCTATGTCTCTGTCAATATTCTGATTTCCTCAAGACATGTACCCTTAAACAGATTATTCCAGTTACCTGATCATTACCTGTAATATTTTATTTAGTGTGCATGTAAACAGGCTCATTGTACAACATTCATTTTATTTGCGGTAGGCATAAAAATGTCTTTTTCATGCTTATGCTTTTAAAGCATTTTATGTTTTTAAGCCTGTGATACAAAATCACAGCAACTGTTTGGATGAAAAGACAGATGATTGTGGGATAACTCGCAACAATAGTGTGATTACATCAGTGCTTTACTTGGCTTGGTTAGCGCAAAAAAGGGGCTAAAATTATGGACAGCAGAGAGAATTTAGGCGGCATACTCCAAAATCTTTTCACGTCTTGAACTTGTTTTGTTTGTTTTGTAAAGGCTTTGTGTCCAAAATCATGGCCGTAGCACCAAATTGCTGAGATTTATTCTATTTCTTAAATGCTGTTTGTCTGCATTCTGTTTGATGCCAACGAAGAACTCTCAGTTTTCCTTGTGAATGCTGATGTCTCCCCTCCCCCCTCTCAGTAAACAAGTTTAATGGAAAACTACTTTCTGTGCTAATCTTAGACAGTCTGCATAACCAGTGTATTGAAGTTAAGGTCAAAACCCAATGAATGATGATGTGACAGAAGTTCACAGAAGTTGTTTTTTTTCCGTCTTTCTTTCTTGTTGCTGAAGTTCTGTGTTCTCCATGTGTCTGTTAAGGATGTGCTGCGGGGCCTGGCCAGTGTCGGAGGGCTGGACCGAGAGGACGCAGAGGAGGTCCTGAGCTTGAGGAGCCTTCCTTGTGTGAGGAGCACCCTAAATAAGGACCTCCACAAGGTCAAGAGGTCGAGAGGGTTCCCGACCCGACAGCTGGTGAAGGACGTCTCGGACGTCAGACTTCCGGCCATCGGCCATCAGCAGCAGGAGTCCAGGTATTCAAGCTGTGTGTGTGCGTGCGTGCGTGTGTGCGTGCGTGTGTGCGTGCGTGTGCGTGTGCGTGTGTGCGTGTGTGTGTGTGTGTGTGTGTGTGTGTGTGTGTGTTCAACCAAGCCGTCCCTGAGTGGTTCACTGATTGCGGGAGGACGCACACCCACTTGTGCCCACAGGGGGTGTAGGTAGAGGTGGGCCGCTGTAAGTGCGCTCTGTGCCACCTGAGTGGTTTAATGTTATGACTCATGACCGTGCCATTACAGTCAGTGTAAAAATGAGCCTACTCTGCATAGCATAGCATAGCATACTGGACAACCATCAGGGCCCAGCTCTTCTCCTGATACATTTGTCTGACATAAAGCAAGGCCTAAAAGCAGTGTAATTAGCCACTGACAAAGTACAGTGCAGTGTCATTTTTCAGAGAAGTTCTAATAAAAAGGGTTTGGGATAATTGTGCTCTCTTTCTCTCTCTCGCTCTCTCTCTCTCACTCTCTCTCTCCCTCAGCATTTCGTCCTCGTATGTGTCTTCCTCAGTCTGTTTCTGTGTGTGTGTGTGTGTGTGTGTAGGCCCATGCTCATAGTAAGAGGTTTGCGCTGTGGAAGGAAAATGGACAAATGTCCCCCACTAATGAGCTCCAGACGGGTCCAGGACTCCAGCCGGGAGGCCAGCCTGCCCGAGAGGCCACCTGGGCGGGCAGGCAGAAGGTCTAACACCCCATTTTGTCTTGTGTTATCTGTGATCTTGAATCTAATTTGCTCTGCAGTCTAGACATGGTGCCTTCCTTATTCCATAGCTGTGACCGTAGCTGTTTTTTTCTTCTGTATATATAGCCTTGATTTTGTCCTTTGTCACAGATTTGAAGTAAGTGTTCGAACAAAACAAACACTGAAGTAATTGATTATATTCATTATCCACACACTGTAATTAACTTTGTACAGCACTCCTGTTGCCAGGATTATTGAGTCCGTGTGGCTTTCTGATTGGCCGTTGCTCACAGCTGGTGTAGCGTGATGTGGCTGAGTTGCCATTGATGGCAATGGCAATCACAACACAAGGTGAACATGTGTTGTGTTAAAGGAGTAGTCTCCATATTTCTGTGAAGTTCACACTCTAAATTTGTGAAAAAGAGTAGCAAATGAAAGGCATGTTTGGCGAGATCTCTGGCAAGTGTTAAAGCAAAGTGCCGCGGCTTGAACAGGTTCACATCCATCACATTGGCAGGTTGCGGCAAATTTCGTCACACTCCCCCCAAACTTCCGTTTGCAAAACCATTTCATTGTGGTGGTAAATTTATTCATTTCCTAGATGGCCTGAGAATATTGTGTGATAATTCTAAGAGGAAGGAGCCCTTTGAGTCTCCATGGCCTTAGGGCCCTTTTGTGTTCTTTAATCCTGCCGCTGTGTGAAGGTGAAAATTTCAAGTGCATCGCAAACACCTGACCTGAGTCATATTAGACAAACACTCATTACAGTAGTGCTGTGATTGCAGGCCTATTGCAAATGCTCCTCGGCGGTTATCATTCACAGGGCATATTTTCCTCGAGACTCCCACACTTCTCTCTCAGGTGAGCGGGCCCATATCTGCCCGGCGCAGACGGAGCGCCGGAGCTAACAGCGCTAACAGAGGGTGGTTGTTCATTAAATTCCTAAATTCCTGCGCTGATGAATAAAAGACGAGGCTGAGTCGATATCTGGCTCAGCAGACGCGTGCAGAGTCATTTTCTGCTTATTAATGATTTAAAGGCTGGTTAGTCTCTTGCTGGGGTGGTGGTGGTGGAGTTGGTGGTGGTGGGGGGTGGGGGGGGCAGGGTGACGGAGGGTGCAGTTTCAGAACTCTACTCGTTTATCTCCCCAAGCGAGGTGAGACGGTGAGAGGAGGTTAAGTGCGCGCATGGAGAGAGTCGAATCTCCTCCGGGTTGCTGCGCCGCTGTTTCCCCAGTAGATAGGCTAATGGAGGCAAATGAAATCAAATGAGCGGAGCTTTGTTTGAGGTGGTGAGGTAGAGGGAGGGGGCGTGGGGGGGGGGGGGGTGGGATAAGAGAAAATCGAGTGAAATGAAAAGGAAAAAAAATCCGAAGCACTGGGAGTGCATTGTTAACACCGCTATCTTGTAGAGAGCAGTGGAGAGGCGCTTAATTGAAAATCGCAACCCCTTGTTGTGTTTTTTTTCTCCGCGCACAACTTCTCACTTTGCATCTGCCCACGTAGGGCCGCAGTAAACGTCAAGTCGGGAGCGCACCTGAATGAAAGCTATTTCACAGCATTCCATCAGATATTCCCCACTGGTAATAGTTTTTATGAGAATCATAATAGGATTGAGTGCAGCCATTTTTTTACCCAACGGGGAATGGAGAGTACTGTAACATGGAAATGTGTCCCATGAGATATAAAAATGTATAATCGTAAAAAAGCATTCGTACGGCTCTATTCATTTCTCAAACTGTTTTGGGCGCTTGTCTAAAATAACACACTTGAATGAAAGATGTATGAGGCCCTAATGGAGACGTCTCTGGGGCTGCCTGCTTTGTACAGATCAGTTTCACTGGCAGGCAGCAGTCATGTGAGTTAAGCTATGGGCCCCTTCAAAACTGCAGTCAAAAGCATAGCATTTCAACCATGCCCCCACCCATCTGCACTGAGGTTCTACACAACTTCTACAAGGCTCAAATCATGTAGATTTTTGTATGATTGTATGATGATTGTTCTTGTATTATGTTATAGATACACTGTCACATACTATACAATGTTTGTCTTTCTATTTTCCTAGTTATAACTAGTTAATTACTTCTTTATAAGTTGTTCATGTTTTTTGTGACGTTATTGCTGAGATGATGATGTTGTGTGAAATTGATTAGGCAACCAAATGACTGCAGAAGTAGATCTATTTTAAAGAAGTAGAAGTAGATGTTTTTCTCTCTACTTATGTGAATGTGAATGTCTACTCGTACATTATGCAGTCTATATACTGTAATGCACATCAATAATACAGATATGACATAGATTCTATCTGCTTCTCCATAGACCAGACAGACAGGTAGTCAGCTCCTCTTCCTCTGAGCTCAGCCCAGCGCATCACCATCCATCCCCCAGAGGAACGGATCCCGCTCCGCAGATATCCAGCGAGATGGCGGATACCCTGGAGTTATCCTCCAGGCATCCTTCCCATAATCCC
The DNA here is from genome assembly GCF_963854185.1 of Sardina pilchardus. Lineage (NCBI taxonomy): Eukaryota > Metazoa > Chordata > Actinopteri > Clupeiformes > Clupeidae > Sardina > Sardina pilchardus. Next base: position 15,333,821 of record NC_085016.1, read on the forward strand.
TTGGGATCTTCCGTATCACCTCGCAGGCGGTTCCTGGTCACGGCCAGCCATGCATCACGTGGCGTGACTAACGCGGGCAAGACTGCAACACACGGTAAATATTACGTGCGTCGAATAGATAAGTGGCATTTACGTCTATATGATGGAGCGCTGGTGTTCAATATGCGATGCACATGCGTGTTTAATATGGATGTGAAAGCTTAACATGTGCGTGGAGTAGATGGTATCAGTATGAAGATGTGAACGCAGGGAAGGAGATAAAGGTTTCACATGGAGACACGAATTTCACGTCTACAACACATGACTCAGTCTTGAACTCCACGTCTGTTTCAGCTGTGCTGCCCCGGCCAGGGTGGAGGCGGGGGGTGGTGTTGAAGAGGGGCGCCCTGGAGTGCGTGTGGGAGGAGGAGGGTTTCGGGGCGCCCCCCCCACCCTTGTCTGGGCCGTGCCCCCACCTCCTGGAGCCCCTGTCGGGCTTCCGCGAGCAGCTGCGCCGGCAGCTCTTGCACTCGCCACTGCCCTACCGAGAGGAGGCGACGTCGGGGGGAGCCCACGGCAAGGTGACCCCCACCTCCGCCCACCACCACCTCCACCACCACCACCACCACCACCACCACATAATCTGCCCACTGGATGGGGCGGCAGCCGTGTCCCGGGGGACAGTCACCATCTTGCTGCAGGATGCGGTGGACGCGCCCGGCCGGCACGGGCGAACGCTGCCCAAAATCACCATGACCCGGCCGACGCCCTCGCCGAAGCACAGCGCGCTGCGCAGCGAAAGCCGGCAGTTAGCCTGAATCCATGTCTGTTTTCCGACGCCGATCCGCCGATCATCTGGAATTGGACAGCCGTCTGGTAGCAGGGACACTACAAGATGCGGATGGGTGGGGATTTGCCAGGCGTCTGTCTTATAGTGCCCCCCTGTGGATGAATCTTGGGAGAGCTGTTCTGTCTGATGGGCTCTGCTGTTTGGGTGGATGGACGCATGACTCAGCCTCCTCACCTCACATTTGTTGCCATCCAGCCGATGTACTTCTATTCTCCAGAGCCACTTGTTTTTTTATTCAAACGCAGAATTTTTTTTTATCAGATTTTATCTTTTCTTTTTTTTCTTTTTTTATCCCTGGGTGCCAATCCTCACTCTCCAGTTCAGCACCAGCACTAGACTCCTCTGGAATACAGACTCTTAACCCTCTGGAGTCTCAGGCCTGTCAGATCCCTTTTTTGTGGTAGTCTGACATGCCTTGACATCTCTCTATAAACATTGATCCAAAAAGTGTCTAGGTACTGTAACAGACTCCTCTGGAGTGCAAACTCTTCACTATGAGTAGCACAGCCCTCCTCTCGATGCCTGTAGGCAAGGCAGGTTTATATACTGTAGAGGCCACAACTCATGCACATTGCCAATTCAAAGACTGTTATAGCGGAGCAGGTAAAAGGACAGAAGAAGAATAGATATTTAAAAAGTGTTTAATCAAGTTCATAACAGACTAGCGTCCATCTCTGCAACCTGACTGCCTATATACTCAATCAAAAGCCTAGAGATGATCGATGTTCTCTCTCGCTATCCTGTAAGCCTGAAGAGTTCGGCTTCAGTATACTGCCTGCCTATAGACTGGCTTCAATTTCTGCACACAATCTCTCAGAGTGCATACACACAAAGCTGTGACAGCCATCTGTCTGATATGTTTTTTTGTCTCTTACCCCGGGCGCATGGCCGTTTCTGTTGGACACACAGGCGCGCGGTAGATATGCTAATGACGACCGAGCAGCTTATTTATACCCACCGACAGCTGTGGGTTTACCACCCCATGATTGAAGCGTGGCGTGTGCTTAATTGGCCTGCAATAACAGCGATTTCAGAAGCGGGGCTTTTATGGTATAGGGGATGTTTATGGTGTGCCAGAGAACACTTGCTGCACTGGAGACAGATTTCGACAGGAATTGCTCCTCGTTTATTTACACGTGCTGTATTCTACTCGTTGGTTGTTGTTTTAATGAGAAGTCTTTTGGTTGAATGAAAAGTCATTTAGTATCATAAATAGTCATAAATGATCATTTCGGTTGTTTTTTGTCTTCTGTGGAAAGGTGGAGGTCTGCTGATAACATTCAGGGGAACACTACACAGCTCAGCTATGTGGGGAACAAGAGAGGGATGGACATGTATGCCCTCTAAATCCCATGCTGCTCTTGAGGTTCAGAGGTTAACACACACACACACACACACACACACACACACACACATATGCATATCACTACTCACACACACACACACACACACACACACACACACAGACACATACATACATGTAGCCTCTCTCTCTCTCTCTGTCGCTCTCTCTCTCTCGTACACACACACACACACACACATTCATATCACTACTCACTCACTCACTCGCGCACACACACACACACACACACACAGACACATACATAGCCTCTCTCTCTCTGTCTCTCTCACACACATACGCACGCTTGATGTGGAGTGACACGCCACCGCTGCAAGCCAAACCCCAGAAACAAAACTGACAGCAGAAAGTAAACAATGTCAAAACACAGTGCT
>NC_085016.1:15338883-15343883 GCF_963854185.1 Sardina pilchardus
TCACTGAGGTAATTATTCTGTCAGATGGGGAGACATCATCTGGTACCCGAGCCATAATCCACCTCCTCTTTATCTCAAATCGGCGTTTCTAAAAGCGGCCCGGCCACTTCGCGCTGATAGCAGCTGCTTACTGCATGGAAAACACCCAGGCTAATTGTAGATTGTGCTGCGAATCAATCACACCCTCAAGCCCTGTACCCTCCGACCCCCTAAACACACACACACACACACACACACACACACACCGGACACACTCGCCATCTCTGGCCATCAGCTCAGATTTCATAGGTTGCTCGCCATCCCAAGACTAGACAAGGGCTTGGACACCCTGATTTTAAATTAAGCCGTAGACTTGGAACTGGACTTTCCGTGGTGATTTTCCAAGAGCGAGGCTCAGACAAGCAAGTGTGGCAACATCCCGTCCTAAGTCTGAGGTCTTAGTGGAGCTTGATGATGGATTCTTGTCATATAGATTAAAAAAACACCCTTGCACTTGTTTACAGTACCATGTCGTTCAGATGAGAAGATGTTTTAGCTGATTCAGAAGGTGCGCTCGAACCTAGAACTGTTACAGGAGCAAAGTGTGGACGTACGAAAACTTTGCTTTGCGACTAATCATGCAATAGGTAGTGTAAGGGTATTGGTTACTCCAAATGACAAACTTTTGAATCAACATAGATCTCAGTGTTCACATGGGCACACAGAGATACACAAGGCAAACCAAAAACTGTACTTTAGATAGACATCTTGCAATTTTGGAAAAAAAAAAAAAAAAAAAGAACATTAGGTGCTGATATACACTTCCAAAAAACGTCTCACATTCTTTAAAAAGTAACGCAAATGCAAGCAAACAGAACTACCCATCCATGTCTTTGCATGCAGGCCTCTCTGTTACATCATGCAGGCTCCAATGACCTTTGCCAAGCGAATGTACAGATAAGGTAGCAAAGCACTTGAAATGTTGGTGGGCCAAGGTGATAGGCAATTGAGGCCAAACTTATAGGCCGCATACTATTACAAATTAGTGAGAGCTGTTTTAGCACCTGTAAAACTGATAACATATCCTGTGACTGATCTAGCTATTTGTGGATAGGGTGTTGCTGTATAGCTGAAACTTTTTGCCCGACACCAAGGCTTTCAATACGGCCAGACGATGTAGGTTAATTGGAGTAACAATGTTAATCTAATGAGAGCTGAGACCATAGAAGTAAATAAAGCAACACGCCGGATTTGGAAGCATCGGTGAAGGTTCTTTCAGAGGACGCAAGTTTATACTCAGTGACCCGAGCATCAGGTGACCCAGAAGAGAATCGGCCTGGAACAGGACCGAGGCCGTTTCACGAACGTAGAGAGACTAACCACAATGGACTTGGTGGTGTTAACACGGAGTACAGAAAGGGAGTTAGTTCAGATAAGGACATGCACACTTCTGCCTTGTAGTTATTTGAAACAAAAGGAATGACAGCAACATGACTGTGAGCTATCACACACAGATAGGCCCATACAGAAATACTCTTTTTACTCAGGCTAACTCTACTTAGCTCTACTCTACCACTAGCTTCACATTGCAGAGATTTCCTTTATCGCTAAAGATCTTGTTCTGCAGTCTATAGTGTCTATTGTGCATAATCTAGCTCCAGTCTTCAATGAAAGAAACCGGTACTAGTGATGAATTATCAAAAGCTGTGTTGCAAGAGATTGTGAACACAGAGCAGTCAAACTGAGTGGAAAAACAACAATAAAATAATCTCTTAAAAGTTCAGCATGCGCCTATTTACACACACGCCGAGCCATGGGTGTCTCGCAGAGGTGCAAAGTGTGTCGCTGCGGTTTTCTTCAGGACACAATTAACAAGATGTCGCTGGCAGATACGGCAGTCATAATTTTAGCCGGTGACAACAGCGCTAGCTCAAGCGCTGGCTAAATTAGCTAATTAGTGGCATGTGTCTGTGGCGGGTCGTCTGCCTCTCGGAGTCGTGCACATGTCTGGGGTGTGCTGGAGAACATCTAGGCCTACATCACAGCATAGGTTGGCCATAGAGAGATGATGTAACTATAAACAACTAATGCTATCATTATAAGGCAGCATAAACAACTAATGCTATCATTAGCTTCTGCTAATGAAACGTATAATGAATGTATACAATACATCAATTTAACATCATCAACTAATGCTATCATTACGAGGCAGTATAAACAACTAATGCTATCATTAGCTTCTGCTAATGAAATGTATAAATGAATATATTTACAATATATCAATTTAATATCAACTGTTACATGCTGGGTGTGTTTGTGTGTGTGTGCACTTTAACACACTTCATGCACATTCCTCCAACTAATTTCCTTTCCCCCTTGCTACAGTATAGTCTACGCTACTGAGCAGCCGCATACATCTCTCCTCACTGATGCATAATCCTCTGGTGTACAGTTTGGACAGGTGAGGAGGAGTTGTGTTCATGTTATGCGCCTCTTGTGTAATACCTGTCACAGAGGCTGACTGCAGCTCTGGAGAGATCAGATGGAGCGCTGGGAGTTGACTCATGCTCTCTTCATCATCCGCCCCACCAATAGAGGCAGAGAAAGAGAGAGAGAGAGAAAGAGAGAGAGGCTTTATGAAAGGAGATAGGTAATGACGTGGTGTGTTCATGTTTCTGTTGTCTGGTAAATAAGGAGGGCTAACCAAGGCCGAGGTGAAATCCACAGTCTGCCATCAGCTAGTGTAGAGGAGGGGGGAGGCGACATAAGATGGTGTAGAGAGGGATTTGGTGCACTCTTGGTAATTCGAGAAAAACTGCTTATTCTACGCTTCACAGTTCTTGGTTACCTTCACAAAGGGGTGTTTACCCTGTGATGTAACCTGAAACCTATAATTTGCGCAGGGTCTTCTTTAAAGCGAATAGCAAAACCTATTGCTCACCTTTTCCCTTTTGTTTTCATCTTCTATGAACTATATTGACTGACCTGGGTGCTGCCAATCATTTTTGCCACACTAAAGCAACCAAGAAAACCTTGAGGACATTCCCAGATAACAGGTATTTGACCCGAGTTTAGTGAGACTGACAGGTAAACTCTGATTCTTGCTTCACCTGTTGCATCTCACTGAGGGGAGGATTGATGTGACATGTTGTGTCAAACAAAGGTCAGACTGTAACAGAGAGAGTTTAGCTTAGGGTGGCCAGACGTCCCCAGTTGCAGAGGACAGTGCCCGTTTTTTGGTTGCCTGTCCCCGAGAAGATACAGAAAAACTACCTATGTCCCTGTTTTTTTTTTTTACATAAAACTTGTTCAACCAGATCGATAGTCAAACTGAAAATATCCCATTTTTGGGATTATGTCCCCAGATTTGGTCTCGAACATCTGGTCACCTAGCTTGAACACATGCAGTAGGTCGCTGATTAAAACACATTTCACAGAAAATGTAGACAACATTGTGTTGTGCAACTTTCTCTTTTAGCAGTCATGGAGGACAAGACCTGAAGCTTGTGAGACGAGGTCATCCACCCAGACACTGCGAGACTGCCATAACTGTTCTCGCTCAAGTTGGTTACTCACAGGCCTCTAATTCTATAGAGGCCGCAAGAGGCACGCATGCAAGTATTCATAGTCAAATTATGAAATGTCCAACATCAAGTTATTGCAATACAACAAGCAGATGGTAACCTGATCAGTTTACTTCTACATTCCATGCTGTTGACGGACATCTATTTCATACGTCGGATTCACACAAACCGCTGTAGTCATTCTAAACCAGTCTAGTGGGCAACAAAAGGCCTATATAAAACTGCAAAATTGCATGGAGAGTATTTCGGTTGTTTTTGGCTCCGTATTGCCAGATTGTGGAGTTGTTGTATATAGATTTTTGTTGTTGATGTTGCAGTCACGCGTAGCGTAATGCGTTGTCATATGCCACACTTGGTCACTTGAAAACTGTCATGAATGACATGTCAGCTCTGCACAATAGACCATTGTGTCATGCCCCGGTCCAATCTGGGACTAACACAAACATTCCAGTTCCAGTCCTGCCATCGTTGCAGCGGTGGAAAAACACAATCAAGCCCAATTAAGACCTTCCACTTGGTTTAATAAACACATCACATCGGCGCAGTGGTGGAGCACCCTTTTGGCACTTTAGCAAGAGGGTGGCGGCGAGGGTGAGCGAGTTCATGTGGCCCCTTCTCCCAAAGACCGGCCCGCATTTGGGAGCCTTCGTCATGCCCGCATTTCATAATAGCCTTTGCCAGGACAGCGCGAGCTCTGAAGGCCCTCGCTCCATGTGCCCACCGTCAGCAGATGCCAAAGTGGCACTCTATAACTGGCGTTGCACGCACTCGCGCGCACACACACAGACACACACACACACACAGACACACACACACACACACTACACAGTACACACTACACACACTCCAATGGCTTCCGCCAACCAACGCCAGAGTACAAGGCTCGCCAGTTCACTGACAAAGCTATTTATTCCCCCTGCTCGCTCTGGTTTAGACTCAACTGGCGGGGGGCAGTGTGCATAGCTCCTCATTTCCACTGGGGGCAAAAAAATGAACTCCCCGAAGGTCCCCGAAATATCCCCCTCTTAAATAGCTGCGCGGGGTGTTTGGGTTTGACTGGAGCGTTCGGGATGGCAGGGGTGTAAGACGTGCCAGTGCGATGGACAGTCACATGCACACTGTCAGGTCTGTATTATGTGTACTGAAGAACTGGAACTAGCAGTTCAAAAACTCTCAGAAAGAAAGCCTGACAAGTTCATGATATCTGCGTGTACCGCTAACAATTACCATGTATTTTCTCTGAAAAAAAAGATTATTGATTGATTGGTCTTCAAAAGCATTCCTACAACAAGGTGCTTGCCCAGACTTTTTTGCTAGACTGACTTTTCCTCCCTTTATGACCTCTTAGGATTTTGACCTTTGACCTCTAATAATTGTGTGCATTGTCAACTTTTGTGATCTACTCAGAGTTGTCCAAAACTTGTCCAAGGATTTGTC
>NC_085016.1:15348883-15351383 GCF_963854185.1 Sardina pilchardus
CAGACAAACCAAAGTAAGTCTAACTGAGTCAATGTAATAAAGGGGTATGGAAAAGGACTGTTTACCTAAACTCTTCTTCCGGTCGCTGACATTTCGGAGTGTTGTGCAAACTACACTCCATCTGTACACTAACACAGTTCAAATGACTTAGGTTTGTCTGTAGGGACCCTCTCCACCATGTCACACAAGTGTAATGACATTTTTACCTATGGCTTAAAGTACCGGTAGCAATTTATTTTGATGTAGTGAGTTTGCCCCCAAGGCTATCTCTATATTGCCTGGACATATCCAGAGATTAACGTTACTTCCTACTTCGCCTAAAGTGTACAAACTGGCAGAAAACAATTTATGTGGATCTACCAACAGGAAACATCTGACAACAGGAAACAATTTATGCGGATCTACCTTTGCTGTAAATACTGTACATTTCTGCATTTCCCCCAACTGCATTTTTTGACGTTTGCAGATGTTGCTGTTTCTGTTGATCACAATAAGTTTCAGTTTTGTCATCCCCTCACTGCCTGACATTTTTCTTTTCTGAGGGACACTGTTATGAATTATGGTGTTCCAGACTAGATCTCCCTGAAAGAAGATGTAGGTGGGCAGGACCAGGCTAATCGCTACATGCTATTGTGTTGTAAATGCATTCTCTGGTCTTACCCCAAACTGCTCTGATTATTGTCGTTTTGGCCCCCAACAACAGCTAAAGGCCGGGCTTGGGCTTGATGCACAGGATTTTAGAACAGTTTTCTAACCCTGCACAGCTGCCGGGTAGACGTTTCTAGTTGTAATCTTTTTCTTGTCGTGTTCTTTTCTCTCTCTTCTGGCTGCGTACGTGTCCGGTGGGCACCGGCCTTTACACTCAACATCATCATCCAAAAACAGATCCAGATTGTTCTTAGACTGGAGTCCTTTAAAGTGTAAGTCCATGTGTATCTTCTACCACATAACACGACCCCACCTAACAGTGTTGCCTTCTCTCTCTCCCTCCTTCCCTCTCTTTCTCTCTCTCTATCTCTCTCTCGCTCTCTCTTCCTCTCTCCCTTCATGGAGTGATCTTTCACCACAGCATCCCCTGTGTCTTGCATTAACACAGGTATCCATTTCCAATGAGCCCCCATTATCTCTATCACAGCCTATCCCCTTTACTCTAGTAACAGCAGAGGGTGCCTCTCAACTTCTCTCCTCGATCCTCGATGCTCGGTCCTCCAGGCTCGTTCCCACTGATCTATAACCAACACTGGATAGACTATCCCATTGTTGCCACCCCATCATTCTTTATCTAGATCAGTGAGGACGAGGACCGAGGAAGGAAGGGAGGATGTATAAAAGACGAATGAGAGGCACCCGGACAGATTTCTGTGGTGTTAGCATAGCAGAGCGTAGCTGCAGTTCCACACTTCTAGCCCCAGCCTGGATGTGTGTGTGTGTGTGTGTGTGTGTGTGTGTGTGTGGATCGATGCCGACTGCCCAGCCTGGAGAACGTTGCTCTTGGCTGGGCCGCATGGCTGAGAGTGTCGGCCGGATGAATGAGAGTGCAGAAAGCACTGCTTGTTTTTCTAGCGATGATGAAAGTGGAGAGAGGCAGACTGGGGCCCAGCTGTCTCTACTCCTCTCGCACCTCTGTTTGCCTTACACACACACACACACACATTCACATATACGCACACCATCATCTCGCCTCTCATTCAGAGCTTGCCAATTTTGAGAATCTGCATCAGCATGTCATGCCACGGAGTGTGCCATCCATTAATGAATGAGATGATAACACCTCACACACACACACACACACACACACACACACACACACACACACACACACACACACACCTCATTGTTCTCCCAGCTTGCATGATTTCCATTTCAAAAATGGAGTATGGTGTGTTTGTTCTCTGGCTCCATCAATTTGACTCTGCACCATACAAAGGCTTCCTGATGAGCATTCCAAGCCCCTTCACTTAGTCCATGCCATGGTGCACCTATATCAGTGTCCCACCAGAAACCTCAACTCACAGGCTCATGGTTCCTTTTGTCCTTTCCTCATAGAGCTTCAACAAGGCCTTTGGCTGCCGTCAGACAGGAGGTGGTGGGCAGATGTTCGCTTACACAACGCCCGGAGATGACAGATCCAGGCCCTTCTGGGAGGCATCTCCGGAACAGGAGTATTGATTTTGGCTCTGTCACGGAGGGTCCTTGGAAGGTCAGTATTCTTCTTCCTTCCTCTGTACTACTGACCACCCAGCCTGTTTCATTGGTCAAGTGGTGACATTGGAAAGGAAGCCACATTAAATAAAGGATGAGTACAGATGAATGAATGGATGAAAAGAATAAAAAAAAAATTGTGTTTTTCCTCACCAAGATCCTTTCCTTGAGCTTTTTTCCTACTTTTAATTACCTTTACTCATTTCCACCATGTAATTAGTCTAAGAAAAGCAGCGGACCAAGAGGATGAATGAGAGCGGCTGACTGTGCAGGGATCTGTGGGAGGGCTATCAGCGAC
>NC_085016.1:15363883-15396383 GCF_963854185.1 Sardina pilchardus
ACCTTTTCATCCATTTGAGATGCATTGGGTACCCCTTTAGTGCTTAAATGGGCATCCAATGTAGAAAATTCCTAGATTGTGTTATACTCTAAAGAAACATGTCTGTACCAGGGAGGACATAATGAGAGGGTGTGTGTGTGTGTGAGAGAGAGAGAGAGAGAGAGAGAGAGAGAGAGAGTATGTGTGTGTGTGTGGGGGGGGGTATGTGGAGGTGGGGGCAGACTATGTGTTTGGGTCACCCTGGAGTCCATAAGATCGGGGCCGGTATTGAGAACTGTGCCCAGGCATCGCACATTCCTGACAGTAAGACGACAGAGCCTCAGTGAGCCGACACTTCGCGCCTCTTCCTGTGAACACTGGCGCTATTTACAGCCCATGCGACCTCACCACTCAAGACTGTTTTATTCCGTGAGAAAAAAAGAAAACACACACACACACACACAGACCCTTGGTGTAATTTTATCCCAGACACTGCAGAAGATGAAAGGCACATCCGATATGAAAAGAAATTCTGATAAGCACTGACAGTCGAAGAAAGAAGAAAGTGACTAAGAGAGAGCTAGAGAGACAGGGAGAGAGAGAGAGAGAGGGAGAGAAAAAGAAAAAAGAGAGAAAGCAAGATAAAGAGAAAACTTCCATTTTTGAGCACTCACAACAAGGTCGGCGTGGGGACCACTCACACACACTCGTCTCACTCCATCATGTGATCACTCTCATACCATTCCTGCTCTCCTCTCGTTTCTCATTCATTCCTTTCTGCCCGGATGAGCATGTTGCCATGCAGCCGAGGCAGCGATGGGGGGGGATGGGTCGGTCGAGGGGGGGCCGGGGAGGGATCGACGGGAAGAGGTTGATGTAGACTTCATCTGGAACTGAAGCTCATCCCCAGTGCCACCCCTGAAGCCGTGCTAGAGCATCGTGGAAAAGCTCTCCAACGCCGCAGCTAAATATAGCTCCCCCTCGCCCCCATCCACCAGCGACGGGGCCCCAGGCTTGAGTGCTTTGTTGCGGGAGGGCTGAGGGGTGCGCGAGGAGTGCTTTTGCAGCCGTGATTGGTTAAAGGGAACACACTTGGGTAGCCGATGCATCTTTCATGGGCTTGGACCCGTGGCCTATATAGATTAACCAGGGGCCAGCATCATAACAGGACTCGTGGAGTGTTGTATAGTCAAGCTTAGAGAAGTGTATGCGTTTAGCACGCTTTCAGTCAAAGAGTTAAAGAACCTTTGTCTTTTAAACGCTCTACAAGTGTGGGAAACAGGCGCCTGTTATGTGGAAATAGTTTAGGCTTCGAGTTGTCTTGAAAGCAGCCACACAGCACTCTTCCAATTAACTTTCGTTGTATCTAAAACACTGCCACATGTTGTACAAAGTGATATTACGAGAGCGCCGAGGCTAGCTGGTTTACATGCTATCTGGGTTAACACAGAGCATGGCTATTTTTGACGTTGTGTCAAAACAGTCGTTTGCTCACATTCTGTTCATATTCTAGGTCATTCTTAAATATTTCACATACTGTCTTTGTCAGACAACACGCTTGTTTCCTAGGAAGATGCCCCCACCAGTCTGTGTGTGTCACCAGCCTGACCTGGTCCTGCTGTGCCGTGTGTGTGTGTGTGTGTGTGTGTGTGTGTGTGTGTGTGTGTGTGTGTGTGTGTGTGTGTGTGTGTGTGTGTGTGTGTGTGTGTGTGTGTGTGTGTGTGTGTGTGTGTGTGTGGACAGCATGGAACGCTTTCAGGTTGGCATATGTCAGAGACACCCAGTGGCGTTATTAGTATCCGTGCAAAGGCGAGCGCGTTGCGTTGTGTGTGTGTGGGGAGCGGAAGGAAGGGTGCGCAGGAGGCTGAGGAAAAAAACACCAGCCACTGTCTCAGGAGTGAGTCACCCCCTACAGACCACCCATCTCCAGAGAGAGGGAGAGACAAACTCCAACCCTTACAGGGGAGCTACACCAGGCGCGTAAACTGAAACGTTCCATTTGCGGCGCGTATGCTGCAGCAGTTAATAATCACTATAATCAATGGAAGTAGCTAGCCTACACCAGACGCGACAGTGGCACGTACATTCGAAGAAAATAGACCCAGTCTTCTAGAATGGATTTTTAGGTGTTGCAAATGGAACGCTTCAGTTATGCTCCTGGTGTTGCTCCCCCTGTTAGAGAGGGAAAGAAACAGGTGGGGGCGGATGTAGAGATGCTGGAGGGGGGGAGAGAACGAGACGCAAAGAGATAGAGGCAAAGGGGGATGGGGGGTACGAGAAAGAAATAGAGAAACAGGGAACGGAAGAGAGGAGAGAGAGGTAAAGAGATGAGATGGGAACGAGAGAAACAGAGGATTAGGGAAAGAGATGTAGAGCGGGGGAGAGAGGGACAAGGACAGAGAACATGAGGGATGTAAGTGAGGTAGAAAGAGAGAGAGAGGGAGAGCGATACATAAGGAGAATTAGGGAAAGCAGAGATAGAGAGAGAGGTGATAGACAGATGCAGAACAGAGAATAGGAGAGGGAGAGTGTGGCATCAGAGAGGGAGGAAGAGTGATAGATTGCATTAAAGAGAGAGAGGGAGAAGGTGAGAGAGAGACACAGGGGGAATGAGTAGGAGAGAAATTGACAAAGAAAGATGACAAAGCCTAAACATTCGCAAATTGACCAACCAAATAGACCATTCACTTTCCTGATAACTAAACCAATCAGGTGGCCAGTCAGTGTCATCTTGACAAGATCAACCCTGTGAGATCTATTTACTCTTTGAACCGTATGACTGCTTTGGGAGTGTTGATTGCTTACTGCCCCCATCTCCATCAACGGCTCAATCCCCCTTCACACGCTCATGGACTGATGCCCAGACAGCAACTTGCCTAGCATACTGTAGCTAAATCTGTGTTAACATATGTGGATGAGCATATATTAACATATACATTTGAAGACAACCATAGTGACATCTAGTCCCTGAAAAGGAATTAGGATTAATGAGTTTTGAAATGTCTAAACCACTCTGAGCAACTCCTGAAGGTGTGGCTGGCGTAAGAGAAGACTAAAATAAGTCCTTTTCGGACACAGGGATGAGTTTCATTGGAAATATTTGATACAAGCACTGCACTTGGATTCATCACATATGAACTCCTGCGCCGTAAACTCTGTGCAGTTGAAACTTGCACTGTTGTGTTTACAGTGTAGTTCCTAACACCTGGCCTGCTCAGGTTCCCATGGCAACTAGGGAAACAAATGCCGGGACAACCATCGTCGCTTTCCCCGTCTGACATGTGTCGTCTCTACCATCTGCCTCTTCAGGGAGAGGTGTGTGTGTGTGTGTGTGTGTGGAGGGAGGGGGGGGGTACATTTCTTCTGTTACAGACGGTAAACCTGACACCAGTGTTGGTAATTTTACTTATTCATGTGTCTATTTATTTATAGTGATGATGATGATGATGATGAAAGTGCACGGTCAAAGCTTGATGTGATCCTACTGAAATGTTTAAATAGGAGAAAATAGACTTTGTCATCAAACTTTTGATGGTACATGATATTCATCATGACATCATGGTTTTAGCAATGGTGCCCCTGGATTGCATTTTCAATGAAGCATCCTTATTACAATGTTCTAAAATAGTTACTATCACTGGTTACTCCTTCCAATGTATTACCACACCTTACTGAACCCTAACCCAAAATCTATTCTGAAACATAGCCTTGAGAACTCTGTGTACTTTCTGGATGTCTATGACTAGAACATTGTACCTATCAATCAAAGTGCATAGAACCTGAGGACACTTGGGCCTCATTCCTTTCTGTCATCATAAGAGCGATTGGGAGACACAACCGCCATATATCTAGACAGCTAGACAATGAAGAGGCTGCATAAACATGACGCTAATGTCCTCAAGTAGTCAGTCCTTAGAAGGCAGTGTAGTCATATCTGGCAAAAGGTTGTTGATATTTCATCTCAACTGCCAATTAAACGACAGCCTTTCCTTCCATGCTCCTGAGGCAACTTGCTAGCTGGCTGGAATTGTTTACGACTTGTAGTCTGAGCAACTAGGCTTCCCATTTCCTGTGTCAAGTTTCAGGACTCTAAATTCAAAAATTCCACGGTATGGCATTAGAACTGTGGGCTGTGCCTTTAAGTAGTGGACAAAAAATAGAGGTTCACTTGGATGGTCCCCAGCTTCCACTGGGTCAGCAAATACTTCCCTGACGCTCTTTCAAGTTTATATCTGGATATTTCACTTTAAGCCAACAAACGAAAATATGCATTTGTTCTACTTTTATGCTTGCTCAAGCTTGTACAAGGACTGTAAATTTAGATGAAAGGATCCCAGGTACTGTGCAGATTCATTGCATTGTCACTTGTTTTAGCTGACAGTGTTTTGCAAGATGTCTAGTTTTAAATAGGAGGAGAGTTCAGCAGCAGTGGAGATACTGATTGGCAGGCAACGAGGGAAGCCTTGCCAAAGCTGATCACAGATAGATAGGATCATCCTGTTTCACAAAATCAATGTGCATCAGCTCAATACATAGGCCCAAAAGGCAGTCTATCAGCTGACAACAACACAATCAACAACATAAACAACCCCAATGTTCATACTCACACTATTTTTTTTAATCAATGGGTGTGTCGACATTCTTTTATCACCCTTTGCCAGAGGGGCAATGACTACCGGGCAGAATCAGCGGTCTATTTCAGATGTCCACCGGTGACCTCCCCCCAACCCCCCCCCCCCCCCTCTCTCTCTCTCTCTCTCTCTCTCTCTCTCTCTCTCTCTCTCTCTCTCTCTCTCTCTCTCTCTCTCTCTCTCTCTCTTTCTAATCAATGTCCCAGAACGACTGATGCTATCAGAGACATTATTGAGGAGAATCTGGTTAATATGTGACTGGATCCTCCTCAGTATTAGTGTTTTGTGTAAACCCATTATTTGTTTGGCTGGAACTGTTGCAACATAGATAGGCATGCAAAAAACTTAAACTATGGCTTGTGTTGCCTGGACAAGTGGTGCAAGTCATGTTTGTTTCTTGAATAAAGGTAGTGGAGGTAGTGAAGTTCACAAACAATATGATGTGTACAAACAGGAAAAGACGAATTTGCAGACAACATTGGACTGGCTGAGTAATCACCTTTCATGTTGTTTCCATTTCATTTGAGGGCGATACAGTTAAATCATAGCATATCATGAAGTAGTTTAGGAAGTGGTTTTACTCAGCAGTAGTATTAATCCTACTTTTAGTAGTGGTCGTGTAGCAGTTCGTGTGGTTATAAGGGCTGACTACAAGGCGAAACTCTGCCTCCTGGCGGCGTATTTCCCTCAGATCAGATGAGACACCCAACACAATACCTTGTCGGTAGCCTTGTTGATCTAAGCAAGAGCTCTATAATTCTTATTTCGAGCAAAAGCTTAACCTTTCATGAACTGGAGTGCACATAAAATAGGTCAGTGAAAGTTGACCACAGTTGAGTTAAAACAACGAACTTGGAGATGCAGGCTGGAATAAATTGCATTTGCTCAACAAAGTGCCAGAGCCTGCTGCATTCTCTCATTTAAAAAATGCAATCACATCCCCGACCTGTGTATTAATGTTTACACGTGAGGTTTGGTCGTGTCTTGGGAAACAGAAGGCATCACATGGCCCAGTGAATAATGGGAGGGTTAATCTCGTGCATGGGACAAATGGGACTTTCGGATCCCCCCGTGAAGTCGCCGTGCGTCGCCAGCTTAACAACCGAACCAACCACATTTCACGCTCTATTCAGGGCTGAAGAAAGAGAGGTGGAAGCGAGCAAGCATAGATAGATAAGCCGTAGGACAACACCCAAACTGGTCGTCCGAGTTCTTCGGTGCTGTAGAAAGAGAGAATGCAACGACTGACACGCAAATTCGGCGGCTGTTTAAACACCGGTGCCTATGAGTCGTAGCAGTTTGGATTCTTTTCATTTTAGATTTATTTCTCTCTTTTAAAGGGTCGTGCGTTTTGCTGTTTGTTTCTTGCGTTTCCAAGCGATGGTGGCAACATTTCGGGAGGTGTTTGAGGAAGCTGTCCCAGTGTTTGCGGAGCAGGTTGAGAATGCAAGTCTGGATGTAGCTGATTGGAGTACCAGAGTTGGTGATCAGTGTGCGGAGGGGGAGGAGGGGAGATTCTGAAGGGTTTTTTTCTGTGTGTGACTCTTCAGCGGCCATGTTAACCAAGAAGCCGTGCGCTGCCGTCTACTCATCTGGTAAGGAAGCGAAAGCCCAGAGCCATTAGGGCAAAGAAAATGATCAAATAAATATTAGCCTATGGCATTACTGATCGTACGCCTTGCTAGACATTGACATTGGGTTTCTTTTGTATGTGTGTCTAAACACAATTCTACTTGGTTTCTATGCCCATTTCGCGTTTGATTTTGGTGCAACCGAGGCTGTTTGTGAATTGGGTATGGTTCCTGGGGCCGTTTATCGAACCCTTTCGTTTTAGTCGCCCTTTAGGCAATTGTTTTCCCCATGTCATAGCAAAGAATGCTCGGTTTGGAACAAGCGCAAATGTAATCATCTGTTCAATGGAGAGGATTTTGCAAAACCGAATCAGTAGCGTTTCGTTGTGTTCTCGCTAGTTAACAGTTCCCGTGAGTTCCAGTAGCTTAACATTACTGTGAATTTCTAAAGAAACCACACCATAGGCAAGATATTATTTTACATTCCAAACCAACCTAGGGTTCTGTAGACGACAACTGTATATTTGATATAGGCTACAGTTCACTAACCCAGTGTAGCCTACTGCTTCAATGTACAGCTAAAACGACCTATAGGTTCTTAAAAGGGCGTGATAATGTGCTATATGCTACTAATGACATGGTTATACAGAACTAGCTTTTAAGGGAGGGTAGTTGACTGCATTTCCTGACAAACGATTTAGTGCCATTAACGTTAACGCTCCGTTCTATTCTCCCGATTTGCAGGCAAAGGGGGTGAGATCTGCCAGCTAGAGTCTTCCCCCGGAATCGGCGTCGGGGGTCTCCGGCCCGCTGTAGGGACCGACCCGACATCTCCAGTCACATTACCACCCCTCAGGAATACCAACTCGCTAACAGTAAGGACACTTTAGTTTCACAATTGTAACAGTGAGACGGTCTGTTTACTGTACTCCTTCCTTGTAGGCTGTTGGTAGGCTTACGGACTGTCGAGACCGTGAAACCACAGGTAGTCTGGAGTACATTGTTTAGCAGTGGAATCTTGGACTATAGTGGCTACATTGTAATGGCTACATTGTAATGGTGTTGTAGTCGTTTAGTGCAGGTCAGACGAGTTTCTTTGTTTCATATTGTACGTAAGAGTGCTGTGTAACAAGTTGGCACGTTCCTGATCACGTGGGTGTACATTTTGGTCTTAAAGCTTACAGCTACATGCAGACAGCCAGACTAGGCTACTCTTGAAACTTGTTCGATCTCCACTTGTAACGCTTAATGTACACTACCTGTCAGAGCTGTTCTGTTTAATTTTTTTTGTCGGGGATGTTCTGTTGGTGTAGTCAGAAGCGTTTTTCATTATTTTGTTTGGAAAATGTTGGTGTACCTTAGTCACAGTGGATACCAAAATGTTGTCAAACTACCATCGGAATACCCCCTCATAACACACACATACACTTGGACATTTAGTCCGAAATCAAGTTTGCAGGTCTACATGACAACTACATAATTTCATTTCTAAAAGAAACTCTAGCCTACTGTAGTTACTCCGTTTGGGTTGTTTGCTATGGCTAACGCATTGTGCTGTAAGGTTTCGATGTGTGGGGGATGGGTAGAAATCCAAGCAGTCTAAGTAAAAACGTGATGCACGGCTTGTGCTTAAAGGACTGTTCCCCAAGAGGTATCTCTTGTGCGTGGCTTGTAATATATCTGCAAGCTGCTGGTCCGTGCTTTCGATGAACAACACATTACGCATTAACACGTACATGCCAGTGTTTCCAACGTTGTACATATGGGGGAGTAGGGTATGTCGTGCGTGCGTGCGTGCAGACTCAGAAACGGATGGTGTCATTCGCCTCTGTAGAATAGCACTCTGGAAATAAACCTGTGTGTGATGCCATGGATTCATCGATTTGGTTTTTAACCGTTTAATTACAACACATTTTAGAGCGCGGCCCTTTTGCAGCGCTACATTTGGTTAGAGGCCATGCGAATTCAGCCTGGCTGCATGTGATATACCCCCTCAGCCTAATGCTGGTATATTTAGGCTTTAGAGAAAGCCCAAGCAGGCTGAGTGTGTTATCTTATGCATGGAGGCACATGCATGTATAGTCCGTTTAGAACTGTTTAGTTCTCCAGTGCAGGCCATTGATGTCAATGTGGCGGAGCAAGGGGGCAGTCTGTTTTTGGCTGTGGTCTCCAAATGGGGCCACCAGTACAAAAATAAACATGCCCCCTCCCCCCCATCAATAGTCATGTGCGGGTCGCATTCACATTTCAAGCATAGGCTACAGTTAACAGATATCCAGACTCCACATCTACCTCCTCCCACAGACACGGCTCTGTCCGAACATTGCAGTTTTAGGAGCAGTCCTAAGGTGTGGTTACTGGTTAATGACGTGTTGCAGAATAAGGAAGCGGAAAGAAGAAAATCAATCATCCATTATTACACATCTGATTCACGAAAAGAGGACAACCTGACTCACTGGTTGGATGGAAAAAAAGTTATTCGAGGAATGTTGCTTGGATATTATGTATGGCCTTTCCATCGGATGTTTGGATTGATCCATTGCTTTGATGGTCAGTGTTGTCGTTTCTTGTTCCTTGTGGTTTTACTTAGGCACAGTGGTTGTGTTGCTGAGAGAGAGAAAACAATGTGACTTGACAGTGTTAAAGTAACACAACGTTGAAATTCCCCTTTTTATGAGTTCAGTGTAGTAGATATGCAATATTGAAGGTAAAAGTAATAAAAAGGGTTATCCCTTCTCCCTGCGACAATGTTGTATAGTGCTAAACTAGGCATTACAGACGAGCATTGGCAATGTCAAAGATACCATTCTGCTACCAGTCTGGCATCAAAATGTGTTTAAAGCTGTTATTTTAAGATAAAATAAGCTAAAATGTGTTGCTTTAATGCAGCTCTGAGGGTTTTGTTAATCCATGATCAACGTTTCATTTTTGGCTGCGAGTTGTCCTCTGAAAAAACGTGGACTTGTTCAGAGATTAGTCATGGAAACCAAAACATTATGTCAGAGCCATCCAGCATGCTGATCTACACGCACACAAAACATGAAGAGACCAATTTGGCACTCAGGTCAGATTTGACCCATCCTCGCGCCATTGAACTACGTTTCTGATTTTATGGCTGAAAATTAGGAATATCAGTTTATTTTTTTCAGTTTTTATTTGTAAATAGAACTGCTGGAGTAGTAGTAATGACACGGATAGTTCTTCCTTTGGCAAGCAGGCTGCATTTGGCAACAATCAACAGCTGTAGAGTGGCATTTTCCATGCCCCTGTAAGCTAACTGCCTTGGGCCTTGCCTTTTGGTGTCTGGTCGGGGCATTGGACTCCCGGCTTGCAGCCTCTTGACGCTGCATGCAATAGACATGCTGGTAGCAAGGGACAGTGCAGGCCACGTGGGAGGTTATTATTATAATAACCCTCCTCAACTCTGCAGCCGGTCACTGCGTTCATCCATTGGCACAGGGATTTGGGATGCGTGCGCGCTGTCCCTAATTAACCTCATCTTCTCCAGCCCTCCTCGCCGTGCTGTTCAGCAGCCCGTGTAGAGGAGAAGGTGATGTTCGTTTCACTCGATCCAAATTGGAGAGAATGGTAGACCCTCTCCTCCTCCTACCTTCCGTCTCAGATAATCACCCCTTGTCTGGTCCAGTCGTAGCTCAGCTGGTGAAATGGGGAAGGGAGACGTGGTGGACTCAAAAATATTGTCCCACCTGCAGCATCTCGGGAGAGCCCTGGGCCTGTGTGTGTGTGTGTGTGTGCGTTTGTCTTTTGCATGTCTCCAGTTGTGTCTTGGGCAGCTGTCGCCGCAGGCGATGCCCTCTCTGCGACCCTAACCCCCACTAACCCACCTGTCTGTGACGCCTCTGAATTGGCCAACAGAAATGCTGCGCTGTGCAAGACGCTTTCCAAAACCCTTTAATCTTTGTGCTTCTCTCTTTTTTTTCCGATCAAGAACTTGCCTGGGAGCCTGTTTAATGGTGTGGTCTATCTTATCTCTTTATCAAAGTCCGCTGCCCATTTCAATAGATTCAACATAGATATGAAATGACCTTTGGTGTGAAAACGGGACGTACCAATCCAATAAGAGAACATTACCTTTGCTTGCCAGTTTTTAGCGGTCACAATCATTGGGTTGACCAGGTTAGACACATGCAACAGTGAACGACTATATATGGGAAGCTAACTAGCTTTAGAGAATAGCCTCTAGTCAGATTAGGGGAATAAGTGCAAGTTGTTTGTGTTTGCATATGCCATGCGCATGTAGGTCACCCTGTTAGCTAGACTGAGCAGAACATGAAGTTTGCCAGTGATTGGCAATGCTAAACATGCCATTGCGTACACTGTATTACGATTATGTAAGGACAGAGTTGTAAATCCATTAAGGTGTTAACCATCGATAATATTGTGTCCTAGCAAGCTACCCTGTGAGTTAATCAGTCTTCAAGGCGAGCCAATATCACTGCGTGTGAAGTCGAGTCAGTGGATACATCCTGGTTAGAAGTGAATCTCTGTGTGTGTTTGCGCTTGCTTTATATATTTACACCCTTCATTTAAATCTCTAGACTCTATTTTGCTTGTAATTAAGCAAATTACATGCTCATCAAGGCCCAACCGGGGGGGAAAAATGCATTTTTAGACATCACCCACCCCAGCCCTTCCCCAAAGTGCAAAGGATCAAAGAATCCGTGCACAGGGTGACGTGCCTGAAATTGCACAGTGGAGTTGTTTATGAGCGGAGTGTCTTTCATGGGAGCTGCAGTGGACATGGTGTACATGTCTGTTGGAGTTCAGAAGTTCAGCAGTGGAGCATATGTGTGTATATATAGAGAGAGAGAGTGGAGCCAGCTCATCAGTAGGCCTCCTGTGGCTCTGCAACACCAAACATGCATGCAGGCTTTTGTCTCGGACTACGTCGGCCCCCGAAACGACAGGCGGAGAGTTGGTTTAGTATGTGTGAAAAGTCGCTCTCAACAGCGCTTGTTGTGTGGTATCAGGTCAAGGGTTTTTTTTTTTGGGAGGAGAAGCGTTCGCTTGATACTTGCATTCGAATCTGTGAGCACGAGTGTGGAAACATCAGAGCTCGCCATCTGGAGGATTAGAGTGTGCCTGAGCCGCCGGAGTGGATCGGAGAGTGCGAGGCGAGGCGAGGCCTCTTGTATTGCCCTTATATTTCCAGCCCCGCGCCTGGATTATCACCCCCTCCGTTTGTGGTCGCGTGTATGAAACCACTCCAGATTAGCAGAGGGAGGGAGGGAGGAGTGTAATTAAGTGGATTATAAACCAAAACGGTTCCCGAAAGAGAATTTGCAAAGTTGTACGGAATCATAATAACAGCCAAACAACAACAGAAAAACACTTGATGCTAATCCGCTAGCACACAAAGCTACATTTAAAGGGATCTGACTGGAAATCAGGCAATTAGCTGGCATTTAAACAGATGGGGATATAAACATGGCGGGGGCAGGGTAGGGCAGTGGGCAGTTGTTTACACATGGACGGGAAGGATAGACGTCTGACTGGTGCAACAGGATGCTGCAGTGAAAACAAGCTGCTGAGGTAATCACATTATCAAGGAAGTGTGCATCTTGGAGGGGCGTGGGGAGGAGGGGGAATCACGGAAGGCAGGAAATGCACATCCAGGTCTGTTTGTTTGGAGATATGTTTTGTTGTGTAAACACGAAAACCATGGGGGTTTTGGAAAGCAAGAATGTCTGGAGTTGGCTGTAGTGGAAAAATCAACAGAGAAGGAAACTTGTGTCTGTATCTATCGTTGTAATATCCCATCATTCTATCTATCTATCTATCTATCTATCTATCTATCTATCTATCTATCGATTGAGCAATCACTTTCGGTGTACCAACAGTCTGGTACAAGCCCTGTGCTGTCAGCGAGTTGGTGCAGACAGAACCGAGACCAGCGATTGGAAGCAGTTTGAAACTGTTGGCAGGTTGAAAGCAAGATGGGCCAACACTGAGACAAGAGAGATTGTTTTAAAGTTCACATGTGAAGAATGAGTGGACAGTAAAGCAGTCTTTTCACTCCACTTGCTCTTAAACCTTCCATCTCCACTGGCTCGGAACCCCAATAAAGTGTAAAAGTGTATTGTAACTATAATGTTTGGTAGGAGTTCAAGAGAAAGAGTAGGCCTACACTCGCTATAAAAGTGGACACCGAATCCATGGGCCAAGGTTATGTAATGTTCAATATTAAATTATGTGAACATGGAGTGTGGGGTGTCATGGATCCCACTGCCATTTTCTGAAGTGTATTTATGTCTCTGAGGTCATATCTTGCCAACCAAGCCTGTCGTGTAAGGTTAGTCATCTCTGAAATAAGTCCAATAAACGCCTGTGTGTGTGGGTGTGTGTTTTGGGTGTGTGTGTGTGTGTGTGTGTGTGTGTGTGTGGGGTTGTGTGTGTGTGTGTGTGCTAGGCCCACCATATCTGTCCATGCACTTTTCTCAGTAGGTCATGGCGTGTAAGGGTGGGTGTCTGCCCTTGAGAGAATCAGAATGTTTTCATTGTCCCTCACCGCGCCACATTTGTCGGCCATTGCCTCGCTTGTTCCCCGGGCCTTTCAGTGGGCCTCCATATGTTGTATCCTGGATGTTTGAGAGCGAGAGCCTCAATCTCTCCTTCCTTCCCGTCCTATTCAGGGCAGACATGCCGTGTGTTTGTTATTGGTTTCCTTCCTCTCGGCCTGCTAGAAGCCTGCCTTTAAGAAACGGCTGCTCTATTTACTTAGTTTCTTCTGTAACTCGCTGTTATTCCACAGTGCTCGGAGCTTTTCCCCCCCTGTACTCTCTGAAGACAATAGGGAGAGCAATGGCGGTTCTGCTGGAAAGCAGGCGTTGTTGAATGACAGCGGGCAGCGTGAGGGCGAGCTCGTTACAGTTAATCTTGGTGGCCCGGGGTGACCCTCCTCTGGCCGTGTAAGGGAAGGATTTTACCGGCGCACGTCAGAGCTGACCGCTGCTGGCCCTTTCCTGCTAATAGACAGTGAGGGTGCTATAACGAATGTGAAGGGCACACAGCCTCACACGGTGCTAACTCATACATGCACCATCTCCGTTTGGTAGAAATGCCTCAGCCTGTGTGCAGGTTGAGATTGTATTCGTTTCAGGGAGTCTGTCAACTCCTATGTTATTACAACTACTTTGAACAAAATAAATGTGTGTGTAGATGGCATATGATAATGTAATGATAAAAAAAAAGCCTGTTTCTGTATTCTTAATTTATCATGACACCAAAATGTTTTATGCATTTATATACAGTACATAAGTCAAGATGATTGTAATCAAGCGTAATAATAGGCTAGAAATCAAACAAACACAACACATAATATGCAAGTAGAAAATCCTCTTCTCAGCAGTTACTTTTCTTTTCAATTTTCTCTGTGTACCAGTTAATCAATTTTATGATGAATTTGTGGTGCAATATATTCATTCATTTTCTCTGTCTTTTTTTCTGTTTCGTCAGCAGGTAGGAGGCAATAAGCACACCATGAATGATCACCTGCACATCGGGAACCACCAGCAGATCCACGTTCAGCAGCTGTTCGAGGAGAACAGCAACAAACGGACAGTGCTGACCACTCAGCCCAATGGGTTGACGCCGTCGAACCGGACCGGGCTCCCGGTGCCGGACCGGCCTCAGGAGAGCAGCCAGTGCCGGCAAGGCAGCTCCACGTCCATCAAGTCCACCGAGAGCAAGCCCAAGGCCACGCCGATGGCCCCCGACCAGGCCATGAAGCAGTACATGGCCAAGCTGTCGGCGTTCGAGCACCAGGAGGTCTTCAACTACCCGGAGGTCTTCTTCGTGGGCCCCAACGCCAAGAAGCGGCCGGGCGTGGTCGGCGGCTCCAACAACGGCGGCTACGACGACGACCAGGGCTCGTACATCCACGTGCCGCACGACCACATCTCCTACCGCTACGAGGTGCTCAAGGTCATCGGCAAGGGCAGCTTCGGCCAGGTGGTGAAGGCCTACGACCACAAGACGCACACGCACGTGGCCCTCAAGATGGTGCGCAACGAGAAGCGCTTCCACCGGCAGGCGGCCGAGGAGATCCGCATCCTGGAGCACCTGCGCAAGCAGGACAAGGACTCCGCCATGAACGTCATCCACATGCTGGAGCACTTCACCTTCCGCAACCACATCTGCATGACCTTCGAGCTCCTCAGCATGAACCTGTACGAGCTCATCAAGAAGAACAAGTTCCAGGGCTTCAGCCTGCCGCTGGTGCGCAAGTTCGCCCACTCCATCCTGCAGTGCCTGGACTCGCTGCACAAGAACCGCATCATCCACTGCGACCTCAAGCCCGAGAACATCCTGCTCAAGCAGCAGGGGCGCAGCGGCATCAAGGTCATCGACTTCGGCTCCAGCTGCTACGAGCACCAGCGGGTCTACACGTACATCCAGTCGCGCTTCTACCGGGCGCCGGAGGTCATCCTGGGCGCCCGCTACGGCATGCCCATCGACATGTGGAGCCTGGGCTGCATCCTGGCCGAGCTGCTCACTGGCTACCCGCTGCTGCCGGGCGAGGACGAAGGGGACCAACTGGCGTGCGTCATCGAGCTGCTGGGCATGCCCTCGCAGAAGCTCCTGGACTCGTCCAAGCGGGCCAAGAACTTTGTGAGCTCCAAGGGCTACCCGCGCTACTGCACGGTCACCACGCTGCCCGACAACACGGTGGTGCTGAACGGCGGGCGCTCGCGCCGGGGCAAGCTGCGCGGGCCGCCCGCCAGCAAGGACTGGGTGACGGCGCTCAAGGGCTGCGACGACCCCCTCTTCTTGGACTTCCTCAAACAGTGCCTGGAGTGGGACCCCGCCCTGCGCATGACCCCCAGCCAGGCGCTGAGGCACCCCTGGCTCAGGAGACGCTTGCCCAAGCCCCCCACGGGGGAGAAGACGACGGTCAAGCGGATCACCGAGGGCAGCAGCGCCATCACGACCATCTCCAAATTACCTCCCACGTCCGGCTCCGCCTCCAAGCTAAGGACTAACCTGACGCAAATGACCGACGCGAATGGGAATATTCAACAACGGACAGTTTTGCCAAAATTAGTCAGCTGAACACTCTAATTTATTGTTTTATTTTTTTTTTTTTTTTATTTTGTTTTAGTTTTTCTTCTGTCTAACAAAGAAGATATTATCTTCCAAGTCAGTTGGAAAAGCTGAGCATTGCATAACAGTGTGTGAGTTGGTACATCTGAAGTGTAGACGAACTGTTGCATATTCACTACAGTTTTTTTTATTATTAGTAGCACCTTTTCACGACTAAAAAATATATAAATATATATATTTATTCGTTTCACTTAGATTGGAAAGGCCATGTGAAAGGGAACAACATTTTAAGTTTGCCATCTCAGGACTTTGTGCAAGGCCGAAGTGTGTCGGCCTTCACAGAAACTGCTCTGCTACTCTCAAAAGCCCTCAGCAGATGTTACAATGTTTTTCTAGAGTTAAAAGAAAAGAGAAGACTGGTTGAAATTAGGTCATTCAGGCGTTTTAACGAATTGATTTTTATTTTAGTCATAAAGAATTTACCTGTGGACTTTTTACCAATTGGAATTAGGCTATGGGTTACGAAATGGGGGGGGGGGGGGGGGGGGGGGTTAAGTGGACTCGTTTGCAATGTGTGGCTAATTTTTAGCTGTATGTGTTTTTAGCAAATACATATTGTGTCAAGGTCTTTTGTGTGTTGGCTGTGCAGGTGATGATGCAAGTTTGTTGTGAGGATGCGATTTGTTAGGAGATTGGAAAAGTTATACAAACGAAATGGAAATCGAAGGTTTTTGACTGTTATGAAATGACGTTCAGGAGACAGGAGGGGAAAATGTTTACATGAGACTTGGTATGTGCCTACAATTCTCTCGACATTCCTTATGTGGCTGAGACAAGGACGCTAGAGTTCTGGTTCGACCGCCGCCTCTCTCTGAGCTGTCAGGTAAATGGCAGGGGAGTTATTTTTCAGGAGGGGAATGACATTTTTAACAGCAATGAAAGGAATGGCATTTCAGCAGCACGTGTTTTCTGTGCAAGACGGGTGCTGTGAATACAAATCTAAAGTCTAAAGGAAACATGTCGGTGCTTTTTACCTTTTTGTAACATGTTGGATACTTGTTATTGTTTATTTTCCAGGCAAAACTTCTCGGTTCTTTTACCAGTTCCCTGTCTTTGACCTGTCTCCTAGTGAATGACGTGCAGCTTACGTGAGGATGCTACAAGAATGACTCAGTATAGGCTTTTCAGTTTTGAATGCAGTGGCTTAAGGAAGGATATTGAGTAGTGCGTGTGGCAGTAGTACCAACTTGCTTGTGCTGTGCTTTACACTCTTGGGGAAGGCAAGAGACAGTATTTACTTGAAGTTGATGAGTTTTCGGCCGCATAGCCGAGCTCGGTGCACCTCTCTGTAATAAGAGGCCGCTTGAAGAGTTACGAGTTGATGGAGTGGCACTTTGGATAATAGCTTGACTTCTGTCATCTGATTGGCCGGATGTAGCTCTTGATTTGATGTTGCTCTTTCTCTCTCTCTCTCTCTTTCTCTCTGTGTGTGTGTGTTCTTGTTGACTGTTGATGAGCTTCTGTCCTATCTATGTGGGCTTCCAAGAGTTAAAAATTCTTAAATGTTCGTTCCCTTTCACAGCCAAAGACTAATCATTTGTGAGGAATAATACAATTTAACAACTATAAATACTACCCACAAATAATCTAGAGTTGTATATGTACAACCTTACATGTACATGAACATTTCCTCAACCTTGAAAGACATCACACATTGGCCATTTTCATTTGTAGGTTTTCTTTTCTTTTTAAAAAAAAAATCATCATAGTGATATTGGTCTAACTGACTTGGGTTTTAAAGCTTTGAAAAAAAAAAGATGTTTTAGGCTATTTATTTATTTCATATGTTTCTCAAAGAAGAGCTAATATAAAACAGGAATAGAATGTGTGCTGTTGGCTTGGTAACCATGGAGTGACTTATGATGTAATGCACAAGAACTTGATCTGCCACTACTTGGAGAATCGACACAAAAAGGAATAAGGCAATCACGGGCCTACTCTCTTGTTTTCTGGACACTGGAGGAAGGGCCACTGGCATTGGACATTTTCGGGTTGTCGGGGAGTGATGTTTGGCACACCCACCCACTCACTCACATGGGCACACTTGCACCCTCGCCGCTGGTTGGCACCCTACCTGCCAAGCCCATACCTGCACACCGTCCAATGCGCCAACAAGTACAATGGCCCTTGTTCTTCTGATGCACATGGAGCTGCGACTATGGCGGAGGGCAGTTTTGTCCTTGGACTATTTACTTTTTAATTGTTGTTTTGTGGATTGACCGTAGTGGGGAGTTATTTGTGCCCTTAGTTTTTAATACAATGTGCCTTTGGTTATCAATGCCATTCAATTTCTTACCCAACAGTAAAGCCCCTTGTCCTGCACACGTAGGCATATTGAGATCCAGAAATATGGTGATTTTTAGAGCAACACCCAAAGACACTCCCTTAAAAGCCATGAAATGGTACCTGGGAGAGACAGAGAGAGAGGCCACTCGATTTGAGATGTTTTTACAAGTCGTTTACACAAGGGGATTTAAATCCTCACAGAACTGAGAATAAGAACTTTCTCAAGGACCCTTTGCCAACAGGGAGACGCAAGTAAACAGATAGCCATCACATTTGCGGCACTGCTAGAGCGACAGCTTCTGCTGCATCTATCTTGTCTTAACATCTAGGTATCCAAGGGGTTACATTTTGCTTCAGTTTAGCAACTCTAGGGAAAAAAATACATTAATATTTTACCTCAGACTGTTGTGATAATTCTTGTGACTATATCAACCCAGGGCATTTGGTATATACCAAAGTGCATTCCTTTTTATGTGTGTGGCTAAGGGGGCAAGGAGAACGCAGAAACTGGTGGATTTTTCTCTCTATAATCAGAGCAAAAGGCACTCAAGCCACTTTTTTGTCTCTTTTAAGGGCCATAGCTGGAGAATACTTGTCTTCAGTCATGAAGGAAATCATGGAGAGGGCAGGGGAGGGGAAGCTAGCTACACCACCTGTTGTTGTGAGGTGAATGATGTAGCATAACTCCAAATCTTCAGCTTGACATGGATGGATGTATCCTCAGTGCAGTGAAAACTGCCCCCCCTCCACTGCCCCCACCTCCAAAAAAACGAAAGAAGGAAAATCCACAACGAGTCAATATCCAGCCCTATGTGCAAAGCCACTGTAGCTGAACGGGGAAGGGGGACTATTTAAAGCAACTAGCTTTTTGTGTTTGAAGGTGCAAACACATAACTTTTTTGCTACGTCTCAGAGCGGTAGTCCTCTCTCTTGAATTGAGCTACACACTGTCAACTTCTAAGGCGACATTTATAGAAACAAAAAAGAAAAAAGATTTTAAACTGAGCAACAAAGTTGACATTTTGTTTGTACTCTATAGTAGTACCTGTACATATGTGAAATTTGATATGGATTCAATGTGGATGTGTACATATGTATAATGTTTTTTTTGTTTTGTTTTTGTGAAATGCTGCTGAAAAACACTACATTCATTGTGGTGAGTTTTGATCAAGGCGGCCAGTTTTATGATACTGTATGTATTGTACAGCTATTGGAAGTTTAACTTTTTTTTCTAGTGATCATTTGTTAAATTTTATTGTTGTGGCCGGGAAAATATTAATAAAAAAAAGTTTTAATGTTCATCTTTACAGACTGTGTGTTAATGGTTATTCCTAGCCAGAGGACGCTCCCACTGAAAAGGATGTCCCTGACCCTGTGCCAAACAAAAATAAATAATATATATATATATTTATATAAAAAACAAATGGACATTTAAGATATTTGAGGGACAAATTCAAGGCATAAATCATTCAAACTCAAGGGTGCACTTACCACTTGGGTTTGCATAGAAGCTGTTTTTGGCTTGTTCTGAAAGTACACTTTTTAAATTATTCATCCGAGAAGTGTGATTTATTTATTTATTTGATTATTTTTGAAGTTGTCAGTTACAGCCAGTTACAGTTGAAGCGCTGAATCGACTATCTGAACTTTGACCTTTTAGTGTGCAAGCTTTGCCTCAGTTGACTCCTGCCAAGAATAAAGAGTGACCCAACGTGCCGTCCATGCGGGCAGAGACCACTGCCAGCACATACTGTAAATTGTTCCCGGCTGCTTGGGGTGGGGTGTCGGGGTGGGGGGGTGGGGGGGGTGGAGGTGTAAGTTAAAACACCACACAATGCGTGCGAACGCACCGTGACTGACCCAGCGCGTCGAGCCCGTCAGGCATCTGGACTCTGACGCGAGCGCACAGCGGCGTTCTCGAAGCGGCTAAGATCCGCCAAATCCCCCCTGTCTGTCCCGGGGGTCAACGCCGCGTCTAGCCACCCTGACCCGGCCCGCCTCTGACGTATAGGGCTACTGTAATGCCTCTCGCTGGCTTGGGAGGCGGCGAGCGACAAACGAAGGGTTCTGGTGCGTGGTCGTTTACAAGAGATTCGTCGACTCTCGGGAACTAAACGACCTGTGGTGGGAGTGGGGTTTTTTTCCGTCCGTGTGCTGTTTGTGTGTGGTCGGCTCCTGTCGTGTCTGCTCCCATGATGTTTTCACAAGTTAGTTGCAGAGCAAGGCCTGGGATCCATTTGGGTGTGGAGCAGTGCCAGCCATTTAACTGTCCACTTCCCAGCACACACACACACACACACACACGCTGTGGTCCAAGAACTCTCCGCTCCTGTGCGTCTGCATCCCTTAT
Organism: Sardina pilchardus; assembly: GCF_963854185.1. NCBI lineage: Eukaryota > Metazoa > Chordata > Actinopteri > Clupeiformes > Clupeidae > Sardina > Sardina pilchardus. The sequence goes on from NC_085016.1 coordinate 15,383,824, forward strand.
CAGTGGACGAGGGAACGGTTTCCTCGTGTGAAAGTGAAATCCGATGAGTACCGCGATAAAATCCTCGGAATGTTTATTTTCAACTCTTAGCTCTTACCTAAGGAGAGGACCTTTAGCACACATTATCCACATCTTGTGTGGCCTTTAAGGTCCGCTACATATTTGCTCGCTCTTCGGGACCACAGAGTCACATCTAGTTAGCCCCTCATGCCTGACAAGTCATGCGTGTGTGTGTTCGTGCGTGCCTGCCAGCTTGTATGTGTGTGTGTGTGTGTGTGTGTGTGTGTGTATATGTGTGTGTGTGTGTGTGGATGAGGGGTGGGTCTGGGCAGTGGGGGGTCGTGCTTCTCGCTGGAGGCTCGGGAGCTCGGCATGTTCCCGCCGGGATAAACTGTGGCTCGCATACGATAATGTCTCTCCCTATTTACATCAAAGTTTTAAGCCAAAGCACTGGCCTGCTGCTGCTGCTGCTGCTGCTGCTGTTGCTGTTGCTGCACCAGACCCGCCTGCTACAGTAATGGAAAAAAGCACCACAGCGTTGTGCTTGTGGTAACAGATTTAATTGTTGTTGTTGGCTGACAGAAAGCAGACCCAGACCTCGTAATCATTCCACAATGATAGGCCTGCAGTCTAGTCCGGCACAAGAACAATATAACTACAGGATACCCCCATATTATTGCAGTATGGCAGAGTATGTGAGTCTAGTGAACTATCCCTTTAGCAGCCTATAGGCCCATGGAGAGGATGGGCTACTTAATGCTATTTTTTTTACAGGAGAAAGCCATAGTAATCCATAGTAATAATGTCGTAACCTCCAGTGTATGATGCAAGTTCAGCTCTCAGCCAGTCAAAAAGCAGACTGTTGATTCTCTTCCTGGGGCAGGAGGGCAGTTGAGTGGGCACTTGTACGTGTTGGCGTAGCCACAGCATCGGCCTGCAAATAAGTGAGTAGCGGGCGAGGCGAAAGCGTAGGTGCCCGAGACTGAGTTGGAGACTAACATCCCCCCGCCTCCCCCCGTGGCCACCCCACCAGCCTCCTTATGGCTCATGATTTTACAGGGAGTCAACTTGCGGGGTACAAATAGAACCCAATCTCCCCCCAGCCTCCGGTGCCAACAACGAGCGTGAGAAGGGCCTGTTTACAACGACCCGAGAAGGTCTTCGCAGGTCGTCCGTCCCCGCGTCGGTCCCCACTCTCGCTCTCGCTCCAGACTTGTTACACAACGCGGTGGTGCCCCCGTACCTCTTGATTCCCCCCCCCCGAGCCACGTGTCTGAAACCGCGGCATTTCCATAAAGCCCTTTTAAGCACGCAGAGGGGATATTTATGAGTCCCCGATCGAGGCATCTGCTACTGATGTCAGAGGAACTTGCGTTCGTCTTCCTCCAGACTGCTAAAATATGCAGCGTCGCGGAGCGTGTGCGGGGAGGTGATCGTGATCAGACGAGGTGTCTGCGCTTTGCTGCGAAAACACTGTGTCAAGTCGCGAGGCCAGCAATGCCAGGGGAGACAGCCAGGAAAGGGGTGGGATTTTCAACGGAAGTCACACGAAACTCATCTCTTTTTTTTACGATGAATAAAATAATGTTAACACACCAGGTTTCATGTTGATATTCCCTTTCATGTTGAGTCTTGACTATCATGCAGTGGAAACGTATTAAATATTGCATATCCATGAAGTTACAAGTACTTAGTGTTTCCTTTAACACACATTTGTCGGTACAGTGATTTGGCTTCAGATACTAACATTAGCATGCTGTCACAAAAAGACAGAAGCGCCTGTGCTCGGTATTTCATTATGAAATAGTTTCTTTGACTCCAGTGGGCATGTTGGGTGTTAGTCTGGCAGACTGATAGGAGACCTTAAGTGACTCCTTGGGGTAAGGGATGGGCTCTTATCTCCCTGTAGACACATCAAAACATGATCACGTGACCAAGTGTTGCCAAGTCTTGGACACACGGTTCCAGAGGCTTATATGAGAGAGTCAGTGATTCCTGTTTTTGGTGTCAACTTGCTGTAGCTTCAACTTGGGTCACTGTGCAGCAGCTAATGCTGAACAGAGAGAGGTTCAGTGAACCAGACCCTTTCCATTCAGAAGTGCTCTCAGGGGAAACCCTGTTGGCATGTTATTAAGACATCCATAGAGAAAAGCAAATGTAAAATAAATGTCAACATGTCTGCATGCTCACTCACACAATGCTATACGGTATCTATGTTGTGCAATGCTTGTTCATTTGGCAGAGTCAATAGTGGCTGGGCTCTCACTGATAGGAGGGTGAGGAATAGAGAAATGAGATCGTGCCAACAGTTTGAGGGCATCCGCTATCAGGTGTGATTAGAACTCACCAGGGTCCCATTGGATCCGAATGGATTTTACTTCTTCATTCAGGCAATGACCTACAAACCTGATATAGCCTGTCAAAACAAGGTTTTTGTTTGTAGAGAAACTGCATGTAGCTATTGTTTCGTAGTATTATGTAACTCTGAAGGCTTAGTAGGAAGACAATATAATGTTCATGAGCATTGCACATACTCTGTCCTGACAATGCAAACAAACACATGCTGACAAAAGCACACTATGAGCCCTAAACAAAGAATCAAGATGTATGTTGCGTGAATCTAAAAACCTCTCCATCCGAATGACATTAGTCACAGAAACTGAAAAGTTTCTGACGACACCAGTGACTCAGGCCACCTTTAAAGAATTCCAGGTCGTGGGCGAACTCTCCTTGCCGCTCCTTGAAGTCAACCTCCCATTGCCTTGAGGCAGACTGGTAACTCCAATGCAAACATTTGCTGATGTTCTTGACAGGCAGAAGACACTACAGAAGGGCAGAAATGTCCTTGGATGTAAAATATTGGTGGGGAAAGTTAGCTGCTGCGTATGCTGCTGCCAGTTTCGATGTTCTTGGCTTGAAGTTAGATGTGCTTTGAAGTCCTTTCCAAATGAAGAAGCTGTCATTAGATGCAAACAGCTGCTTTAAGTGAGGCTCACATAACATAAGGTTATGAAAAAATACCAGAAGTCAGAAGTCTTCTCACAAGGAATGCTTTCTAACGTGACATTCTAAACTTTACAACTTCAAATCCTGCTTCAGGCACATGTGCATTATGCAACCCATTGGATTTTTGTACTGAGAAAAACATGTATCAAACGGTATCAGAATTAATAGTAAGCACATAGATTTTCACTCTTCACTTTATTTACGGCTACAGTTTTACGTAAGTGGAGGTTTAGGTCAAATTGTTTAAGGACAAAGCACTTATAGGAATAGAGGACAGTTGAAGTAGTTATTGACCACCTGACATGGACGACCAAAATAAATCCAGAAACGTTATGAAGTAGCCTACTGCCATAGTCAGAAGTGTTCAGTGTGGGCAAATAAAATTATATTTTTTGCTATTAGGGCAGTTGGTGTCAATATACGCCTTGGACAAAAGCTTCACCTTTACCTTTGTCTTTAGTTAATTTATGACTGTCTGTACTGACATAGGAGCTATACTGACAAACACTCATCATGGAGGAGCACTGTTAGGGGCCCCATTAATCGTGTGAAGCATGCTAGCACAGGAGCACTAGTGTCTGGACTGGAGGTGTCCGTGCGGAACAGTGTGTCCAAAAACCCTTCCGCAGAATATACTGTACAAACTTTCATGGCAACAGTGCACTAACTACTGTTCCAGATCCATAGTTGGTCCCTTTGCATATACAGTGCCTATAGAAAGCCATCATACCCTTTTGAAATAGTTACTTTTTTTGTCTTACAGCCTGAAATCAAAACCCATTTTTAAAAAAATCTTTTCCATTTTTATTAACAAATTTAGCTGTACAACATCAAAATAATGAAAAAAAAGTCAGCAGTTCTGAAAATTAATAAAAAATTAAAAACTAGAATAACAGGGTTGGAAAAGTCATCATACCCCTGACTTAATACTTTGTAAAGCTTCCTTTTGCTTTCATTACAGCCATCAATCTGTTTGGATATGTCTCTATTTTAGCTTTGCACACCTAGATAGGGGAATATTTGCCCAAATTTCTGAGCAGAAATATTCAAATTTAGTCAAATTCTGTAGGGAATGGCAATGGACTGCTCTCTTCAAGTCAATCCACAGATTTTCTATAGGATTTAAGTCAGGGCTCTGACTTTGCCACTCAAGGATATTCACCATCCTATCCTTAGGCCACTGCTTTGTTCTTTTGGCAGTATGCTTAGGATTATTGTCGTGTTGGAAGGCGAATGACCTCCCCATCCTCAGCTGTCTAGGAGAGGGACGCAGGTTTTCCTCAAGAATTTGGGTGTACTTGGCAGCATCCATTTTCCCTTCTGTCCTGACCAATTGCCCAGTCCCCGCTGAAGAGAAACATCCCCAAAACATAATGTTGCCCCCACCATGCTTCACAGTAGGTATTTAGGTAGATTTTAAAAAAAAGTATTACATAAACACAAACTCTTCCCATTAAATATCGCAGTGGAAAAGGGATAAGAATCGGACGCTTACTTTTAACCACTTGAAAATGTCTAAATGTGGAACATGTTTAGAGTAGCATTTGTTCAGCCACAGGAGAATTAGTGAACAAAAAAATTGGATTCACAGAGGACTGGGCTATTCTCAGAAGGTAGTTTATAGAGCCAGATGATTTAGCCATAAACATGAAAACACTGGACTGTAGGGTCAGCCTTATAGGCCAGATCTAGCGCTTGGCTATATTTGAGTTTAATCCCTACAAGGCAAATGCTATAGCAGATTGCAGGGTTCCCCCTTTCCAGTGCCAGCACATACTCCCTCCCTCCCTCTCTCTGTGTGTGTTTCTCTCTCTCTCTCTCTGAGTGAGTGTGTTTATGTAGAAAGACTGTGTGTGCGTGTGTGTGTGTGTGTGTGTGTGTGTGTGTGTGTGCGCGAGAACAAGAGAATATGGCAGACCGATATAAGCATTTGTGACTATCCCCTGCATAGCCTACACGTGCTCACTGTGCAAAGAATGCCCGCGGCCCAAGCCCAACCCCCTGTGGACAAACACAGCTGATGATGTCATTGTGTGAGAATGCAGAGGAATGCAAGCCCTCGGTGAGAGACGTGGATCACAGAAACCACAGGCCAGCGACTGCAGAGTCAGGCGCACTGCACGTAGTTCCCACCAGTGGTACAGGGCACAGGGCACAGGGCTTGTCTAGAGAACATGGCTGCTGTTCAAAACCACAACGGAGCAAGAGTGCAAGTTATTACAGTGCATGAAAATGCACTGTACTGTTCTTCCTAGGCATTTTATTATTCTTCTTCTAACGCACTTAATGCAGCTTCAACCGTTTAACATAGAAACTCCATTCAAACTTTGTCGCGTAGGTCTTACTTACGCGATGTGGGCTTTGTATTTTTCAACTTTGTAACTTTTATACTTTTTAAACTATTAGTTAAAAACTATTACAATTTCCCCCATAGACTTAACATTGCTCATTATGACATCACGGCAGCAATTAGAATCTTACGCCAGGTGGCCGGCCACCTGGGCACCAACTGTCAGTTTCTCTGGCTTTAAGCATACAGTCTCTCAGAAGACTACATATCCTGTTAACTGTTTCCTCTGTCCACAACTGTTTCAAAATAAAAGTCCTCACTGCAATAATGCACTATTAAATCATTTAACCATTGAAACTACTCAACTATTGAACTGTTCAACCATTCTAACTGTCAGTTATCATCCACTATGCCTCCAGTCAACTACATGAAACCTCCATGTACCTAGCAACCAACATAGCAACCATTGAAATTAAGTGTTTATGACCGTTTCCATAGCAACCAAAATGATTATACTGCAGTAACTTCTTGTTTCCTGAGAGTGGCCACCATGGATACCCTAGCAACAAATGTTTCAAAATAAAAGTCCTCACTAGCAAGTTAGCTAGTTAGCATGGTTAGCATTGTTAGCATAGTTAGCATTTTTAGCATAACTGCAAAAAATCATCAACTAAGTTAGCTAATCAACCTGGTTAGCGTTGTTAGCAAAATTAGCATTGTTAGCATAGTTAGCATTTTTAGCATTACTGCTAGAAATCATCGGTTAAGTTAGCTAATCAACCTGGTTAGCATTGGTAGTAAAGTTAGCATTGCTAGCATAATTAGCATTTTTAGCGTAACTGCTAGAAATCATTAGCTAAGTTAGCTAATCAACATTTTAACATGAATAGAAATCATTAGTTAAGTTAGAACTGGAACGTTTCATCTTTAAACTGTCTACCTTCACACTATCAACTCTCTGTAAACTATGCAACCACCATGTTTACCCTAGCTACACCTTAGTAACCATATCTACATTATCTATCTATTTTGCATTTTCATGCACTGGTAATTCCTTGGAATTGCATTTCTAGTTTTTGTGTGCCGTCTTGGTTTGGAGTCAGAATGTAGCACAGAATTATTCCCCCCTAGTCCTCCTAGCTCGTTTTTTTTTGCATATCTCAGTTACCCATCTGTGCAGTTAAAATGTAAACATATCACACATTTGTCACCTAAGTGTTTTTTTTTACACGAGGCTAGTTGCCTTTATTTAAATCAGTCTTGTAAGCATAGTACACTATAGTCAGCCTTGTTCAATCTGAAGTGAGACAGTTTTTTATTGCCATTCTTATAACATTGTCATCTAGGTACAGTATATGGCTATCACAAGCTGCATTACCCAATCCACGGTGCCTCATTTGCTTACTGTAATCTACATGCCAGAGGCAGACAGCTCCTCTGGGTTCCGATGGATTCACACATCAGAGGGTTCCGCAGTGGAATCCCACGCTGGATCTACAAGAGCCAGGCCTAATTACACACTCACATCATGGAGCGGAGCAGGAGCAGGAACAGGAGCAGGATCTCCGCCCAGGGCTCCATCAGAAAGATGGAGGATGGTGCTCCGGCCTCTCATGACTACCCGATGATGGCAAGGGACGATGTCCTGCTATTGATCTTGTTTGCTCTGTCGATACATTTTAAAAGGTAAATTAACACAGTACAATAGTACAATTTTGTCGAACAAACTACCAAGGTAAAACAGTACTAGATGTGTTGAATTGTAACTTGAGCACTTTCACAACTGTTTGATTTCACATTCATAGTCCCATTCATTCCCTGATTGCCTAAATCTGTTGCACCCACACAGCCATGTTGGTATCACCCATCAACGGCGACAACAGTGACACATTGTCCTATTGACACCACTGGATTATTCATGAGCTGATGTCATAAATCAGGTACGGAGTCAGGCGTGACCTCTGACCTGCCTCTTTAATCAATGGAGATGGAGGTGGGCAGATGATGGTGGAGGCATCGACGCCCTGATGAGCCCATACAGCGGATGGCCTTTTCCTTGGGAGAGATGGCTGGGAGAGTGCTTGGGTGATTGGGAAATTGAATTGCTGTCGTTATGGGGATGCGCCTGTCCCTCCCGGCCCATTCGGGTTAATCTCCACTTACATGTGTGAGTCATTGTTCTTTTCTCTTATGTGAGCCATGCTATCTCTTTTTCTCTCTCCCCCTCCCTTTCTTTCGCTCTGTTTCTCTCTCTCCCCCCTCCCCTCTTTCTTTCTCTCTCTTTCTCTTCCCCCTCCTCTGTCTTTCTCTCTGTATTTTCCAGTTGTCACAGCAGTTTAGTCACGTGAGTCTATAAAGCTAATATATGATTGCTCAGTTTTCCACTGCTTAGGCGCCAGATGGAATCTGCTCATCCATTCGGTCTCTATTTTTACTTGAAGCTTTATAAGTGCTGAACCAAGCCATTTGCTGTTAAAAGGAATCATAATGGTAACTGCTTTTCAAATTGGAATATTTAACTACATATTTTTTATATTTTATTTGTTTTTCCCAAATATAACTAGACTTGGAAACAATTGCTGTGATACCTGACATGACTTTATTACTCATTGCTTGAAATAACACTCAAACTGTTCATTTCTTTGTTGTTTGGGCTATTCATTCTGGGCCATTGTTTTTGAATGGTGGATACTGAAATCCCAGGGCTGTCTTGGCTGTTGACTTGTGGTTTGTATGAACATGCGCTGACTACTTGCTCTTGTAGATGGGATCCTGTTTGAGGTGGTTATGGTTGTGGTGGGGTAGTTGGAACAATGATGAACAGTCATGTGCTTCATTGCCCTCAAGGGCAGTAAAGACCAGTCATCTGTCACAAGGGGCATTTGGCATGTGATCGCAAAACCATAGCCAAGCATTGGTCACTAGGATTGATCTGTGTATGGAAACCACACTTAATCAAATTCCAAACCACAGGTTATAACTTGTCTTGTTGTGTACAGCTGTGAAAGAAATAGAGAGACCACTATACATTTTCCTGATGTTATCCTACAGTTGTTGAGTGACATTTGAAAGAATTGACTATTGAAATTTGCAGTGGTGTCTTATTTTTGAATATGACCATCGAATGTCACTCAGCAACCGTAGGATGACTTCAGAAAAATGTGCAGTGGCCTCTTCATTTCCCCTCCAGAGCTGTACATACAGTATGTACTGTATACCCATGTGTTTGGACTGGGTGCAAATGTATCAGACCCAAAGCGGAAGCCCTGGAACGCGACCTCATGATGTGTTTGTGGCCTTAAACGGGAGAACCGAAACTTAAACGAGAGGCTGAAAGGGCTGAGCGGTCCCATCGATCAGACGAGCTGCCTGGCCAGGAGAAGACGCGTGTGACAAATGTGGGAGAATATGCTAGAGTGATAGAGAGGAGAGAGAGAGAGAGAGAGAGAGAGAGAGAGAGAGAGAGAGAGAGAGAGAGAGAGAGAGAGAGAGAGAGAGAGAGAGAGGGAAATGGATAGCCTAGTTATCCGTTGGGGAAGGGATAGTGCCTATGGCACAGCGGGGGGCTATTTATAATCAATGGACAGGCCGTCTGTGCCAAGGCCAAATCATCAACATCTCAACATAGGCTCTAAGGTGTGTACATGTGTCTGTGGGCATGTTGAAGCCTGAGAAGGAGAGGCACAAGTTGGCGTCCTTGTTGGTCTTAATGCACGCGCACATACACACACACAAACAGACACACACACCCCAGAATGGTTTGCCATTTAATTATTAGTTAAGCTTTCTTCAATGTTCTCTATAATTTTAAAACAAGACATCCCTGTTGTGTGACTCTGCTCACTCTCACCAACATCAATCAGCAAGTGCAGTCACGGCGTGGAACTAGATTTTCCAGAGGGTACTTTTTGGTTTCCTGACACAAGTAGATCACTCAACTCGAGGTTAGCACTCACCAGTGCACTAAGTGGAAAGGGATTTTTTAAATACAACTCAAAACCTGAAACCATCTGACTCATTTTCTGACTGGTGTGGAACTAAGCCTATCAGTAAGCTATCAGTGGCCATGTGAAGCTTCCAGTTAAAGCAACACTAAGGAGTTTTTTGTACCTTAAAATAATGTTTCCAAAATCATTTCAGTGGTTCATCAACTCCTAACAGGGTGAATGGCACTTCTGCATTTGCTTCGTGGCTCTCATATAGGCTATAACTGCACTATGTAAGTTTGCCAGATCGGCTCCATAGCATCCATATAAAATCATACAACATACTCTACCTTGTCTGTGGACATCATTATTTGCTGGATAAACAAATAACATGCGTCTGAAAAGTACTTTAGTGTTCCTTTAATGTTTGGCTTCTGACAGTGGTGCCAGCCTCCCATGTTCATAAATGCCTTACCCAACGCATACCCCGACCCCTCCACCCCCCTCTTATGCCCACAGATGAGGGTACACGCTGTGCCTCTATGAAGCCAGGCCAGAGCAGCACTCCTCCCCTTCTCCCGTTTCAGGCTTTCACGGCTTTCCTGGGAGTCTGGGACTTAGAGGGCACTAAAACACGATGCCGTCCGTCCCCTCCTCTGATGCAAGCGAGGGCTGGCGAACAGTGATCCATCTCGTCCAACTGATGCCCACGGCTATTGTGGACCCTTGAGAGTGGGCTGGGGCTGTGGTGGAGGCTCCAGCAAAACAGCGACGTGCATGGGCAGTAATGATGCACCCACATCAGTTTCACCAGATGTGGAATTACTTCTGTACAATCACACTTGATATAAATATTCTCCCATAGATTACAGACAGATGCTGATATTGTAAACAAACTGTCTGACAAACCATCCGTAAAGTCTCTGTGTGTGTGCTGGGAGATCGAGGGGCCGACAGCACCGGAAGGTCATGGGTTTGATTCTCAAGGGGCCCGGTACTGTACGGAGGCCCCTATCGTAATCCTATTTGTATGGAAGTATCTGCTAAATTTATAAATGTGCATGGACGGAGGTCGCCTACCGTTCCGACTTTAAGAAGAAAGTAGGTACAAATTCCATTGTTGTTCTATTGTACCTTAAAATAGAAGTTCGGTGACAGAACTAGAACAACCTCTTTTGGACATTCTCTGTGAAGCGAGTGTCTCTGTCTGATGGAACTGAAGTGTGAAATTGTGTTTTTGTTTTTGACACCTCAGATATTATGTAAGCCGAAGCGGAGCGACTGTGAGACTGAGCGTCGCAGCTGTGTTGGCCCCGGGCGCTTCGCCGTAAATACCCATAAACCACTGCTTCGATGCGACATGAAACCCGCGGCTTATGGCCGCTGGCACCGCCGCCCAGTCCGTCCCTCGGCACATGGTTGGGGGCTGGCCAGGCAGATGACCAGGTGTTCAAGGTGTATCATGAACAGGACGGTCTGACCTGTGCCAAAATAGCGTTGCACCGGTTCAACAGAGCACCAGTTTACGGTGAGCTTCTTTGCAGAATCCTAAAGGTTGACCATTTAGCCTGTCACATTATATCAAGTATTCTGAGGCGCAGTGCACCTGCGATCTGAAGCAATTAAAGGCTGTAGTTTGACATTTGAGTGCACAAATGAGTGCACACTGGTACAAGTCAAAGCCCTAACCCTCAAGTAGCTGTAATGGTGTGTAGAACTAATGAACTCAGTACACTCTACTTAAGGGCAATTAATGTCAAGTGAGCTGGAGTGCATTTAGTGACATTCTTATGTAAATAATCACGCTTGAATGTGTGCTATTGTACTATGTAATGTTGCTGCAGGTAGAACGATGACCTTTTGTCATCAGTTTAGACAATATCGGGTATGCTGTAGTGCTGAATAGATACCCATAGATACTCAATAGATTGAAAGTGGATAGGATCATTTCTACATTCCTACATGTCACTTTAACTTGTGCATGGATGAAATAGCAGCGCGGTTATTTCATAGCCACTATTTGCATATGTTTTTGGCACGATGGCAGAGGGAACAGTCTGGTCTTTTGGTAACTGGAGTTTGAGACGGTGCAGTGCACATCGCTGAAGTTACACAGGTGGTAATCAGTTACTGTCGGAACCAAAACAACCGACCCAAAGCTCCAAAAATGTGAAGTTCAAGCCAGACAGAGCGGGCAAAAAAATGTTTTGTCTTCCCTCCTTCCGAACATAAATGCACGACACCACACCGTCCACGTTTTTTCTTTTTAAAGTAACTGTCTGAGAAAGCTCACAAAGTGCACATGGCATACAATGTGAGTGGCCCTCGACTACATCTAAAGTTTTACGACACAAATCGTCTGGCTCTGGATTTACCAGTTGGGTGGCTTTCAGATGGGTTAGAGTTACCGCGTGCCGCCGCGCCGAATTACGCATCGTCATTCCCCAACGAGTGTTCCGCGTTGCATCGTACGTGCCTGTCGGACGGTCGGCTCCCACACATGAATCGCAACAGCTCTGACGACGAGCTGGCTTGTGTGCATAACATCCACTTGCAGCAGACACTCAGATGCTTTGAGAGTCTGCACACATGGTAGGGCCTGAGGCCTGTTACTGGAGGAGCCCCAAGCCGCCCTGCATTGTAGCCATTACAAGGATAAACATTTGATCATGCCTTACATCACTCTGTGTATGAAACTAACGTCCTATTTCCCTTGGAGCCTTGATAACGCCTCACTTGTTCTGGATGCCAGTTAGTGCAAAACTCATCATAGACTCATCATTTACTGTATCTCCAACTGCTGGAACAATCAAATATTGAACCAAAGGCATCGCTGGCACTCCCATGGGTTCGTTTACTTTGTCTCCCGTGTTTGACACAACACAACGTGTTGCTAAGGACCAGAGTGTCCGTTTGGGAGCTCTCAGTTCTGCACTACATCCTGAAGGCATTATGTAGTGTACTAACTAGAGGCCACTTACTGTGCTCTACATCCTTGTAGCATTATGTAGTGTACTAACTTGGATTTCAAACCCATTAGGATGGAGGTAATGGCAACACAGAGTTCTAAATCATTTAAAAATATATATAATGTAATATAAGCCTTAATATCACATAATATAATATAAAATAATCTAATGTAATATAATAAAAACCCATTGGATGTGATTGACATGCTCTTTTGACTTATTGTAAATGAGTGTCAGGTTTAGTTTTAATGTAAGTGATCTTAGCCGTATCAATTTCAAGAGCTAATACCTCGAAGGACAGTTATTAATTATAAAATATTCCTGTGGACCCGGTGAATGCCAATGCTATCAATCCAGCCGTTGAGCTTT
>NC_085016.1:15398883-15403883 GCF_963854185.1 Sardina pilchardus
ATCAATGCTCCTCACCTCTGTCCTATGAGCAGATATTTAGTACACACACACACACACACACACACACACACACACACACACACACACACAACACATTCAGACGTTAGCCCTGCTGACTGTCCCTGAGAGGCTGTAAGTCATCAGACAATCATGCCAGACTGCCAGACATGCGTTGGCTGGGGGGATTGGGCTTTTTATGAAGGAAGATCTATGGCTCTCTCTCTCTCTCTCTCTCTCTCTCTCTCTCTCTCTCTCTCTCTCTCTCTCTCTTGCCCAGTACCCACAGATAATCCCTGTGTGCACGGGAGAAGTTAGCACTTGGGACCAGGTGATGGACAAGAGAGGGATATTAAACTGGAAAAGACGCTATAGTACAAGTAAAATGCTATGTTTGTTATGTTTATGCTCTGAATATTCTTTGATTGACTGGGCCTCCATTTGAGCAGCTGCAGAAGATGTCGGCTATGTGTGGTGATACGTTTACATGAGGTCGCAATCAAGCCATCAGCCTTGTTTACCAAGATAGCGGTGGTGGTGTGGGGTTGGAGTTAGCTACCTCCAAGATCAGTTCATTCACACATGCCCCCCGGCCCACACACACACACACACACACACACACACAGCTTGTGCATCAATAGATAATATAATAAATAGCGGACTGTATAGACAGTTACACTGAAATATTGAAATTCTGGCTGAACACATTTTAACGCAGTTTCGGTGGGACAGAAATACAAGGTCAGACCCTCTTAAAATCCACCATAATTAGATCTGTGCACACACACACATTCTCACACACACACACACACACACACACACACATTCAAACACACACACACACACACACACACACACACACACTGTATACACACACCTAAAGCAGGGCCTGAGGGCTTCTTGCCCGTATATGCAGGAATCATTAGCCTAGTGGTGAGAAACTGGGTTAGTACGGTGAGGGGCTGGCAGGGTGGGGTGGGCCGGGCGGGGTTGCTGGTGTTGGGGAAGGTCAAGGCCAGTCGGGTGGGGGGTGGTTAGGAAAAAGATTAGCGGCTCGGTTGCTGGCTCATCAGAGGATAGTGTATCGAAACACGGGGCCGGGGTGGTGGTGGTGGGGGGGGGGGGGGGGGGGGTCTAAATGTGTGGCTCGGACGACCATGTGCGAGTAAGCAAACCGGTCGCTGGGTGCTCGCGTGCAAGAAATGACAGCGGGAGGTAACCTACTTTTCCCTCCCTTCCTCTCCTTTTAACCGACTGACCCGCCTGTTTACGTCCGCATCATATCTTCTTCCTTCCCCGAACGCATAGCTTGAGGAATTCTGCAAGTGTCTTCTTCACGGCCACATGACTGTAAAACTGTCCCCTCCTCACTGGCCGTGGTTTATTGACTCCCCTCTCAATACACACACACACACACAAACACACACATACCTCCCCTCTCCCTCTGGACCATGCATGTTTAGTGGCCTAATGGATTCGTGTCCTGCCTGCCTATTATTGACTCCAACATGACTTTAAAGAGGAATCAATTAAGCTTGATGCGGTTGTGTTGCTTTCTTTCTGCAGTCGCCGTTTGTTGCATTTGATTTGTTAATTGTTGTGAGTTCAGTGTTGACAACAGTGTAAGAGACACACACACACACACACACACACACACACTCATGCATACACAGATACTCAAATACGGACATATGAGCATGAACTGCTTGACTTATCCCTTTAGTGGTACACCATGGATATTGACATTGGCGCCTCTGACTAGATTTCCCAAAGCCAACAGCTTCAGTCAACAAAGCAATCAGCACACTTTGTGCCAATCATTTGAATCAACAGAATCAACAAATAGAGACGAATTATAAACAACGGTGGGAACATCTCTGGCAGAAACTGTAGCGGTGCTTCGAGCGAGTTCTGCAACAGTCGCTGCCCCGCCTGACTCCTCCTCCTCCCCCTCTCCAGCAGACCTGGCAACCGCTGCCGGAGATTAACAGCTCTGGAGCTCCAGCTCCTTGTAAACATTCTGAGACTGTCATCGTATGTCAGTCAGTCACCACGCTCACTCTATTAAATGGCCTAGCGTCTTACCAGACCAGACCAGGTAGCGGCAGCGCCAGCGTCTGGAAACGATCTGGTGACCGGACTCGCGCCGGACTCGGCCCGGACCGGGCCCAGGAGCGGTAACCCAAAGCACCTCGGTCAGGGCGTTCTCCGGATTCTCACAAGCGCTGTGACGACAACCACAGTCTGTAATTGGTGACCCAGATTTGTTTTAGGATATCTGTCAGGTGATCCGTCAAGCCATCATTTACGAAAGCAGTAGCGCTAGCAAAGGTCTCATAATTTATCGTTTCTTTCTCACAGCCAGGTTTTGATGCCTGTGACTCGAGCACACCTGTGTTCTTTTGTAGACAAGACTGCACTTCATGACCTGTTTTATTTCTTGGAAAGTTATTCAGGTGCATCTGATGGTGAACTGAAATGCTCAGCTATAATCTTTAAAGTACTTATGATGGGTGAATGACTTGCAATGAACAATAGTATATTACTATATAAATAATAATAAATGTGCAAAAGAAATATACACGTTACATCAGATGCGAAAAAGGCTCTAACAAGGAAAAATATATCTACAGCAAAAATCAAGGTGTATGCTGTAACTGTTTTAAAAGTTCTGACTGGATGGGTCCTGTGGTAAGGTGACCAGATGTCCAAGACCAAAAAATATGGAAACAACAGGGACATTTTCAATTTGACTTTCAATCTGATTGAAATACATACAAAGTTTTATCTTCAAAAACCGGGTACACATGGGTAGTTTTTCTGTATTTTCCCAGGGACAGGCAACCGTTTGGTCCCCCTATCCTGTGGTCCCAGCAAGTGGGTGACCCTTATGTGTTCTGACCCTGCAGTCGGTGATGTGTGGTCAACAGCACGGAGGGAATGGCTTGGACTTAACAACCCGGGCGCTTACGCTCTGCCGTTGGCCCACCTGTGGAATGGCAACAGAGTCAACATTCTCCGGATGACCTGGCTGCGCTCGGAACTTTCCCCCACCTGCTCCCTGTGCACCCGCTCACCTTAGCTCGCCGGCCCCGCCCCGCCCTGCAGCACTCAGTCCGCGCTAGCGCTAACACGCCGCTCATTGTGTTCGTATCAAATTCATGTTTACCTACCCTTGCTGGACAAACAATACCCAGCTGTCCCTCCTCACACCCCATCCCCCATCCCAACAAACCCTACCCCCCCCCCACCACACACACACACACACACACACACACACACACACACACACACACACACACACACACACACACACACACACACACACACACCACCTCTCCTTCCAAAGTATGATGTGCCTGTAAATATTAGCCTGTATTTTTAGCTAACTTTTGCTAGCGAGGGCTTGGTGGTGGTGGTGGTGGTGGTGGTGGCGGTGGCACACCTGGTTATTGCAAGGTTAAATGTGTCGCTGTTGACACGGGAACAGGGGTCGATGGGCGGTAAATCAGTTTCACTGGCCCTGAAATATTAGAGCGCTTAAGGTCAGTATGTTTTTGAGCTTGCTGCGGTTGCTGTGTTGCTGCTACCGCTGTGGCTGCCATTCGATATTGAGGCGGATTCAAGCATCTCTTGGTTGCAAATCAGCTTGTGTTGCTGTGCCAAGGCTCGTAAAATCTGCTGTGTGTGTGCGTGTGTGTGTATGTGTGTCTGCCCCAACGCTGCGTCCTTAGTGTTTATTTTCTCGCAATCTGGACAGCGAGTCATAAACGCTGTCATTTATGCGCATCAGTTGGATCAGCACCGCAACCACTCTCTCACACAAACACACACACACACACACACACTCACTTTCTCACACACATCCACAAAGACACACACACACACACACACTCTCAGTTTCTCACACACATCCACAAAGACACACACACACACACTCTCACACACATCCACATCCACACACACACACACACACACACACACACACACACACACACACACACACACACACACACACACACACACACACACACACATACACACACAGTGCATGTGCTATGTATAAAGGGCAGCAGCCCCCCACGCAAACCTTTACATGACAACATGATGGTTTTCTGCATGGCTGGCAGGAACATTCACAAGGCACCACACCCGCTCTGCTCTCTTGTTTGCCTCAATGTTCTATCCATCCGAGAGAGAGAGACAGAGAGAGAGAGAGAGGGAGGGAGAGAGAGAGAGAGAGAGAGAGAGAGAGAGAGAGAGAGATGGCCAGTGAGCTGGTAGTAATGGCCAAATGGAGGAGAGGCTGCCCAGCCTATTACTGGATCTCCAGTAATGGAGTGTGTGTGTGTGTGTGTGTGTGTGTGTGTGTGTGTGTGTGTGTGTGTGTGAAAAAGACATTTATCTGTGTGGGATTCATGTTTATTTGGGGTTGTAACAGGCTGTGTCTATGCAAATAAGAAGAGAGTGTATTGCCTGGACACATTGTGTGTGTGTGTGTGTGTGTGTGTGTGTGTCCGTGTACATTTGCGTGATTCAAACACTCACACCAGCTCTTTTCTGGCACGGCCGTAAACAAACACATTAGCGTAACGGCTCTGCGGGCCCCACCTGAGTTTGCTCTGCTGAGTCGACGCCAGTGTTTGCTTTGGCGGCACGTGTCCGCCGTTACCCCCGACGACCACCTTTGACCCTCACCGCCACACACAGAGTCAGTGTGGCTCAGTAATAGTGATCCCTCTGTCTCTGCGGACGCAAAGCAAACAAGGGGACAGGGGGGGAGAACAGGAAAACAAGCTGGAAACTGAACAGCTGGGAGACCAAGTGTAGATGACTCTTGACCAGATTTGGGCCACATATGGCCTACATATGGCTCAGCTACAGCACAGATATATGGTGCCAATACGTGCAGATATGCGCAGATATGGTGCAGGTATTGCACAGATATGGGACATGGTTTGGATCTGGTTCAGGTCTGGCTCAGAAACGGCGTGTATATGTTG
>NC_085016.1:15408883-15431383 GCF_963854185.1 Sardina pilchardus
GAGAGAGAGAGAGAGAGAGAGAGAGAGAGACCATTCAGGTAGCACAGCATATGAGGTCCACCTGCAATTTCATCTGTTAACTTATCTGTGGGCTTCTACAGTAATAGCCAGGACACTTAAGCTGTTGAGCACGCTGGGTCAAGTCAAGTCTAGCACAAGCGGCCCACGTATTTCAATGTGCACAATATACGGCCCTCAATGGAGCTCTTCTTTCAGCGACTGTAGATATTAATGGCCCCACACTTTACAAGCCGGGCTTTTCCAGGGAGAAATGTCACTTGGCACCACAAAATTAGATCCGAGGTTGTAAATTGTCCATTTGTGGCGAAACCTCTCGAGCCATCACAGATCTGCCTGCAAAGCTCTCTTACATGTCCCAGGGTCATATCTGGAACAAAAAGGTAACAGAGCCGTTGCAGTCATTCCATTTCATCTGTGGAACCAGTTGCCACTTGACATACCCCCCACCCCCACCCCCTTCTTTTAAGTCTAGGCTCAAAATCCACATTTATGCTTTGGCCTGCCCAGCCCATAACTCTCACATTTTCTCTTGGTCAAAGGTCATTTGTCTTAGAGTGACCAGATACTGTGTTTGTTTTTCTATAGCAGATCTGTTTTGCAAAATTCTCCAAGGATAAAGGAACAAGGGTAAACAATAATGATCAGTGATGAAATACAATCGCGATAAATAACAGTGAAATGAATCAAGGAAACTATTAATGTATACATTCTCTTTACTCTTAACCTATCTCTACGATATCCTGTCATGCCCAGATTTGTTATGATATAGAATTTCTTTAAACTGTCATTTCATCTTTGCGTTTACTTTTTACCTTAGGTCAGGAGTAAATGAAGCTAGAAGCAGCCTCAGCTATGTAAGCTAAACTTATACAATCCACTGATTAATCAAGCGCATAAATATTATAACCTAATGACTACATTAATTGTCCAAGAGAGGGGAAAAAAATCAAATGTAAGTTAATCACAGCTTTGTTTTTGTGCTCCGCCCCCGTGACATGTCCTAAGACAGACAGAAGACGCATAAAGCTTGCACGAAGCGATCACATTACTTCACCTTTTTACAGCCTATCTCCTATCATGTTGCAGTAGCCTTGGGCTGATGGCTACGTTTAGACCTGCTAAGTGAACAAATCAAGGCTAGTGTGGGGTTGCTAGGCCGTCTTAATTGGCTAATCTAATCGTGATTAGCTGTGACAAGTCGCTCTCTGACCAGCGGAGAGGCCTAGCTGTCGTCGTAAACGCACGTTGGAGGAGAAGGCGACTTACCGACGGCTTGCGTCATGGGTTTCCCTTCTTGAGGCTTCTTTTAGCTGTGTCATTGCCCCGCGAGAGGGACGCTGCTGCCGCTACTGCTTGGTCGCTAATCCGCTTAACTTGCCCGCTAAGCAGGTACGGAGTGACACAACTCATTCAGTGCATCTTGGGCCGCCTGGGCTAAAACAGGTGTCACATGATACATGTAGGAATCCATAGTCATCTCGGATGTGTGCACTGTGCTGTCAGCATTTCATGTGTCCGTCTCGAAGCTTATAGCAGAGAGACACCTCATGTCTGGTGCTGTTGCTAAGTCAGGTGAGCTATAATGATAGTCCGGACAAGGTCATCTGCATGTAGGGAGATCACTGTTGATACCCTGACGATGACGAGCATTTGGCATTCACCACTCAAGAAGCCCTCAGCCTAGAATACACTAAAGAAGCAACCTCTACAGACATGAAGTGCTCTAAGTTATGTTTCTTGTCTGTTGCAACCTCTTGTTAGCCATTTAATGGACCGATCAGGCTACTTCATACTGGCAGAAGAAGGTCATCACACATTGTCCTCCTCAATTGCCTGGCCATTATTGCCATGTCCAGTCCAATGGTGTGCAAGCTTGATAGTTTTATAGTGTAGAGAAATAGGCCTGCTATGTTCTGAATGGTCTCTTGTTTTGTGATAGCAATGGCTGAACCTTGCCTTGCAATAACATCTCGGCTCATTTAAACCCCATCTCCTTGCCAGATCATTTTGCTATGGGCATCTTTATTTGCATAGTACAATCCGTATCGGTTGTTTAAGGTACTTTCCAAACACGTTGAAAAAACTGTATATTGATGTTGCACCAACAACATCCACAAACATGAATGCAGATCTTTCCACAGAGGACATCATCTGGCGGATTAGCATCTCGAACAGCACACCCTTAGCGCCCGAGCCAAGTGGAAGTGTTCTCTTTCTCTCCCAAGTGCCGGCCTTGCCAAAATCAGTCACCTCCTCCTCCATGCTCCCCTCAAGAGGTGCACCAGAGTGGCTTCAGTCATCACACCCAGCCCCTTGTGGCGTCTCCCGCCCCGCCTCGCTGCTTGATTGTCTGGGCAATTTGTCTGATGTCTCAGGTGTCTCATCTTGCATCATCTCGCAAGGAGAGCGCCATAGTAAGTAATGCAATCACTAAACAGTAACGCAATCACTCCAGACAGCAGCCTCTCCAATGCGGCCCTCATTGTGTCTGGGTTTTTGACCGTGTTTGCGGTCTCCTGTTACGTCTTGCCTTGCGTTCCCCTTCCTTCTGCTAAAGTATGTGTGCTGTGTTTGTGACTGTCTGGCTACGAGCCATTTGGTGATGTGTATGAAGCGAAGTAAGTAAGCGATGAGGACATTCTGTCCAGCCGATCATTCCATTGTGGCGTGGTGGTGGAGCAGCATTACATGGCGGTGATATAGAAAGCACGTTCCCCACAGGTGTTCTGAGTCATCTATCATTAACGGCGGCGGTGGAGAACGAGTGATGTCATCACATTTGGCTGTTACTGGCCCGGGTTCAATTCTCTAACCCATCGCTGCAAGTCTGTGTTGCTTTGAATGAGAGCATCTGCTAAGTGCACAGTTAACCTTTCACCCTCTTGACTTGTGAGGGACAATATGAAGGGACTTTGTGAAACTATGTACAGTATGTCTAGGAATTATTGTACCTGCTAAAGTAGAATAAAAGTCTTTTATTTCAGTGATAACACTGCCTACTTTGCATTGTAAAACGTTCTGTGTACATTTAGATATATTTTGCCTCTGTGAATGAAAGGCCTTGCTGGTGGGGAATTGTAAAGAATTCTTTGGATTCTAAATTTCATAATTTTGCATGCATTTATTGTTCGCTCTGTGAAACACATAATGCAGTGGAAGGAAAAACCTCAATTACTGACACTATAGGAATCCAAAACAATTTTTGAGTGTAGAAGCGTAGAAATGTTTTGGAGTTTAGAAGTGCAGAAAAACATAATTTGTTATGACATTTCTCCTGTCATCCACTGACTCCAACACCTAATGCACAGGATACATTTAGCTGTGTGTTCAACCGTTTATTTTGCATTAGGTGACCTTGAGTCCGTTTTAAATTATACACTTTCATAATGTTGATGAATCTAGAGGCACTTTATGTTTACAGAGCTCGATAGACATGAACTTAATGTCCCTGTATGTGTGACATTTCTCCATTTCATGAAAACATCTCTTATTTCTCTGTCATATATTCCTGTCATTAACAGCGCAGTAAGGAAGCCAATATGACTTTCTTAATGGACAGCCTTTTACATAACACACACACACACACACACACACACACACACGCACACACACACACACATACACACACACACACACACACACACACACACTTTGTAAGTAATGGCAGGGCAGGTTTATGTAACAGTGTCAGTCCTCGTCCATAAACACATTGGGGGCTGCCTTTCACAAGGCCGCAATCCCAGGGATCTCTGCTCTCTTGGGAATGAAGATCAGCTAGTCCTGGCTCCGTGCTCCTGGTACCCTCCAACCCCACACCCCTCACCTTTGCATCCTTCAAGATGTAACACATATACACACACACACAGACATGCGCGCTCACACACACACACACACACACACGCACACACACACACACAGACGCACACACGCACGCACGCACGCACACAGAACTCACACACACACACCTCACATAAAAACACACACAGGCACATACCTCACATACTGTACATGCACATGTTACATACATATTACACAGCAACACACAACACTAACAGATTAAGATGGATATGCTGTCATTCCTTCATTCAGATACATTCAGACACACTTACGTCATTATTTTTTACTTTTTTCCACACACATGTACACGTACATACTGTACTCTTAGACACACACTTGTTCTCATGCACATACATACACACACACATTACTACATACTGTAGGTACACATACACCCCCCCCCCCCCCACACACACACACACACACACACACACATATTGTCTCATCCAAACAAGCAAATACATTCAAACATACAATTACATGGATTCAAAGACACACTCATTAACACACTCTATCATTTATCCATATAACAAATAAGGTTCGTAAACAAACCGTGTACAGAAGTAGATACACTCACACACACACACACACACACACACACACACACACACACACACACATAGAGAGAGAGAGTGCCTGAGGTTGTGCACGTGACCCCGACTGCATCTGTGTTGGGTCTCCTTACTAGGCCCCGTCCCTGTGAGTTATTTGGGCGCTGGGACACGGGAGGAGCTCGGGTTTCCGCGCCGACGCTCCGCGGAAGCTGTTCTGCCTCGCCTTGCTCCTCCTGCGCTACATTTGTCACGTCGCTCAGCCGGGACCCCCTGCTAAGTGTGAGGGGTTATTGGCAAATAAAATTGCCCCCAATTACTTTTCCACCTTAAGTAGGAATCCTCGACCGGGGGCCGGTGGCTTGCCATCGCCCTCTCCCACCCCACCCCACCCACAGTTTCTGGAAGCATCCGGGGCCGGTGTCTGTGTCTGTCCTGCCCCGACGGCCCCAGGCCTTCCCCCCTTGCTGTGGGTCAGGCCAGATTTCCCTGTAAAGCCCTCTGGCTTGTCCGCGTAACTCTACCGAAGCCACTTCTCAGTTTGATGCCAAAGTGAACAATCTCCCCCCAAGCGAGTGTGTGTGTGTGTGTGTGAGTATATGTGCGTGTGTGTGTGTCTCTATGTCTATGCGCATATGAGTATATATGTGTGTGTGTGTGTGTGTGTGTGTGTGTGTGTGTGTGTGTGTGTGTATCTATCTATTTGTGTGTGTTTGTGTGTGTGTGTGTGTGTGTCTATGTCTATGTGCATGTGAGTATGTGTGCGTGTGTGTCTATGTCTATGTGCATATGAGTATGTATGTGTGTGTGTGTGTGTGTGTATCTATCTATTTGTGTGTGTGTGTGTGTGTGTGTGTGTGTCTGTCTATGTCTATGTGCATGTGAGTATGTGTGCGTGTGTGTCTATGTCTATGTGCATATGAGTATGTATGTGTGTGTGTGTGTGTGTGTATCTATCTATTTGTGTGTGTGTGTGTGTGTGTGTGTGTGTCTGTCTATGTCTATGTGCATGTGAGTATGTGTGCGTGTGTGTCTATGTCTATGTGCATGTGAGTATGTGTGCGTGTGTGTCTATGTCTATGTGCATGTGAGTATGTGTGCGTGTGTGTCTATGTCTATGTGCATGTGAGTATGTGTGCGTGTGTATGTCTATGCCTATGCGCATATGAGTATGTGTGTGTGTCGATCTATTTGTGTGTGTTTGTGTGTGTGTCTATCTATTTGTGTGTGTTTGCGTGTGTGTGTTTGCATGTGTGTGTGTGTGTGTGGATGCAACGCCTGTCTCAGGTGAAATGGACTCCACTCGTTGACCCCATTCCACGCCACACTGCTGCTTCAGCTCAATAGCACACAGCACAGTCAAAATTCAATTTGAGAGCCCGCATGGGCCCAAGAGCTACAGTAGGCCCCCGACACGCATCGCCGGTGTAATGAGCCATAGTTGTGGCTTTTTAAAAACAGCACCCGAACCCCAGCGCCAGGCTCGGCCACGCGGCGCGAAACATGTGTCACTAGGCCTTTCACGCGCCCTAATTAAAATGTACTTGGGGGCATTCACCACTCACCAGTGGATCAGTGGGTATGTGTCTTTGTTGGGGGGGGGTTGGGGGAGGGGGAGGGGGATAGGGGCTGTTGGCCCACCACCACAGACGGATCCCACACACACACACACACACACACACACACACACACACACACACACACACACACATAGACACACCGTGGAGTGTGAGAGAAGACAGGGATGAGCAAGCGATTAAAGAAGCTTTCTCGTGGTAACCTAATCGCTTCTCAGCATCGGACGGACGCTTCAAAGTGATGCGGAGACCAAGGTCCTGCTCTGTCCTGTCCTGACCCACATCTCACATCACAGACCAGGGCTGGACACAGCCCTCCGACCAAAAAAAAAAAGAGCAAGTGTGGACCAGACGAGACAGGCTTAAGGACTCTGATTACGCTCTGCTTGCGTGTGTGTGTGTGTGTGTGTGTGTGTGTGTGTGTGTGTGTGTGTGTGTGTGTGTGTGTGGCTGTCGGTGAGAGTCCCATCGCCAGAAATGGACAGGATTGTTATCCTGTCTGGCAAACGTTGGCCCCCTTCGCTGACACAAGCCGCAGGATTTGTCCTCTCAGCTGGGGCTGATCGCTTTGGTCTTTGTGTCTGTCTCAGAGCAGCAGCAGCAGCAACACACACACACACACACACACACACACACACACATCTAGGGCAAAAAGACAGCTGAGACATTAGAAAAGTCAACCATTAGCCAGCTCACAAGTGTAACTTGTGCTTTTCTTTTAATATCTATTAATTCTGCAGTCTAGACTTTGGCAAATGAAAGATATGTGAATGACGTTATTTGAGTTGAATGAGGTTTGCAGAGAGAAAAAGCATATTTATTCTAATCATTAGAGAAGAGGTCTTTACAGAGTGTCCTAAATGAAGCAACTTGTGCTAACATAAGATCTCATTATGGTCCTCAAAAAGGTTTACTCTCACTGATGTTTGTATGAGTAAACGTTTAAGTGTCTCATGTAAAAGGATGGAGATCTTCAACTTCAGCGGAGGTTGTGTGGTGGTTAGCTAAAGCTAATCTAATAGCTAGGCTAAATCAATTTTCTAACTGAACTCCAACTCTTAAGCATAAAACATGATGTCTGTGCAATGCTCCAGCAGCACAATAGCTAGTTGATTGACGTTGCGCTTCGCCCAATATTTTAATCAGGCCTCCCAGTGTTTGAAACAGTAGCTAATCACCTGAGTGAATCATCATGCATAGGCGAAGACCATCAACAGGGTCAACAAGGCTACATAACTGCCACGACTCGGACCTGACCGATACGAGGACAGATGCTTGTGCAACGTGCACCAAATGCAGCTTGTTAATCACTGACTTATTGCAGATGGCTGTTTTGAGAAATATGACTCAATGTAATTGACTATTTCCATGCAGGCAAAGTGGTCAGTGTTACCTAATCTCATGCTATTACAAGCACTTCTATTAATATGCCTGATCATTTAAATTAGATTATATGAGTCTGGCTGCATTGGGAAGTAGGTTATTGCTTTTTTTCCAATGTCTCCTCAGCTCTTCACTCTCTTAATCTGTCAGCTGTCAACATTCATGTCCATGTT
This sequence comes from Sardina pilchardus, assembly GCF_963854185.1. Taxonomy (NCBI): domain Eukaryota; kingdom Metazoa; phylum Chordata; class Actinopteri; order Clupeiformes; family Clupeidae; genus Sardina; species Sardina pilchardus. The sequence continues at coordinate 15,416,426 of NC_085016.1, forward strand.
CAATTGTCCTTACAAACACTTGTCCTTATGAACATTCACGTCCATGTTCAATTGTCCTTACAAACTTTGTCCTCATGTCCTTATAAGAACATTCATGTCCATGTCCAATTCTCCTTGACAGTTTTGTGCCTGCCTGGTGGTTTGGATCAAGTTATATCCCCATGGGTTGAAAATTAAACCATTTTTGTTTAACATATGATTCTGTTCTGTGTATGTTTCTGGTGTTACATGTTTTGGATTTAGTACCCCGATCTCTTAGACCCATTACGATTACAACCCAAACTGAATGGTTCTCATGTCAAAAGGAGATTCAACCATCTATCTACTCGGCAGAGTTTGCTAATATCAAGGAATGACAAGGGAATATGGAATCTTCCCTAGCGCTGGGTTCTGTCTGCTGCTCCATTGATTGTCTGTGATGCTTTAATCCTCGGATTCCACTGCACAGGAGATTAGCCTGCACAGCTTGCCTGAGTGCCAGATCACGCCGTGATAGATCCTTGGCCACCAAAGGCCAGATCCTGTCGTGTTTTACATCTGTTCAGGTTTATACTATTCCTAATGTACAGCTGACGCCTTGCACGGCGGCTTCCACCATCAGCGTATGTGTGTGTGTGAATGGGTGAATGTGAAGCCGGACACTCTAAAGCTCTTTGAGTGCTTGGAGGAGTAGGAAAGTGCTATATAAATGCCCTCCATACATTTGCCATTTGTAGGAAAACATTACGGTGTGTTTGTTCTATCCGTGTGTTCTTGTCGTAATAACCCTGATGAACTGGGCTCTGTTCAGTGTCTCTTCCTGATAAGAAGGATTTTTATTTTATTTTCACAATCACCTTAGTGCTTTATTGAGGGGATCAGGCTCTGAGCACTGCAGAGTGCCTTGAAAGAAATGAAATTGGAATTTAATTGAATAGGTTACTTGCAGGAAAGGCTCTCAATGCGGCCATTTTCTTTGTTTGCGTGTTTGAATATGCCGCTTACAATAAAGAGGGATTTATGTAAGTGTTACAATTGTTAGTAGTTTGGCAAACAAGGTATTCAGTCTTGGAGTGAGGATGTAAGGAGCATAATATAACTGAAGATGCTTTTACAACACAGTTAACGCTCCACCGGAAACAAAGTGCATGGAGAGCCTTTCATGTAAGGAGCCCATTAAGTTCAATGAAATGAGATTAAATTGGATTGGCACTATGGCCCTAGTCTTTCCATCATTCCAGCAGTCTGTCTCAAAGTCTTATATTGTTATAGTGGTGCATCAGCAAGTACACACAGAAAGTGTGTGTGTGTACAGTATGTGTGTGTGTGTGTGTGTGTGTGTGTGTGTGTGTGTGTGTGTGTGTGTGTGTGTGTGTGTGTGTGTGTGTGTGTGTGTGTGTGTGTGCATGTGCATGCATGTGTGTGTGTTTGTGTGTGTCTCTTTGTGTGTGTGTGTGTGTGTGTGTGTGTGTGTGTTTGTTTGTTTGTGTGTGTATTTGTGTGTGTATCTCTGTGTCTCTCTCTGTGTGTGTATATGCATGCTTGAGGCAGCTAGACATGATAGCAGGACACTAGCATAAATCACACGCGAGGACATTCCCTCTCCGTTCCCAACCTTCCCAGAGCATGTGAATATCTGCAGGCTTAGAGCTGTCCATCCAGCGCACCCGGTCCCAGCATGCTCACCGTGGCATTGTGTACAGTATGTCAAATATTGCTCCGCTTTGTCCCGCTCTTGGCAGGGCAGCAATGAGCTGGTTATTTTTGGCCCCTTTGGGCCTCCATAATGTAGTGCTGACCTTGTGGTTGAGTGGGCTTGTGGGGAGGCATGTTTAGGGCGTATAGATGTGTAGTGTGTGTGTGTGTGTGTGTGTGTGTGTGTGTGTGTGTGTGTGTGTGTGTGTGTGTGTGTGTGTGTGTGTGTGTGTGTGTGTGTGTGTGTGTGTGTGTGTGTGTGTGTGTGTGTGTGGAGGCTTGTCACTGTGGCCTGTGCTGAGTCTGAAGTACCTCATGACAGTATGCAGGGCAGCAGAACACATGTAAGGGCACATGAATTGAAACCTGCATGTACTGTATATGTGCACCACACACACACACACACACACACACACATCTATATATAAGCAGTCTACACTGCCTATGGATGCTCATACACGCCCAGTGTCTTTGCCCCTCTATCATGCAAATATTTTCTTTTTTCTTTCAAATATTTTCATCATTCTCTCTTTCTCTAACTCTTTATTAAAGAATAATGATTAATTATTCCTTTATTAAGACAGACAGACAATGCATTAATATGTGTGCCACAATTTTTCACCTTCATGTTTTACTCTAATTTGATCTCTTCTAATTTAATTGTCCATTAATTGTTTCATTTTGCTACCACTTGGAAATTGTATAAAAAATTACACTTGTTCCTTTCCAATGGTGCATAAACCAACATGATTATATTAATCATCGTCTTGTTCTTCATCGTCACCATCATGATCATTTAACAAACATATATTTTTACATTATTCACACACACACACACACACACACACACACACACACACACACACACACACACACACACACACAGAGCGACACACAGACAAACACACATTGATTTGCCTTGTGCAGCATGCAGCTGTGTGTGTGAAGCCCTAGCTGGCTTCTTAATGGCCTCACTTGAAAATCAAGTGGCTGCCACACACCATGCACTCGGCAGCCAAAAGTACAGCTGCACACACACCGCCATAGTCCTGTCCAGCCCTCTGCTTGTCCATCCACCACCATGACCAGAGCAGTGGGCCTCCAGATCAGCTCACTATCACCATGGAAGGTAGTGTCTCTGCTGACCTCGCCCTACATTGTTCCTCCCTTTCTCCTACTCCACTGCCCCCTCTCCTCTCCTCTCCTCTCCTCTCCCGTTCCTCCCATCCCCCCTTTCCCTACCTCCACCCACCTTCACTAAGACCTCTGCTGTCAATCCTTCACATGGCATCAGGTTCCAACACAGGGATTACTCCACAAAGATCCTACACTCCCAGGATAGCAGCGGCAGTGGTATATTTAGCCACCAGCTTGATGCATAGCCAGAATAGCGTCCTGTCTGCCTGCCTGTCTGCCTGCCTGCCTGTCTGTCTGCCTGCCTGTCTGTCTGCCTGCCTGCCTGCTTGCTTGCTAGCCACTGCCCACCAACCTGTCTGCTGCCCCCATGTGCTGCCCCTCTGTGGTCCTACAGGCCCTCGTGGGACCTAAAGGCCTGTCCACACCGGTAGCGATAACTATGACAACAACAAAAACAACAGTCTTCAGCATTCCATGGAGGTAGTATGAATGCCAGCGTCCACATTGCATACTATAATGATAACAACATGAAGAGCGATATCTTCAGGGATCACTTTCAGAGTGATTTTGAGAAGGATAGAAAGCGGACAGCCAATCAGAGTCCATGGAATCGACGCGAGGAGAGACTTTATTTGTCGCTGGTCAGTGTGGATGTTCGTATGGCTATAGATAGAGTTGTCTTTATAGTTCTTGTTACCGCTGGGGACGGGTCAACCCTGGGAGAGCAGAGCAAGTCTGAGACTGGCTGGACAGTGGGCCACTCCTTCACTGGCCACAGTACTAACTTACTCTCTCTCTCTCTCTCTCTCTCTCTCTCTCTCTCTCGGTCAGCCCATGCAGGAAAGGTCACATGGAGTTTTGCATTAAGGCGAGGGCTGCACCACTGCAGAGCCACAGAGAGTTTATGGGCATGCTGCGATGGCCAACACTGACCTCTTCAGCTGAGCGCCATGTTTGGGCATTAAAGAAGCCACAGCAACTCCACAGTTGAAGACATGAGAAGATGGGTCTTTTTGCTGATGTCCATTAAATTATATAATATACATTGAAAATGTAATGAGTGATAGATAAGTGTTTTGTTAGACAAAAAACACAATATATTATGCACAAAATGTGACCGCATGTCTTAGAGAATGCTTTACTCATCTGCAATCATGTGTCATTTACCATATCCAAGATAAATGGTTGAAGGCACATTTCTGCCCCATATAATAGCTACTGTACCTTTAGCAACATTCACCAGTAGTGCCAGAACCATTGTGGAGTCAACCGCAGAACTTTCAAGATCATAATCACATGCACTGGGATGTCTTCTTTAGGTCACACAGAAACACACACACACACACACACACTCAGACATACATGCCCATGCAAATACACCGGCAGAGACACACACACACACACACACACACACACACACACACACACATGCCCATGCAAATGCAAATGCAAAGGCAGGCATATATACATACATATACATACATACATACATACATACATACATACATACGCACATACACTCATACATACAGACTACATACATACATACCCTCAGCTGCTGGCCTTAGAGTCTCTCTCAGTGTAGCAGGCTTTGCTACATATCAGTCACACACTCTGACACATAAACAGCTACAAGTTTACTCACTCGTAAAGTTCCAGCTCCTGAGTTATGTTCCGTTCCCAAAGCCTTGGCCCGTCTCTTATGGGAATGAAAGAGTGTTGGAAGGCATCTTGCTAACAGAGACCATTAGCCTGTGTCATCTGAAAACTTACTGGAAGTCCTTGAGAAGTAACCAGCAATTTCAAGGCCAAACCTGAGCTAAAATCAGAACGTCAAATGTCAAGGCCTTTTATGTGAAGCGGAATAATCCGTTTTTAAGTAAAACAAGACTATTGACATACTGAATTCCATGTTATTCTTGTATAATGTTTTGGAGTGGGAACAATTTGTCTTACATGTAATCATTCAAAATATTTCAAAATTGCCTTTCTGTGACCATACTGGCTATTGAGTTATAATGGAGTTAGTGTAGTGACTGATTCACAAGTCTGGAGGTAAGGATACGTATAGCTTTGCACACATTCAGATTTTTTCACTGACTGCCTGGGGTCGAAGCACTGCATGAATTTATACGACTACCCACTGACTTCACACTCCAATCCAGACACAAATAAAAACCAGTGCTTTCACTCTTTATCAATAATTCATACACATGCCATATCTGCCTCTTTCCTCTCTCTCTCCCTCTCTCTCTCGCTCTCTCTCCCTCTCTCTCTTTCTACTCTCTACTCTCTCTCGCACACGTGCACGCTCTCTCACACACTGAAGTAAGAGGTCTATTATTACCCAGAATTGAATACAAAGAGAAAATGAAATAAATAAATGCCTGAGAGCGAGTACTCAAACCCACTTCAATATCTCTTTGGCTGGTAATAAACTACTTTGTCTGTCTGTCTGTGTGTCTGTCTGTCTGTGTGTCTGTCTGTCCATCATAGGCCCGGAAACTGAGAGTCAGCACAGCTCTCTGCAAAGCTCTGAATACAGGAAACTGAAACGGCAGTTACAACTGGAACATCTCCTAATCTCGGGCAACTACACGCAGATTAATTGTCTGCCGGTGGATTTTTAATCTTCGAGGGTCAGCGCTGGAGCTAAATGTTGTCTGGCCGCAGCAGCAGCAGCAGCGGTGGCGGCACACTTGTCCAGTCAGATCCTGGACACTCTGGGAGTTTGGTGAGGCACGGAGCTGAGTGGTGTGAGCCTGTCCACCGGCTTAATTTGGACAGGGCTCGGCCTAACACCCCACCCCACCCAACCCCACCCCCTCACCCCTCCTCGTCCTCCTCACCCTCACCGGCGGGTTCAACGGGGTCGCTCGACTGACCGGTGTGGCGAGCACGAGCGGTGGCCGTTGGCCCGTGGCGGTAACACAATATCGCGCCGCGTCCGTGTGGGATTTGTGCGTAACTCGAAATCCCAACAAACCAAATCCCGTCTCCGCCGAGCGACACAGATGCCTCTAGTCCCTCGGGGGATCTTTTTGGCGGGCCGGAGGAGTGTGTGTGTGTGTGTGTGTGTGTGTGTGTGTGTGTGTGTGTGTGTGTGTATGTGTGTGTGTGTGTGTGTGTGTGTGTGTGTGTGTGTGTGTGTGTGTGTGTGTGTGTGTGTGTGTGCGTGCGTGTGTGTGTGTGTGTGTGTGTGTGTCTGTGTGTGTGTGTGTGCGTGTGTGCGTGTGTGGAGGAGGGTAGGGGTCGTTTGTGTTGTGTCGGTTTTGGAGGTAGGTGGGACGAGGTGAGGTGGAGTGGAGTGGGGTGGAGGTCCTGGCTGGAAACCCTGGATGCGCAGCATGAGCCTGCCCTGGACTGGACTGCGATGAGAATTACTTAGTGGCTATTTCTAACCGCACGCTGTGGCCGGCCCGCATTCCTTCTCCGCCATGCAGGGCCTCAGCCGGAGTATCACAGTGCGCCCCACAGGGCTGGGACCGGCCAAGCGCGTGCACTGCCCAGTGCCCACGGCCTCTCACACAGCCACTGACACGTCCAAAGCGTCCAGGTCTGACCAATACTATGATAAGGACATCCACAACTCTACTCCCGTAACCCCCAAAGAATCTGGAGCTCTTTGTAGAGTGACAGTTTGATGAAAGAGTGTTTTCAATCAAGATGACCTACAGTGATCACCAAAGCCCTCTCCGAGAGTAATGATTGCTCTGTTGATAGATATGGCATTGGCTTTGGACGGTAAGGTTGATTCTAATCTTGTCCAATATTATCCAGCTGGTGGTAATATATGTATAATATATAGCCTATGTATGTATATATATAATCAATCAATCAATACATCAATCAATCTTTATTTATATTGTGTCATGCGATGCAAGGTGCTTGCCAACATACAATAAATATATAAGCATATGTAAGTCATATCCAAGTGAGTATGGTGTGTATTTGCTACAGGAATAAATGTAAATGCACACCAGTGTCAGCTGAGTGGAGCGTCTGAGCAAGAGACACAGTTGATAGATGGGCTCTAATTGGTCACGGTGCCAGAGTAAAGTGTGAATGTCTCTGTTTTTATACCTCACTTTGTCCTATGAAACCTCTTGTCATCTCATTAGATCAGAAGTCCCCAAGGTCTGGATGCTGAATGGCAAATCTGCAACCCCCCTCACCCCCCCGGCGACCCTTTTCCAGTCCGAGACATAAACACTCTTCCAAGGTTCCAGTGGGTCTACCATTACAGGCAAGGTCATCTGTGTGTATTTATCTATTCAGCAAATTTCCATATGGAAAACCAACCTGCCCATGCACCTGTCTTGTTTTTTTTTGGGAGGTGGTGGGGGGGGTGGGAGGTGGGCTTGGGGGTGTCACTTTTGCGCTGTGAGACAGTTCTATACACGTGCTGCTCGGCACCCCAAGGCTGCACGCATGGATCGACAACAGAGTCGGCCTGGACGTCCAGCGTTTGGTTCTGATACCAGAGAACCGTCGACCTAGTTATGACTGAACGCTCAGATAAGAGCTCCCGTGGCCCAGTTGGCATCATAAAATAGTCACCTGCTCTGATGGCCTTTCCAGACTGTAGCCACTCCTGTCCCCTCACATGTGTTGCCTCCATCTGTTTATTTCCTTAGTTTTCACCCCCCCCCCCCCCCCACCACCCCCCCACCCCACCAGCCAGCTATCAACAGGCCCCCGTTGAAGAAGTATTTGTGTGATTTGTGTTCCGATCTTCGATTACCGGTCTTTCGTAAATCCGGCCATTCGAGAGGATCAGGTCCCCAGAGGAATGGAGAGAGAGAGAGAGCGAGAGAGAGAGAGGGAGAAAGAGAGAGAGAGAGTGGGTCAGTCATGGGTGACCTCGCAGGGAAAGGCCACCTCTCTATCTGATTGTTTATGATTACCCAAACGATCCTCACTCGATAGCCGCAGCGTAAATACAGTGCGTGCCAGACGGAGGTTCATAAGCAGCTGATCGAGACGTTTAATTGCGAGTTAAAAATCCCCCTGCTGGACTCCGTAACCCACTGAGTGATGTCGACCAGCAGATCAGGCAAAGTAGGCCTCTCTCTCCCTCTTTTTCTCTCTCTCTCTCTCACTCTCTCTCTCCCATCCTGCATTTTCTATTGTTAGCGTGCCACTGAAACTTTTAACCCCCTTTTAACATTTTTCACACATCTGTCAGTGGGAAGATTCCATGACTGCGGCCCTTTGCTAAATATATATATAAGGCCATTCCCAGATCTGCCTGGGCGCAGGAATAGACTTGTTTCCATCGTACGGGGTGTGAGTGGAACAGATGCAGGCCACTCGGAGAGAGAGAGAGAGAGAGAGAGAGAGAGAAAGAGATAGAGGAATAGAAAAAGAGAGTGGAGGAGAAAGAGAGAGAGAGAGAGAGTCCTATCAGCAGGCCTGGGTAGCTCCCTTCAGGGGGTCACGGTAGCACCCTAGGGGGCTTTTTGGTTTCGGTTTCAAGCATCTATCTGGGTGCCTGGGTACCCCCCATCCCCCCGACCCCTCCTCCTGCCCCCCCTCCCACCTCTGAGGCCACATGGGTGGAGCGCACGTCACACTGGTGCACTATTCCTCTATGTGTCTCACAGAGGCGCCCTGAGATGATTTAGTCCCCCTCTCCTCCCCGGGTCACCCCGCCTTCTCACCGTGACACCCCACCACCCCATCCCCCATCCCCCATCCCACACCGCCTACAGGCCCATAAATCTGTCCTAAAGCACATGCAGTGGCCAACACGTTTCTGCACTGAACCCCATCTTCTCTGAGAAACCCCCCTTCTACCCAGTGACACCCTCAATATGGGTATATACAGTACAATGTACATTCTATGGCATTCCCGTTGTGTGTTTTTCTAAACCCTCCCTGGCCCAGGTCAAGTCAGGAGGATGCCCACGTGACTGCTTCACGATTAGGGAAATTCCCCGCCAACTCTCCGAAACGGACAAACCGACCATGACTTTGGCCTTTTCTCGTCTTCTCTCGATGTGGGTCGATCAAAACGGAAGATAACGTCATGACCGAGATAACTCTTCCTGCCCATGCTGCAAGGGATCGCGTGATAGTGTGAGCGTGGTCGTTCCACACAGGCCTTCGCACCGAGGGGCCAAAGTCTTATTTGGCATTTATTAGCGCTGAGCTAAACGGAGTCGACCAGGACACACCAGTGCTGGAATGGCACTTTATGGTGGTGTTGACTGAGCGACGGAATGGGAATTAAACTCAATAACTTTTAACGGCTTGTTTATAATGCCATAAAAGCCGTTATGCTAACAGGTGGCTTGATGATTGTTGAGTTTTCTACGGGGGCTTGTAATGGTTTGTTTGCCTGCTACTGGATAAGGTCTCCTGCCGAGGCACAGGGAGCTTCTTGCCCTCAATCCAAACTCCATTAAACCGTAATGGAACCTGACCGCATTCTCCCAACGACATATCGGGGGAAAGCTTGGACGGTCAACGGGCCGTTATTTCCGAAACTACTGTATGCCGCCTTCTGATTGGCTGGCCTTGTGGGTGGAGCATTCGAACAGAGGGGATGTGCTTTGACTTCTTGTCCAACTGCTGCTGATTCAGCGGCCGGCAAAAGCTGTTTGGATCACCTGAAGTGAACAATGAAAGAGCTTCGCCCCTGGAGACAGGCTTAGGGTCAATTATCCTTTTGCTTAAGATTTTAACGGCTGTCCGTCTCCAGTTACGAGTGCCATCACAGAAACTCTAGCCCTTCAACTGAAGATCATACTATTATCCAGCCCAAGACAGGCCAGCAGTCACCTGGCCCCCAACGACAAAGATGCCTTTATCTACCATAACAGTGCCGACACAGAGCTGCTTCTACCATTGACTCTTAGACCGACCATAGCCTATAAGTCCTCTCAGGTACACAGTGACAGCTTTGTTTTTTTTCGCCCAACGGCTGTCTGCTCAAAGCAAACAACCGGCCAGCTCAAGTAGCCTCTCAAGAGCACGCTCAGAGAAGGCATTCATCTGTATTCAACGGTCCTGAAGTGCCTAGATCAACCGCTATACGGTATTACGGCTTTACGACTCACCGGGGTGGGTTTCACGTTTTAGTAATAATGAAAAAGTGGGCCGCACACTGATTACTTGCACGAGATCTCATTTTGATCTCGTGTTATCATCAGTGAGCAAGATAGCTCATAAGCCTCTTGCCGATTGTGTGTGTGAGTGAGGGAGGGAGAGAGCGAGAGAGAGAGGAGGAGGAGGAGAGAGAGAGAGCGAGAGAGTGGATGGGGGTTTATCTGTACGAATGCTGTGTGTGGTCGTCTGTAGTCTGACAATATAGGTCACGCTATTCACTGTATTCACGTGCACATGTGTGCTGTCTCTCTGCCCCGCTTCTTCTCTTTCTTCTTCTTCTTCTTCTTCTTCTTCCCCTCTGAAAGGAACGGAAGCCTCCCACTCTGACCCCTTAACCTCCCCCTAGCCTTCCTTCCGTCGCCATGGTTATGCATCCCTGGGGTGCGCGGAGCCCGAGCGGGTTTATTTTTAGCAGGACAGAAAGTAATCACAAACGGTTCCTCCCACCATAGCATGCGGTGGCAGGGGCTACCTCAAATAACTCTGTGTGGAGACGTAATTGAATTGAACTGGATTGAATTGACAGGCCTTCAATCAATTGTGGAAAAAAATTACCGGACCAATGATCAATGTGAAATCACTGCTTTGCCCCTACCCACCAGACCCCCCCCCCACACACACACACACACACACACACACACACACCCACACATACACACACACCAACCACCTTTTTCAAGAATCAAAGACAGTGATTTTATTTTAAATTTGAACATTTTTGTGTAAATATTACAGTTTGTTTGATTTCGGCTGTATCCCTAGTGCACCATCCATGTCTGTTCACAGCCTCCCAAGACATGTGGTTGTGTGTGTGAGTTTGCAAACATTTGCACTGACCCAAAAGCAAATGAAAAAAAAACAAATGGGAATGTTTGTGAACGTTTGCCGTTGTGCTGATGTTGTGGCAGTATCAGGTGCTGTGCCGTGTGGGTGAGGGAGAGAGAGAGAGAAGGAGAGAGAGAGAGAGAGATAAAGAGAGAGCGAGAGAGTCGTCTTTAATGAGAGCGGAGACTGAGAGGCAGAGAGCCTCAAACCAAATGAATAATTATTAAGTACATCCCTCCCACACACACAAGCGCCGGCTGCTCTCTCTCTCTCTCTCTCTCTCTCTTCCTGTCATCTTCTCCTTCCCTCTCTCCTTCATTATCTCAGCCATTCTCCTTCACTCTTTTCTTCTCTCTCTCTCTCTCTCTCTCCCTTCTGAGAGGATGAGGAGTGGCTATAGGCTGCTGGGATGCCTCACTGTAATGCCCGCAGCTGGCTGAGCCATAGACCCTGCAGCTGCACTAACTGTCCTGGGTCCTGCAGTAATAAGGGGGCCTGGGTCCTGCAGTAAGGGGGTCTGGGTGCTGCAGTAAGGGGGTCTGGGTGCTGCAGTAAGGGGATCTGGGTCCTGCAGTAAGGGGGTCTGGGTCCTGCAGTAAGGGGGTCTGGGTCCTGCAGTAAGGGGGTCTGGGTCCTGCAGTAAGGGGGTCTGGGTCCTCTTTATCAGAGCGGGCGTGCAAGGCCCGGGTCCATGTTGGTTCAGATGATGCATGTGAACATGCGACTGGATAATTGGACGGTTAGTGGTCTGTGGTCAGAGGGTGTGTGTTTAGGGGCTGGGAGGACTGATCAATCAGATCTGGGATCAGAATTAAGACAGCTAGCCTAGCGCATTAGCGTAGTCAGCACATCCATTGCATGCATAATTACACAGGAAATGGGCAGGCCCTCTCAGAATCAGGTCACTTGACCTCTTGACATCCGTTGTTTCTCAGTCAATGATTCTCACCTTAGCCCTGACCAATCTGAACTCCAGGGGTCCAACATTAGGAGTTCTATGACCTGGTATTGTGTTGTGATGTCGTCTGCCTGCGCAAATGATGATTGGTCTGCCTGCGCAGAATCCTGGGGATTGGTGGAGGGGTGTGATGTGCAGGGGTACCCGTGCGGATGAATCGGGGTCTGCAGCTGAGTGGGGCCGTGAGATGTGGGCCAGGGCTAGCGCTCCAGGCACTTGTGTGAGAGAGACGACCGTAGCAGATGCTCTTTGACTACAAGCTTTTACATGGTTTATTCATAAGGAAGTTACAGTTCACTGCGTGCTTGTGTGTGTGTGTGTGTGTGTGTGTGTGTGTGTGTGTGTGTTATGTGTTTGTGTGTGTGTGTGTGTGTGTGTGTATTAGTGTGTGTTTGTGTGTGTGTGTGGGTGTGTGTGTGTGTGTGTGTGTGTGTGTGTGTGTGTGTGTGTGTGTGTGTGTGCGCGCTTCAAGCTGACTCTCTTGGTATATGTGTGTGCGGAGATGAAGGTCCAGATGTGTTTCTCAATGGCTGTGTGTGTGTGTGTGTGTGCCTGCCTGCGTGATCTTTGTGTGTGTATGCTTCAGGCTGACTCTGATTGCCTTGGTATACAGTATGTGTGTGCTGGGATGTAGGTCCAGATGTGTTTCTCTGTTCTGTGTGTGTGTGTGTGTGTGTGTGTGTGTGTGTGTGTGTGTGTGTGTGTGTGTGTATGCATGCGTGTGTGTGTGTGTGTGTGTGTGTGTGTGTGTGTGTGCGTGTGTGCGTGTGTGTGAGTGTGTGTGTGTGTGTGTGTGTGTGTGTGTGTGTGTGTGTGTGTGTGTGTGTGCACGCTTCATGCTGACTCTGTCTTGGTATATGTCTGTGCTGGGATGTACTGTAGGTCCAGATGTGTTTCCCTATGGCTATGTGTTCTTGTGTGTGTGTGTGTGTGTGTAACATTGTTAGGTGATGTAGAGGTGATACTGTATGTACAGTATCTACCTCATATACTCCTCATACCTCATACACTCCTACTTTCTAAATCCAGAGCCAGAAAATCAACAAAAGACACAAAAATAGGGAAGACACAAAAATAGCCTGACAGATATAATTCTATAATTGCCTTTGTCATATTAAAGAGGAGACATTATCTAAGCTGAAGTTCCCTCTCTCTCACTCTCTCTCTCTCTCTCTCTCTCTCTCTCTCTCTCTCTCTCTCTCTCTCTCTCTCTCTCCCTTTCTCTCTCTATCCATCAATCACAGGGGCTGATGTCCATGAGAGGCCAGCTCGTGCTGGCGGTGGGAGGCCTGGATACAGTACGTGCATGTTGAGTGGAACACCAATGGAATCCATCCGGAGGAATGGGAAGAAGACATGATGGGTGTGTGTTACAGTATGACTGCGTCTGCTTGTGTGTGTGTGTGTTAGTTTGTGTGTGTGTGTGTGTGTGTGTGTGTGTGTGTGTGTTTGGGGTGGGGGGGTTGTGGATGTGGGTGTGTTGAGTGGAGGACCAGTGAAATCCATCATGAGGAGAAACATGGAAGACATGATGGGTGAATGTGAGTGTGAGAGTGTGTGTGTGTGTGTGTGTGTACAGTATGTGTACAGTATGTGTGTGAGTGTGTGAAAGTGTGAGTGTGAGTGCGTGTGTGTGTCCATGTGTGTGTGTGCAAGTGCATGTGTGTGTGTGTATGCGTGTGTGTGTGCAGGGGAAAGACATGACGGATGACGAGGCAGGCGCCCCGTGGTCAGAGTTACGAGCGCAGCCCCAGAATAGTGGCGCGTATGCAGGTTAGCATATCCCCAATGACCTGGACTCTATGTGCGTGTGGCAGCCAGGAATGCCAAACGCTTTATTTAGATGCGCTGGGAAGGGAAGCCGCTCTTCTCTCTCTCTCTTTCTCTCTCTCTCTCTTCTTTCTGTCTCTCTCCTCGCTCTATCTCACTCTCTTTGTTGGTATCTCTCACCTTCTCTTTCCTTCATTCCCTCTGTCTTTCTTTCTTCTCTCTCTCATCTCTCTCTCTCTTTGTTTTTCTTTCTTTCTCTCTCTCTCCCTACCCCTCTTCTGTTCATCCCTCTCTCTCTTTCACTCTCTCTCGTCCCAACTGAGTGTCAGAAGTATTTGAAGACCGACCTACTCTCTCTCTCTCTCTCTCTCTCTCTCTCTCTGTCGACACTGAGCACCTTCTTCTTCCTGCAGCAGAGAATTCCTCAAGGTGTTTACCGCGCCTCTACCGTCATCGCTGTAACACACACCTGCGAAATATCGACTTTGCAGATGAGAAAATCGAGCGAGAAGAAAGCTTCAGTCGCTAAGTGGCTAACTATAGCCCTGGGTGGATTTATGGCGTAGCAGTTGCATTTCCAATGGCAGGTGGTAGAGTGAACAGACAGTATCCGTCCCCCGCTCATCAGAATGACCTGCCAGTGATATCAAAAGTTTATGTACAGGAGTGACATGTTTTCCACAGAGCTTTGATTGAAAGTGACTTGTGTATTATTGGATAGAAATTGGATATGCCAACGAATGACCTATGAAGACAAATTATACATTTCAAGATGGCGTCCATGTTTTTTTCCCCAGATTCAGTGAATAGGTATTAGGCATTGGCATATTTGCATGGAAGGCTGTTCAGGAGCTCATTTGTTTCTGGTGGAGCGTTAGGTGTGTTGTACAGTAACTGCATCTTCTGTTATATTTCGCTCCTTACATGTTCACTCCAACACTGAAGATATGGTTTGCCCAATAATATCAATTTTAACACACACTTAAATCCTTTTACATCGTAACGAGCTGATTCACAACTGGGTCAGTGTTGACCTTAATTACATTAACAATAGCGGCAGGTTCAAACACACCTGGCTCCATCGGAAACAAATGAGCTCATGAACAGCCAGTCAGTTATGCATATAACCCATTGCTCCTTACAGCTCTCTCTCTCTCTCTCTCTCTCTCTCTCTGACGCACAAAAGCAGTGTTCTGGTGGAAGCACAGGCCGGTGACAGTGTGTGAGGGTGAGGACCGAGTGACTAGTGACTGTGTGTGTGTGGGTGAGGATAGGGATGATGCACACCATCACTCCCCCACCCACAACTGCTTTTGTTGTGACAGCTTAGACTGGCATTTTTTATATTTATCTGCTTGGCAATGCAGACAGACCAAATGAGTGAAACTGACCGATTGACCGAAACTGACACCTTAGTTGGTCAGGCTGTTTTTTTCCAGCAGGGTGGTCATAGCATGTAAACCATATTGTTTACTCTCTCT
>NC_085016.1:15448883-15458883 GCF_963854185.1 Sardina pilchardus
CATTAACCTCAGCAGCTGGCCCTGGCCACCTGGGTAACTATCCGTGGAAAAGGGCCCTGAACCGAGTTCTTTAGAGCACAAATGTGCCACTCAACAGGCAGCTAGGGACCCGTGTGGGCTGGTGGACTCAGAGTGGACTGTGTGGGCTGGTGGACTCAGGGTGGACTGTGTGGGCTGGTGGACTCAGAGTGGACCACCGTTTGGCCCTTAGTCCGTACCAGCCTAGAGTCTAAAGCACAGTGGCCAAAAGAGAGAGATTTTCACAAAGCTGCACATAGAGGTTAGGAGTTGTGATGTTTTGGGAGATAGTGATCTATATAGGAAGCATTCACAAAACCACTGCAATGTACTGTATGTGTCACTGTCTGTGAGATAGATAGACAAGATAAACATATAGATAGAAAGAGAGAGGGAGAGACTTAGGGCTGGGGAAAAAATGCCCTGTAAGAAAAAGGAACAGTAATACCTACAAAATGCATAATCAGAGTGGACCGCCGTTTGGCCCTTGGTCCATACCAGCCTAGATTCTAAAGCACGGTGGCCGAAAGAGAGAGAACTTCACAAAGCTGCACACGGTGATGAGAAGTGTTTTGGGAGATAGTGATCTATACAGGAAGCATTCACCCACCCACACACCCACCCACACACACACACACACATTTTATATACTTTATTTGATTCCACTTTACAAGTCAAGTTACATAAGGAATCAAATTTCTTGAATAATCCAGTAGATTAAAGCAGTTCAACAATCTATCATGAGTTTACATGTTCAAGGGTATAGGAAACATCGTCTCTTCCAAATAAACATGCTTCCTATAACTGCTGATATGGAACAGTATTTTACAAGCTGCTTAGCCTTAGTCTTATATAGTCCCCCAATGCAAAGTCCACGGACCACCAACCTGTGTACATGACCTAGGCTACCAAACACTAACACAATGAGCTGGCATTTGTAACCTGGGTTCTCAATGACAAAATCAAAGGCTGGTATTTAACCCATTTAATCCCAACGGTCACAATTGTGACCGATTTTTTTTTTTTGCTTCTGTGCCTTTACAGATGTCATTGTATGAAGTATCAATACATTTTCCCCAAAAATGGAAACCTGAAAGGGTCTCAGTTAAATATGTGAAGTGCCAAATGTGTAGTGTAATTTGTCACATGGTCAGAGCTGCTTATGTTTTGGTTGCACCCTGAACAGAAAATTTCCACCCAAAAGCTCCCAAACTAAAGCTTAGAAAAGTATGTTTATGTAAAAATAGGGCAAAGAGTTTGGGTACACATAATCTTTAAGGTGTCTAGTATGGAGGGATGCAAATGAAATATGTGAACTTTGTTCAGCGTTCTCATAGCATGAGTGAACATGAAGACGGTCACAATTGTGACCGCTAGGCAACTACAGAGTCAGATTTTGGGGATTTTCTCTTTTTTTGACACATTTCTTTGTCCAATCATCTAATTTCCAATAAATTCCAAACAGAGATGATATGGGGACATTGTCCCAGGTCTGTTATTTACATTTGAATGTGTATCACAATACAATACTCAACATTGCCTCTGCAATTCTCTGCTATATTCTAAGTGTGCCGATTTTTACATAGAGAAACCATTGTATCACACTATTATACATAGCTATTGTAATAGCTAATTTTCTATGTTGTTCTTTTTCTTAATTTTACTTTCAGTAATGTCCTACACATATAAGATCTAACTGACTGTCCAGATTTTACAATCATACCTCAAAAACAGTAAATCATTGTCCCCATTGACTATATTCCTATTGCTATATTGCATATGTCACAGGTGGTGGGGGTTGTAATCAACTCGCCAGTCAGCCTGTTGAAGGCAAATTGGCTGAATGTATGCAAAGACTTGCAATAGACATGAACAACCTTACAAGAAAATATATTCCCCACCCCTTTCCCAACAGCCCCCCAACCCACCCCCCAACACACACACTTATGCACAGTAAAGGGCCTATGTCACAGGGGCCAGGCAGACAAACCAGAAGCACAGCTTCATGTGATCAAAAATAATTGTCTCATCAATCTGTCCTGACACTATTGTATGTTCACGTTACAGACTGTGTCCTATTATGTATTTAGAACCTTACTTAATCCAGTAGTAAAATGAATTAAATTGAGCAAAATAATGGATATCACACCGTTCTGACACTAGATTAGGCCAATAACTGAGGTCAGAGCAGGCTCCTATGCTCCTCAGGGTTATTTGGGATCAGGGACAGGGGTCCTGTGTTCTCCAGGTCAAGCATTGTATGTTTCCAGGGTCCTCCAGCATTATAAAGCACATAGTAGATACCCGAATGAGCATAGGTCCCAGGATATAGGACACTGGGGACATAGAGCCTTATGAATATGAGGCCTTTGGAGCAAAGGGACCAGGTAATTTAGGATGTCACTTCATGTGTGTTCACTAATTCACGGATGGGATAAATGCAGAAACCAAATTTCTTGTGTAGGCAAGTATACTTGGCTTAAAAACTTGATTTACAATAATAAACAGACAAACGACATCTCTTTTTGCAACATGTGGTGGTTGTTGCATTGTGGTATATAGTTGATATAGATGATATAATGGCTTTTCTATGTAAACATGGTAAGGTTGTTCATGTCTATTGCAGGTCTCAGCATACATTTAGGCATTATGCCTCTAACAGGCTGACTGGCGAGTTGATTATACCCCCCACCACCTAGTTTGTATATGTGACATATGTAAAATAGTAGTCAATGAGGACAATGATTTACTGTTTTTGAGGTATGATTATCAAATCTGGACAGTCAGTTAGATCTGATATGTGCAGGTAATGACTGAAAGTAAAATTAAGATAAAGAACAGCATAGAAAATCAGCTATTACAATAGCTATGTATAATAGTGTGATATAATGGCTTCTCTATGTAAAAATCGGCACACTTAGAATATAGCAGAGAATTGCAGAGGCAATGTTGAGTATTGTATTGTGATACACATTTAAATGTAAATAACAGACCTGGGACAATGTCCCCATATCATCTCTGTTTGGAATTTATTGGAAATGAGATGATTGGACAAAGAAATGTGTCAAAAAAAGAGAAAATCCCCAAAATCTGACTCTGTAGTTGCCTAGCGGTCACAATTGTGACCGAAAATAAAACACTCCTTTTCACCCACTTTTTTATTAAAATTTTAAAAAATAGTAATTGATTACTTCAAAGGGTTACTCAAGACACATGATTTTGATATTTTCATGTCTGGGAAAAATTTGGGATTAAACGGGTTAAGTGTTTTCGCACAGTATGAGTCCTCCATAAATAGGTCAAAAGCACATGACACTTCAAATATTTTAACTGTTTTAGCATGCTGAGAAATGATGATAATGTCCGGTGTGTTTGCAATTCCAGAGAAGGTGTTTGCAGGGGAATAAAACACACACACACACACACACACACACACACACACACACAATACATAATATATGTACACTCACATGTACAGTAGACATACACACCCTTACAGAGTACCACCACGCGCATCACGCACTGTGAGTAGCTAGTAGCCAGAGTAGCTTTACTGCAAGCTGCTTTTCACTCTTCTTAGAGAATGTTTACAATGTCAAAATGCACAGCATCTTACATGAGGATGATACTTTTTGGGTCCCCAGTCTCCATTATTCAGCAGTTTGAACGTAACTTGAGCATAACTTGAACGTTATGCTACTCCTATGAAATGGGAACGTGTCTGAGCGAACATTAAAGGGATGGCCAGCAGGCATTGCGCCCATACAAAGGAATCCATCCTCCACCATGATTGTTACGGTAATGGATGGGCCCCCATACAAGCGTTTTGTAGATGCCAATCAATCTAGACCAGCGAAAGTGGCAAAAGTGCCAAATGACCTGGAACACACAGTGCTGCGTGGGCTGCCAGCGTTGTGGTGGGTCGCTCGAGAGCGTGAACGCCATGAGAAAGGCGTGTCGTCGTCTTCACAAGTGGGGTTTTTGCTTGCAGACTACACCGCAGAGGTCAATGCAAAATGGTGCAGCGAGAGAGCAAAGAGAGCGAGGCAGCTGCTGAGGAGAGGCGAGGAGAGCAGGGCCATAGCTCGGGAGAGGCCGCTTTTAATAGGTCAGGAGAACAGCGGATACTCATGCTATCATGAACTAATCGCTAGCTTGTACGTGTGTTTTGTGCACGTATGTCTGTGTGTGTGTGTGTGTGAGTGTGTGTGTGTGTGTGTGTGTGTGTGTGTGTGTGTGTGTGTGTGTGTGTGTGTTTATGTATGTGTGTGTGTGTGTGTGAGTGTGTGTGTGTGTGTGTGTGTTTGTGCACATCTGTGCGTGTCTGTGAAACAGAGAGGTCCTTAGTCATAGGCATTTCCTGACCCAGCAAAGGAAAAGATCACTCTCTCACCTCAACCATTCTGATGCAAAGGCATTTCTCAGTATCCTACACAATCCGCAAACATGTATACCACACACACACACATTACTGAACCTCCGTATCAATTAAAAAGAATTATTGGAACTTGTAACCATTGTTATAAAGTACTCATAATGTATTATGCCAGCTGACATAGTCTACAATTTTGTACATGTTAGAGACTCTTTCAACGGCATTGCCGGTGGCACAGAAAACAATACTAATAGTAACTTCTGGTAAGTTCTTTATTATCTCCGTTGGTTGTGAATGTTTCAACTGGAAATTCTCTAGGGACACATTGAAAATGGATCTATCTGTCCATCCATGTAATGTCAGTGACCAGGTGGAAAATAATTAAATCAAACAAAAAGAAGCACTACAATATACAAGGCGATTATGCACTAAGGGAAATATAAATTTGAATATTTCTGTGAAAAGAGCCCCAGAATCCTTAATAAGCCTTCTAACTCTTTATTGGCTATACTGTTTGCCTATAAATAAATGTTGTTGCCAGTGTAGCAGCAGATTGACAATTTAGTGTGTAATGCTATCAGCAACCCTTTTTCTCACCTGGGCTACACTTTGCTTTAGGCCTGTACCATGTAGATTATGATTATGATTATGACATCTTCCCTTTGAAACCCAGATTTGATTTGTAAGGACAATGTAGGTTAATGTTTACTACTTTCCCCATTGTGGTGTGGTTAATTGCTGTGTCCTTGAGCTAGAAGGTCAATCAGTAGTGATATATATGATATATAGCAGTTGTAATGTCAGAGAAGTGCTTATACATATATACACACACACACACACACACACACACACACACACACACACACACATTTCTAGAACCAAGCACATGTGTTTACTGCAACATAGATTTACAAGATACATACTCCCATAGTTATAATGTTGTGCCCCTACATATACTAAAGAGCCCCATACTGCCTCACCAACCTACTGTAGTATTGCTTAACATCGCCTAAGAATAGCCTATGAATATTGTGTTGTGTGTAATTGGGGAGATTTCAGTTCCCAGTCCAGCAGTGTTCACACATTAAACACTTTTACTTCAGCCATGTGCCATGTCACAGATGTCATGCTGATTGCTATGGCTCTCCTCTGACTAATCACATGTGGCAAAAAATACCCAACAAAATGAAGTGAGAGACAAAAAAAATGAACTGACTCGACTGGAGTGACCTAACCTTCTGTTTAGCGGCTTTCAAACTGACTCTCAATGTCACCTGTGATATTTTGTTGTTACTGTCGTCATGATGGATCGCTGTTCGCATTTTTTCAAATCCACACAAAAAGTGTCAAAAATAGCCATGCAGATGAGGACAGGCGGGAGTGGAGCGAGCAAAGTCAATGACTTGACTGGCGTGTTTCAGGGGGGAGCATGCTGCACCCACGTGTATGATGTATAGGCTACTGTTTGCACATTGTTGCCGGGGCTGCACAGGAAGTGACACATAACGCGCCGCTAGCTCATGGAAACGGCACCATTTTTGGCCTTTCCAGCATGCAAACGAGGCTGAGACGCAGAGAGAGAGAGAGAGAGAGAGAGAGAGAGAGAGAGAGAGTGATTGAGAGGGGTGGGAGATCGATGCCGCGCTGGCCCATTGGAAGGATGCTTATCACAGTGTGTGACTACGTAGAATTTCCATGCATTCCAACGAAAATGTCTGCTTCTTTCTGTAGTAGAAGAATAGTAAACGACAATTCTACACACACTACTCCTTCACATATAGACATGTGCAGATGTTGCTATACTGTATGTCCTGAAGGTATCTACATACATAAACATCCACCCTTATCCGTTAAAGTTAATGTTCTTTCCTGAGTTTCTATCACTTTTCTAAGTGACAAACAATCCACATATGGCTTAAAGTCTGACATAAAGCTCTGAGAGATGACAGATTGATGTAGGTCAAAAGCCACAGGCTTGCTATGCAGAGTTATTAGAATAACAGCTTTGGAGATAAGATCACCACCAGTACTGGTGCTAGGCTTTGGCAAGGTTAGCTTTTAGGCTCAATTATAAGGAGAAAAAAATACTAATAGTTTTCTTTTCTTTTATTAGGCATATAAAAGTTATGGCTACTGCACAAATATATGCCACATCACCTTAAGTTACTGAGAAGTTTACTACATCACCTTAAGTTACTGAGAAGTTTCTGTGGTTTAGCCGTCTTCATTTTGACTTCTTCTTATCAGTGTTTATTGGCGTGTGTTTGAAGTGAAACACACGTACCTCCCTCTCCCTCAAGGCTGTGGTTTAGATCCCTATCTCAACCCGCCTTAGACTGATCCTTATCTTCACCCGTGAGAAGCAAGTGATCTCCGCCATGAAAATGTTACCTGAACCGTAGACAGAGTTTGCTGTCTATTCTCACTTGTCACTCACCTCATTTTACAGAGTAGGAAGACACGAGACTTTCATGCCATTTAGATACTCGCAAAGAAACAAGCCATGTTTCTCTGCACGCCAACTTCATATTGGAGATACAAAAGCAACAGTTACGGACAGTATATACTTATTAGTTTATGTTTTATGTTTTATTTATTTAAGAAAGGGACAATGTACATTAATCGACATGGCCTTATAGAACATGTAAATGCACCAGATTTAGTCACAGACTAATTTTCATCTGCAGACTACTGTAGGTCCTATGACCTATGACTAGGTATCTGGCCAGAGGCCTTAAAAGCCTTATAGTGATCACACTGAAGATTTCCCGAGAACACCTTTTTACAGATGCTTGACCTTAGATGGATGTGGGATGATGCGCTCAAGGACAGGAAGAGGAAGTGGGTAATGAGACCCCCCCTCAGTGATGTGTGACATCTTCTTTTCTCAGTTAGTTAAGAGTGACATCAGCGGGATTTCTTACTTTCTTACTTACTTTCTTCCCTCCCTCATTGTCATAATATTACCTGTACGTCTGTTTTGTGGTTGCCTGTTTTTAAAGAAAATGAATAATGGCCCATTGACCTGTCACTGACACACAGTGCATGACATTGTTAACTGAATCTCGGTTGTGTTAATTGGCTCACATACAAAACATGGCTCACATTTTGAGTATTGTATAAAAATACGCTTCATATACGTAATTTGTTTAGAGGTGACATATAATATTAAGTCTCATCCCTCTGATATGTGTATTTAGGCATTTATGTTTTTACATGTTTCTTTGATTCTTTGCATTTAGTAGATACTTGAGCTGCCAAAGCATTAGGTGTTTATAGTTTAACTGCTACACAAAAGGCATAAAGGGAACGTTTTGCATCTTGTGTGGAGGCATTCATTTTGTCTCAACTCAAATGCATAGCATCCCTATTGTCAGTATGCCTAACGAACAGGACCAACTGGAGCAAGACATGACCTTTGACCTAACTGGTGGCCCTCTGTGCCAGCATCGTGTGGCATCTCATGCTCCAGACTTCCAAAGGGGAGTTAGTGGCCAGGCTGAGGGAAGCTTAGTAAAGAGGTGGACAGATAAGCCGGTACAACACAGACAGAACTACTGTACTGCATGAACGGTAGGATCATTGTGGAGGCTCACTGTTTACAAAAAAACATTTCAAAAAGCAATAGTGCATTCATTACAAATCCCCAAAATGAACTAAAACAGACCTTCTGGCAGGTGATCATTTCTGAGAAATGGACGACTTGAATGTTTACACTTTCAATACCTGTGTCCCAGACACCGAAAACAACAACAGCAAAAAAAAAAAAAAAAAAAATGTTTTCAGCTTCTGACATCTGGGTGAAGAGCAGGCCAATTCCTGCTTAACAAACAGGTTGTGCAAAGTCTCAAGGGGCAAATGTGCTGGCGGTGCTCTATGCTGTACACATGCAGTGCAGGAGGCCCAGGCTAGCCTAGCCTAGCCTACAGCGGCCTCAGCCCAGGGACTTTTCTGTCTGACACACAGGGAAGTTTCTGTCGGCTTGTTTTTCGATGCAAGCTCAGCATGCCAGTAAAAATGAAACTGCTAAAGCCCCAGCACACAAAACCTGCAACACACACACACATAAACACACACATACACATACACACCCACACACACACAAACACGTACAAACACAAACACGCATATACACACACAGACACACACACTCACACGTGTGCGCCAGAAATAGAAAAGGATGAGTTGCAACAATCTAACACAGAGATGCCTGAGAAAAATACGACTGAATTAATACTTTGGTGACTTCTCTAACGGTCTTGGCCAATTCATGTGCACTCATTTACTAAGTGGACACTTGACATTCCTTCTCCCACTCTATAACAAGTACATACTTTTAGGCGCACTTCACTATGCCTCTGTACACACAAAATAAAACACTGCAGAGTGCACACACACACCTCTGCAATGGGCAGAGCACTTAAAAATATCCCCTCCTGCAAGAAGGCCAGCTTGGAACATTTGACTCTGCTCTGCCCCAGGCGATAGCCAATGCAACTTAGGCATAGCATAGCATGGGCTTCTCTGAAACGCCAAGTGGCAAGCGAGCTTCGCTGAAAGACTGAAGACTGGGTCCCTCCCACCATATCCTCTCCCCTCTCTGGCAGGCAGAGTTTCAGAGAAAGAGTCACACCTCGCCTCGCCTGGCAGTCTCTCTGCCCTCACAAGCAGCTCAGCTCAGCTCAGTTGGGGGAGAGGAGAAGAAGAGGAGACGGCATATAAGCCCTGTGAAGCCCCTTCACTGGAACCCCCTCTCAGTGCTTTTGTGTGTGTGTGTGCGTGTACGTGTGTGTGTGTGTGTGTGTGTGTGTGTGTGTGTGTGTGTGTGTGTGTGTGTGTGTGTGTGTGTGTGTGTGTGTGTGTGGTGTGCGTGGGTGCGTGCGTGCGTGTATGTGTGTGTGTGTGTTCATGCATGTGTGTGTGTGTGTGTGTGCGTGTGTGTGTGTATGCGTGTGTGTGTGTATGTGTATTGTGTATACATGTTTATATATGTGCATGTTGTGTGTGTGTGTGTGTGTGTGCGCGCGCGTGTGCGCGTGCGCACTCATAGCCGATGACGATGCTTATCGTAAGCCGGGCAGGTCCTGAGGCTTACCAGAAGTGACTGAGGAGGCAGGCCACGTGGAGGGGGGGGGGTTTCAGGACCGCAGAGGCGAGAAGCCGCCGCTCAAACCGACATCCTGCAGCCCCTGCAGCCTCCACCCCTCCCCTCACCCCCCTCCCCATACAGCTAGGACTGCAACAGGCCAATACACATAGAACATACATACAACATTTACACAACATACGCTACAATATTACACATCATTAGAATTTATACGGCTCCTCACAGCGCTACAGAAAGTTTCCTCAGACGTTCGATTTCTTATGTGTGATTACTGCAGTCCTGTATGCCCTGTCGGGACCTATTTTCCAATAACGTCCTGTAATACATCAATAAATCCTTAACGTATTCGTCTCTATGGAGGTTTTAATTGATGGTTCAACATCTTTTGTAGGATATATATATATTTGCCATATTCGCTAAGCGTAGTTGATCCTATATGTTGTGTTGGTAGTGTGTAATAATGTGTAGTTTCTCATGAAGTTCTCATTACCTCATGCACT
>NC_085016.1:15463883-15526383 GCF_963854185.1 Sardina pilchardus
CCCTCGGATGTAGTTATGGAGAAGCTTCAGCTCGTCCAGCGCCTTGTTTAAGGTATCCTCCTCACTGATCTGATAGAAGACAGAGGGAAACAGAAGGAGGGGGGTTAGGGTTAATCTTGGGTTAGGGTTAATCTTGAATTTCCCCTTTCTTGAATTTCCCCTTGGGGATCAATAAAGTATCTATCTATCTATCTATCTATCTATCAGGGTGATGACAGAGGAGAGAGGAAAAGAGACGCAGAGATGGAGGGATGGAGGAATAGGGAGGGGAAGAGAGAAAGGATGTGAGGATGCGGGATAAAGAGATGAGGGAGAAAGGAAGAAAGGTGGGGGAAGCAAAGACAAAGCAGCATTTGTGTGTGTGTGTGTGTGTGTGTGTGTGTGTGTGTGTGTGTGTGTGTGTGTGTGTGTGTGTGTGTGTGTGTGTGTGTGTGTGTGTGTGTGTGTGTTGTGTGTGTGTGTTTGTGCGTGTGCGTGTGCATGTGTGTGGTTTTATTGGTATCACTTACCCTTTTTATGGCGTCATTAAGCCGCTGAATCTGTAGAATTGCCCATTGTCTTGGCGTCGGTTTTTTGCTAGATGATGGCTATAAAGACAGAGTTGGAGCATGAGCATCTACAGGTGCAGGTGCAAATTGACACTTTCTCAGCACAAAGCCGTACTTTTTTCATTCCTCAAAAAATAACAATTACCTCAATAAGTGGCATCTTCTCAGCTTTCTGATTCAATCTCTCACACTTCCCCTCAACCTAAAAAAAAAAAGCACACACACATTCAGCCTATTCAGGAGTTTTAGTATAGTGTTACGATAGTTTAGCTTTGTACTGTATGGCGAGGTGTCATTGAGCCATTTAAAGTGGCATTTCAGTATGGAGGAGAGCACCAGGAGAACTCACCACACGGACACAGCCGTCCAGCTCATGCATGAGGCCTGTCAGGTCCACGAATGGACCACTGTGATCGGTGATGTCTTCGTTCTCTTTAAGGCCCAGCTTCTCCTGGAAAACGCGCTCGTAGAAACGGGCAACTTGGCGCATTACGCAGCCATGAAGATTTCGCTGTTATGAGAGGGGAAGATGGATAAGATCTATAATTATCATCCTTATTATTATTCACTTTTCCAGTGTCATTTCATTACATGTTCATTACATGTAATTTACACACATGTACATTTACAACATTTTCATATCATTGGCCTGATATTAGAAATATGATCCCAAATATTCCTTACCCATCTTCTTATTTGTGAAAATTGATCCGTCCTGAGAAGAATTCTCCAGTCATGTGCTGAACTCTAGGGAATATAAAATTCAACACTTGAACATAACGCTCAAAACATACTGTACACACAGCTTTCCTACAGTCCCACAGTTTTACAAAAGTGCTACAAATGCTATCTGTTCTCTCTGCAGCTTTCACAATCAGAGGAAACGACTGTTGTTTGTGGTGAGTATGTGTAAGTTGTGAATGCAAACACACACGCACACACACACACACACACACACACACACATTGCTCGAAAGCACATGACTGTCATACCTGGGCAAAGATTTATTAAGGTATTTGCAGAGCTAGCATTGTATGCTTTTCCATTTGTCTATGTTTGTCTATGCATTTACTTTACTCAGAACATTATGCAAATCACTGACACACCTTCCCCAGTCAATTCTGGCTTCAAGCCCACTTTAACCAAACGATTGCTGACTGAGCTCTGAAACAGGTCATAAAACACATACCAAACGTACTCACAATGTTGTGCGCCACGCTCTGAGCGATCCTCTGGAGTGCGTCGGTGTCCATGCAGAGCTCACGGGGGACGCAGTCCGGCGTCAGTGCCGTCGCCGCGTGGCCACAGGAGACCACCGTCACCAAGAGTAACAGGGCCGTCAGCAGCCCACGCTGCAGGATTCCAGGCATGCCTGTGGAGTGATGAGTTTGACGGCCACACGCGGTCTCTCAATGCGCTCGGTCGCTGCTTCTCCGATCTCGTTTTTCCCCAGTCCTGCCTCCTTCAAAGATGCACGCCTGCTGGCACACCTTTATTATTCCCGGCACCTTTGTACAGTACTTGTCTGTGCTTCTCACTCAATTTCTCTCTCTCTCTCTCTCTCTCTCTCTAACTTTCTCTGTCTTTGTATCTCTGTTACCTTCTCATGCTCAGGTATTTATATATTGTGCCAATTTCCTCCTACGTCACTTCACCCCCCCTCAGTCAACTGCTGGCTTTCCAACCACAACCACTAGGAAAAAAGGAAGGCCAGAGAGAGAGAGAGAGAGAGATAGAGATCTCCCATTCAGGTTATTGATCCATTTGGACACCTGCTTGCCTGTCGTCATCCACAGGAATCTTATTTGACTTTTTAATTCAATTTATGCTCGCATTTGAAAGCATTAAAAAAAAAAAGAAATAGCAGTGCTTGAAGCATGTTTTTAAAAAGGGTTCACAATGTGTGGGTTAACCACAGTGTATTGAGGTCATGACATTTTTAGGGTCTTGGTTAAGATGTCCTAGATTCAATGGTGCACCAGAAACCGCAGAGCGGCAACAGAATGTTCCTTGGAGACGACGCAGATGAACACCGATTGCTACAAGGGGCCAGAGACTCCTAAAAGATTGGATGTGAAGAGAGATTCTTCTGGAGAGACATTTGGACTATATGCCTGAGGAGGCTTTGACTGGAGAGAGGAGTGGAAGTGAGCGGCGCTGGGTATCGGATGGTCTTAATCGTGACAATCAGGGGCTTCACTTTCACTGCTGGTGGAACAGGCTGTGGGATGTCACTCTTGGCCTAGTTTCCACTGTGATGGGGGGGATATTTGTCAGATGCAGAGGCTTCTCTGGCCCACTAACTACGGGTGCATGACATTTGCAAACTGTCAACTTCCTCTGACGGACGGGTCCAGTCGAAGGCTTTGAAGCTCATTGTGAGTGTGTGTGTGTGTGAGAGAGAGAGAGAGAGACTATGTGTGTGTGAGTGAATGGGTGTGTGCGTGTGAGTGAATGTGCAGCAACAGTATGGGCAAAGTTGAATTACTCCCAGTCATTTGTAGTCATTACCGGCCTATAGGCATTTCTCAGACCTTTGGACAGTGAGAAGTGTGCCAACTGCAAACCCTCACTGACCTTCCTATTATGTGGAATTTGGTCATAGCAGACACTAGTATAGTGAGCCTGATACAGTATGTGATTTCCAAAAGGCCCAGTGGGAGCAATAGCAGTGAATGGCCAACGTGAACAGTCAATAGTAAGACTTTCACGTTTCACGTCAGTCTGGCCTCAAAGCTCAGCTATAGGGAGGGCCAGGATTGAGTCATTTCTTTGGTATGAATCTATAATGAATCATAAACGATTTAAAGGCTCATCGTGTGACATGGTAAAACAAATCCCTGTATAAACATAGTTGGGTTAGGTTCATCGGGCCAAATATTATGTCCTGGTTATTGACAAAAGGTGTTCTTTGGGTAAAGTATGTCACTGGCAATCCCGCACTGCGCAGGGTGCATTTGAAGAATATCAATGAGGGTTTTGTGATGGTGGTGTAGCAGTAAAAACCTGTTTGCCTATTTTCTCTTTCTATCTCTCTCACTCTCACTCTCTCTCCCTCTCTCTCTCTCCCTCTCTCTCCCTCTCTCTCTCGTATATGCACACATACATATGTAAGCAGCACCATACATCTATGTATGTACAGTATGCAAGTATGTGTGTGTGTGTGTGTGTGTGTGTCTGTGTATGTATGTGCACATGTGTGCATGTCTATTTTGGTTTATTTGTTTGTTTTAGATTGGTTGGAAGACCAGTTATGCATGTGTGCTTGCCCAGCTGGGCAGTACCCGTCAGAAATCAAGGTGATGACATTAGAGTGAAACTTGATGACTATCTCTGCATTATCGCTGATCTGTCTCTCCTACCTACCCATGCGCGCGCACACACACACACACACACACACACACACACACACACACACACACACACACACACACACACACACACACACACACACACACACACACACACACACACTAATTCTTCCTATGTTTTAAATGCACTCAAGGTGAGTACATATTTACTATAAAGATGGTAATTCTAAGGATAGGATAACAGTCTCTGGTATAGAACAGTCTTTGGCATAGGGCTCTATCCTCAAACAACTCAAATGGCTTCAAATAGCTATGAAGATCTCAGATCTTCTGAGGAGATATAGCAGATGCAAGAGCATATCCTTAGACATGAAGACATTTTTTTTTTAATTAAACATGTGTAACCAGTGGGCTGAAAAGCTCAGGTTTATCCTTCCTGCAATGATAACAGGCTCAGGTTCTCATGTAGTTATGTAAGACCGTATCAGAGTTTGAGAAAGTACCCAGCTGCCCTCTAGGTACACAATGGCATTGTTGATGGGTAAGAGAAGCAGCTATGCTCCCTTACTGGTAGCCAGGGCCAATAAAGCACAATCCCTTGAAGACCTACTGTATATCAACTTCCTAGACTTCATTGAAGAGCTGTTCTCCCTTCTCTGTTTGTTGTGTTGCACAGAGCACTGCATTAGAACACTATACTTTTAGGAAAGAAAGCTATATAGAACCAAAACCATTCTTTAAACAATTTTGAAGAGTTCACCAAAGGAACCCCTAAGTGTTATTTAAAGTTTGCATGGTTCTATAATGTACCCCAAGAACCCTTTTTATAACAAAAAAAAAAAAAAAAGATTGTGCCAAACGGTACCCGTGTAAACAGCCACTGCCAGACTAAGAAATTGGTGTGCTGATAGTATCAGGCAGTATTAGCCAATATGTCTAATATCGGGCAGTATCAGTGTTTATAATGCTCAATTATTATCAATTATTTTTTTAATTAAATAAAGGACAGCCAAATAGTTAGTCTGGCTATCATCATACTAAGTTCAATCTTTTGAGAGTCTGGGTTTTATTTCTACTGCACAAGAGGCAAAGTTGAAATGACGCTTGTGCGCTTTTGGATAGTCCTTCAACCAATCAGACCAACGATCCGGGCGCATCTTTTGGATAAGCTAGGTTGTGATTGGACCCAGAAGATGTGGACAAGAAGCAGGAGAGATAGATGTGCCGGTTTCCAGCCTGAGTTGCAGGGCGAAATCCAAATCGTCGGCAGATCAGCAGGCATGCATCAGTAGTTCACCCAGCCTACCAAATAGTGATACTTCATCTACATTTCTAGTATTGCCTTTCGAACTTGATCTAGCAGTTAAATAATGTTAGCATTGGTTGGGTTATTTGGCTAGGGTGACAATTCGCCCTTTTCACGCTAACGTCAGACACTTTCCGCTTTGAAGCTTTGCTGGGTATCAGTACATCCGGCATAAGCAAAAACTATAGGTGATACGGATACAGTTCTTGAGGTAAGATAGGTCATGTAACCTGACCTATCCTAGCAAATATGGATATTACGTAATAAAGAATGGGGTTATACCATTGGGCACACTCTGTGATGATTTTACTATTATAAACCATTATAATGTGACTTCAAACTATGTATAGTTATAGGAAGAATTGTATCACTATTATACCAGTGATACTGTATTCCCACTGGAAATATCACATCACTGTTTGGGAGTTAAAGAGGATCTATAGTGGAATTTATGGAGTGGGTGAGGAGGTTAGTTTCTATGGTTATAGCCAGTCAGAATGAGTAGAGAGGGGCTTTCCCTTCCTCAGTCTCACAACACCTACTGTAACAGCACAAAGTGTGAACCTGTGCCTTCATCGATTGACTTTTCCCACAAACTTCACATAACATCTGACTGTTTCATGTAAGCCAGCCAATCTATCAGTATCCATGTTTATAATGGCCAATAATTCATTTTAAAGTAAGTAAAGGACAGCCAAATAGTGATACTTTATCTAAATTTCCAGTATTGCCTTTCCAACTTAACGTTATATCCAACAGTAAAATAATGTTAGTATTGATTGGGTTGTTTGTCTAGAGTGACCATTCGTTGGGATATCTAGCCCAGAGTCCGCTCCTAGGGTGCTCTCCTTTTTGGGCGTTTGTCTCCCTGGTAGTTTTGATTTGTGTATGTAGTGCTTGTTGCCGGGCTCATTGTAAAATGTGTATGATTTACGGTCAAAGTGTCACATGGTAGAATTTAGACTGTGGAACATACAAGAGCACCAGAGTAATAGAATGCAGTCCCGCCCCCAGAAATAGGCCTATAAGGGAAATTGGGGGGTGTCCTAATTTTGGTCAATTTGTCTTCATTTTTGTCCTCACAAATTCTCCTCTGTTTTCAGAATATGGTTGGTGCTCACCCTATTTCAATATATTTCCGCAGAAAACTATTTCAATATATATTCTGCAGAAAACCAATAGACACGGATATGATGCAGGCAGTGTGACTATTCTAACCTATGACTGTAACATGGGCCATGGCCACTGAATGAAAATCACCCGCTCAAAGAAGGAATAGGCCTATGACCTGAATTTGAGGGAGGTCCTCCTTTTCAGAGTCTGGTTGATGGTCACCCTATTTATGCTACTTAGTGCAAATGTAGCCTTCACTTCCCATTTTAAACACAAATTATGACTATCAAAGCTTAATTATCCTGACCACATTGATATACTGTAGGCTACCAAGTGGACCGCAGGCATCACTGGGTGTTCCTTCATAGGCCCTACAGTCACTCTTCAATTCCTACATTAATCTAAAGTCATTGGCCGGGTTTCCCAAAATCGTTAAGAAGCTCTTAAGTCCTAAGAACTTCTTAGGAGCGTTCTTAGAACATTCTTACAACGCTCCTAAGAAGTTCTTAGCACTTAAGAGCTTCTTAACAATTTTGGGAAACCCGGCCATTGTTAAAAAGACCCCAGAAGGAATAGGTACAGTACTGTACATGTATGGTTGAAGTCTATAAAAAAATTTTTAATTACAATAAAGAGAGATAAAACAATGTTTAAGTCAGCATGAAAGTATGGCCTAATCACCATGAAGAGTAAGAACTATGATATCTTTCAGACCGACTGGCTGTAATGAATTAATGTTACCAATACCATTGAAATAATTAATTTAGCATGCATTCAGTGTAGGTGTCCAGTCTGAATACTATACAGTAGCATGTCTCTTTGTAAACTAATTGATCTACTGTAATAGGCCTACTGTCTCAGGTCACAGAGTATGAACCTGTGCCTTTGTCCATCAACAGTTCTCACAAACTTCACATAACATCTGACTGTAACCAGCAGGGTAGATCAATTATTTAGTGACTATAGGAAAAACAATACATAAATAAGATATATATTATAGATAAGTATATATATACTGTATATATATATAATTAAGGTGAGATGGCCCATCTTTATCTGTCATCAAGGTGAGCTAACTGAGACTTCTCTCTTATGTGCCCAACAGCATGCCACTGCATATATCAGATGCTTAGATCACTTTGTTCTTCTTTGCTTTGGCTTCCCGAAGCAACCAGTCTGACCTGCTGATTTGGTGATTTGGTGGGGGCCTTGTCTACCTGTTGTTAGGCAGTTTGGCACAAATATGACACACATTTAAGCCATAACTCACATTTTAATCATTATACCTCCATGTGGAGTATGGAGGCTGACATGAGCAGTAGCGTTAGATCAGACATGCCATGAACATTTCCCTTCCAGGAAACTCCCTAAACCTGTTAGGTAGCATTTCTTAGCTTTCCCGCAAGACCCTCCCATGAATTATTTAGTGGTCAGCTCATTCAACAAAGCTATTCACAGTTCAATGGATCCCTGCATCACAATTACATTGAGACATGTTTACTGAGTGAGACTGACATGTTATGATTTGGTTTGTTATGGTTTATATGTAAGCACCATGTAGTAATTTAGGAGGAAGTACATGTATGGGAATATGCAAGTTATTCTTAAGATACTTGCAAGAAGCGCTGCTAGAGTCATATAGCCTTACAGGTCTTTCAGTAGTTTTTGTTATTTGTTTATTTGATATTAATAGGCTGCCTTTTAAAAACTGGCTGGGTACAACGGATGGAAATTAGCACTCACAAGCTAACTCTTAAAACTAATCTACAGCTTTTTGTCTGTTAATTAATGACCATTGTCTCTGAAAATTAAAAACATAGACAGTGCCAGTTATTCCTCAAAATTACTTGCACAGAGCACTGAGTCATATCCTGACATATAGCAAACTGTATCCCTGTAGTGTTGTGCTGTAGGTGAATAATAGTTGGCATGTTTAAAAAGTGCTGAGACAGTGGGGGTTTTCCTTTTCACTGCTCTTTAGAAATTATCATTACATGAGGACTGCATTCCTACAATGCTTAACTTGTACCGTGCATGTTCACCTTTTTTCTTGAAAATCTTTTTTCCAAACCTGTGCCCACTTTCTGAGCCTTTACTGTAACATTTGTGTCTCTTCACATGCAGCTACTACGGCACCTCATATGAAATGATAGACAACAATCTTTCACCTAATAATGCTCAGATATGAGGTTTATCTTCACAGTTATGGCTGCAAGGGGAATGAACTGGCAAGCCCACAAAACAACACTTGAAGCTATCTCCTGCTTTTGTGGGTTCTTTGTTCACACGGGATTAAAGCCAGTATAAACTAGATATTTTGAAAGTTTAAACCATGTGTCACTGACTGTCTAATACTGTTTGAATGTGACCTTTGTCTTATTTTTTTTTAAAAACACACACACACAAACACACATCAATCAGCCGAAATCAACACTGGCTAGGATGGTGTATGACGGTATCCAAGCCATTATGTATGAGACATAGCCAAAACAAATACCGTTCTGAGACAGAAGCCAAAACAGTCACTAAGCAGTTTTTTTTGTCTCAGGCTGAAGTCCTGTCTGATTTGTCATGTATTTTGAGCAGGTTCATGATGCAATTAGAAGACGTCTGTGTGCAATCTGAGTTTATCTCTGGTATGTCCGATTGAAACAAACAGTATGAGTTACCATATTGTATGAGACTGTAAAAACATTGCACGGTATCAATCAAGGATTGGAGCAACTTGAATGAAACTGTATTAGAATCACACTTGTGTAGATACACGTTTTCCAATTGTTTTATGTTTTCATTCAGTTTACTGTGAATACTATACAGGGATAGAGTTAATTGAAGCAGTATATGGATGCTGGACTATCGGGCTATTGTGTTACAAACTATTTACACAAAGGGAAATGTGTAAATGAAAGGGAAATGTGTTTACCTCGAATGTTCAGTAAATCTGAACCTCATCTCTCATTGTTGGGAGAGAAGAGAAACAGTATTACGGAGAATAAGCTATTAAGTGAACAGATTAACGCCAGTTCCGAAAAACAATCAATCACACTCTGACACAGCTTATGTTAGAGAAGAATGACTGGAGAGGGGAGAGACAATAGGCAGGTCGCTGTACAAAGGCATGCCCGATTGGGATCAAATATCAACAATATCTCTCACCAGAATCACTTGCCCTGCCCACAACAGAATCACACCTGGCATGACCACAAAGGGATTTTAATATTACAGTAGTGCATTGCTCCATCCTTTATTACTCTCTGATATCTTGGAGGGATGATTTTTGTGTCGGAATGCTCCTCAAAATGGACAGTCCGCTATTCTAATCAAACCGTGTCCATCGATCAAGTTCAGCTAAATGCCTATGGTCCTCCACCTGTACGTTTACTAAACGTCGTTTAGTATGTGCACTGGTGTTCACACATACTCCCAGTGAATGGGACACAAAACAGTAGCTCGCACTGAGTCATGAACAACTCCAGCCAATCAACACGTTGCTTCTTCTGCACAGAGGAGAGCTGGTGTTTTTTTTATTTTTTTATTGTTGCTTCAGCTCAAATGTCAACAATCCACCATCAAAATGGTGTCCTATGTCTTTAAGTAAACAGAGTCCCACCTGACCCTGACCGGAGGTGGGACTTCGGGGATTTTGTATGGTGCAATGGCGTGTGAGTGTGTGTGTGTGTGTGTGTGTGTGTGTGTGTGTGTGTGTGTGTGTGTGTGTGTGTGTGTGTGTGTGTGTGTGTGTGTGTGTGTGTGTGTGTGTGTGTGTGTGTGTGGTGTGTGTGTGTGTGTGTGTGTGTGTGTGTGTGTGTGTGTGTGTGTGTGGTGTGTGTGTGTGTGTGTGTGTGTGTGTCAGTGTGTGTGTGTGTGTGTGTGTGTGTGTCTGTTTGTGTGTGTGTGTGTGTGTGTGTGTGTCTGTGTGTGTGTCTGTGTGTGTGTCTGTGTGTGTGTCTGTGTGTGTGTGTGGGAGTGATGGAGACAATAGGCTGTTAAATGAGTGGGCCCTGGAGTAAATGAGGAGGGGGGGTGAGTAACAGTTTCTGTTCAGTCAAGTGTACCCCTTACTGTGGTTTATGTGTGTGTTTGTATGGTTATGTTTGTGTTTGTGTTTGTGTGTGTGTGTGTGTGTGTGTGTGTGTGTGTGTGTGTGTGTGTGTGTGTGTGTGTGTGTGCATGCGTGCGTGCGTGCGTGCGTGCGTGCGTGTGTGTGTGTGTTTGGAGGAGTGTGGAGTGCATGTGTGTGTGTGTGTGTGTGTGTGTGTATGTGTGTGTGTGCTTGAGTAAGTAGGTGTGTGTGTGTAAATGTGCCTATGTGTCCGTCAGTTGCCTGCTCTACACTGTCTGCTGAACTTTAACCGGAATACATTTCCACCTTTCAATTCACTCATTCACCTACTCACATAAGTACCACATTAGCAAGTCAGTCAAGTCAACAATTCCTCTTTGCAATGTCAGTTTATTTAGTCATAGACTTTACACAATTCTGTAAGCAATTATGGGCTACAGTTGAAAACATTATCAAAAAATAATATAAATAGAAAAATAAATACTTTCTCACATAAAATACATTGTATTGTGCATATTTGAAATAGTATAAATAAATATAAATAGAGGCACCATGTATACAGTATTTTTTGACGTATACTGATTTTGAGTAGTAAATGAGCAGTATCTCTAGATGGGCTCTATGCCCTAGGTTTGGTTGATCGACGTCTGAGCTGCCGTCTACGACGGGAGCTGATTGGGTTTTTGGACTGGTTTTTGGAGGCCCACCCAACAGCAGACACCTGGTTGTAGACCCTCTTCATCTCGTAAATGGCTTTGCGTTGGACTTCCTCTTTAGTTACCTGGGGAGGGGAAGAAGAAACAAACATGCCATGTCAATCTTATGTAGCCATTTTGGTACATGTCCCCCAAACATCCATTTTTTCATGACAGTTTTCTTCTTGTGTGCCATTACTTTTCAGGGATAGATCAGGTGTTACATAACAAGGAACCTGCATAGGTTTCTGCTGGAACAAAACAGCTGAGCTGTAATATTGTAGTAGCTGTGTCATATGTATGTCATGAACTAAACCTCTTGGCACAAGAAGAGTGGTCAGACTGTGAGTATGTGTAAGTAGAAAACTGCAGACACTACAGTATATACAGTAGTAGCACTGGCACAAAACACCAGTTTTGCACACTTTGCACAGCCTTTTCTGTTCACCTTGCTATATCTTGCTGTTTCTTCATTTTCAGATAGCCATGCCATATTTTCATGTACTTAATATAACATTTCCAATCAACTAAAATGTTTTTTTTCTTTTAGTGAATGCTTCTATGATGAACAAAGTGATTTTACCTCAGTTGGTATAGATATGGCATAGGTATATTATATCATAGATATACGGCAATTGTAGGACAATAACAGATTCAATCCTATCATTATACTATCAAACACAGGTCCAGCATAGTCAAGTAAAATGTAAAGACAAAGCATGCCATGTCTGCAGACTGGTCAAGCCTCTGCTTGCATTGTGTTCTCCAGCATACTTAGATCTACCCCTCGGCACCAATGTTGATATAAGTGGGACTATGCCTATGGCGGGAGTGTGGTAGATCGAAAACTGATACAGTATGTTTTGTTGCTTACATCGATGGCTTGCAGCTCCTTGAGGTTACGGCTGAAGACTTCAAACTGTTTCTGTGTTTCATTAAAGTAATTTGTCCTCAGTTCCTCCATTTTGCTTTTCAGGTAGTCCACGTCATCCCTTTCCCCCTTGGTCTGCATGTTGTCGTGTATTTTGGTGAGAATGTTGATGTAAACTTTCAGTGTTTCATCTGCCAGAAACATCCGCACTTGTTCCTAAAAAAGAAAAACCATGTGTGTTTATATCTTCAGTATTGTAACATGACTAGTGATGCTTAATGAATGAATAAATGAATGAATGAATTAATTAATTAATTTAATTAAACAGTTTAGATGAATGGCTTACCTGAAGATTTGAGAGCTCCTGCGGTTTGAATAGAGCACCAACAGGGCGGTGACCTTTGCCTTTGGCCTGAATTGGAAAAGAGTTTGGGGGTTAAAGTCTGATGGCTCAAAGTGTAGAAAAGACCAACCACGACAACCATTTCATAACCCCCATGGGGTATCCTTGCATCAACCAAGAAGGGACAGGGGCGCTGTGGCGCAACAGGCTACAGCGCTCGTGCCATACATGTATATCGAGGGCTGAGAACCAAAGGGGCGTTAGTGACATTTCACCAACTTTACAGGAGAGCCAAAACAAATCTAACTGCTTCTATAAGTTAACCGTTAAAGACTCTTGGTTTTTGTTCAATAACTTTATATTTATAAATATTTTACTTCTATAATTTTGTCAGCTAGAAAGAGCTCAGGTGATATATATAACTCAATTTTGACCAAAATGTCAATATGTGTCCGAGCCCAATATGTGTCCGAGTTCCCACGGGAACCCAGGTTTGAGTCCGACCTGCGGTCATTTTCCGATCCCACCCCATCTCTCACTCCCGCTTGCTTCCTGTCTCTCTCTACTGTCCTATTTGAATAGGCAAAAATCCCAAAAAGATATACTTAAAAAAAAAAGTATAAAACAGAAAAAAAAACCAGAAGGCACCTCAGTGATAGTCAGTGCAGTCCCTACACCAGTGTTTAGATTTTGGAATGATGACAAAAAACTATCCAAATCCCTTGTCTTTGGCTTTGAGAGGAAACCATCTATCTCCCACATGAAACCCACATGAAAGGCAACAAATTGAATATGACACCATAATCTCGCCTCCCCTTTCTCTATGTGGTTCTCCTTGCCCTCACCATCTTTTGAATCTCTAGCTGGGATAATAGAAGCCTGCTCTTGAGCTGACAACCACAAGTCACGCATTAGGCTGGTCTGCGCCAGGCTGTGCAACCAGTCCAGTGCAACACCTAGCTCTCAGACAGAGCAGCATGCCGCCCCCATCACACCACAGTCAGTTTCGAAACTAATTATTAACAGCAGACAGAGAGTAGGAAGTGGGTTTGTTCCATGTGTTTACACGTATAAACAGTTCTGATGAATTAGGCCAGAAGCTATGCTTCATTAGAAAGACAAAAATAGACGATTTTGCACTGCACTGACACGCTGTTCGGTCATGAGTCACTACACAAGGCTTACTTCTACGAGAAAAGGTTCACCCACAGACCCCCAGGGACCAATGGGATGTTTCCCCCCCATAACCGGTAAATCGAAACAACATCTCAAACTTCTCAAATCTAGCTCTCTGATTTATGCACGAAGGCATGACGTCTTGAGCCCTGTACCTCTGTACCCCCTCTGTACCTGTACCCCCCCAACCTCTACTTATATCTAACTCTAGCGATGATACTTACAAGGATTTTGTCCAGGTTGCTCTGTCTTGTTGCCATCTCTTTGGGGAAGTAGTCCTTATTGCCCATAACCTCTCCTGCCATCAGACAGATCACTGCCCAGATCAGAGCCTGCTTTAGGTGATACGCTGCGGTCGCCATTGTAGTCTGTTGGTCTCGCCGGTGTGTTAAACTCCCTTAAGTCAGTCGTTAGCGCTTAATCAAACGTCTCTGCTCGACCGACCCACCCTGTGCTCTTACGAGACTCGCTGTCACTGACTGATGCTCTGACCAACAGGTGGTATTTATATGTAGGGGAAACAGTGAGAGAGAGAGAGCGCAAAGGAGCGTGAGATGTGTTAACCATGCAGCACCGTGGAGTTGAGATAGGTGTGAACTCTGTGGGTTCCCCCGTCTGAGCGTGAGTGAGCAAGTTTCCTTTAAATTAAAAAAAAAAAAAAAAATGTGCCATGCTGACGTTCAGAGGTGCCATTGCTGCATTCAGTTGCATTACTCCACTTCCACCACCTCCAGGAATACCTGGGGACTCCTCAGGGTGGGGCCTGCTCTATGGGGTCTGTGATCGGGGAGGAAGGAAGGCTCTCGCTGATGGATGGACGTACTGACGTCTACATTTACACACATTTACACTTATTCATTTAGCAGACGCTAATCAGGCATTTATTTATTGATGAATATGAGTTCATTAATACGTTTTCTATTACTCATTCATTGAGTAGACACCTCCCACAGACACGTAGACACACACACACACACTCCCACACACCCACACACCCACACACGCACACACCACCCGCTGCAACGGCAGTTTGAGGCCTAGTCGCTGAGGTGCCTGATGCTGGCTTGCAGCCAGCGCTAAGAGGAAATGGTGGTTATCATCGTTCAGCTTTCTAGTAAAGCTGGGCAACTCAATTTTTCTGCAGTATTGAAAGTAACACATTTTTTTTTTTGTGAAGTGAAGTCCTGGGTGACATCATTGCAAATTTATGTCATTGACCTGACCATGCAAAGAAAATCCCAGCCAAGAATTTTTTTTTAATTATTTAAAGGGTCTTTTTTGGTCAAGATGGGATTTTTTTGCCTGTTTTGTCCATTTCTCTTTTATCATTGCTTGTTTTCCACTGAACTAACAGTTGAAAACAACTTTTATTTAAATCCAGATGTACTTTACCTATTATAGGCCCTCATCTTTTCAAGGCCAAGGTCAACTTTAGACCATTTCCTTCATTTCCTTCCTCCAGAGGGACATGCTGTACGGTATATGTTCTGTATATGCACTACTACAGACAATTGCACTCATTGATGCATTTATTTCACTCATTGATGCACTTATTGTGTTTTTTAATTTGTTGTTAGAAGTGCTCTAAAGCTGAAATGTTTTTACCATGTTGTAAGTCGCTTTGGTTAAAAAGCGTCAGCCATATGTAATGTAACGTAATGTAATATGTGTGGTATGCATTTTTGATCTGTGCTATAGAATATGGCAACACAACACAGACACTATTGGAGGACATGTGCACTAAACAGCATTAAGAGAACAGAGGCATACACCACAGTGAGCAATTGCTGTACCATACAAGGCTCACAGGCCACAGACAGACAGACGAGAGTAGAGAAACATCATTTTGAGGTTTCCTTTCATGTGTGTGTTTGCTGAGACAGCAGACACTGTCACTGTTGATCACAGGGACCCAGTGTGTGTGTGTGTGTGTGTGTGTGTGTGTGAGTGTGCCTGTGTCATTGAGTAGGTGTGAGGTGTGTGCAGGTTCACATATAGTACAGACTTGTATGTGGGTATGCATATGTGCGTGTGACTTGTCTATGAGGTGGCTGAAGAAGTGCTTGCAGCGACTGCTGTCTCTTACCTGCAGGGTGTAGGCAGAGACCCCATCTCAATATGGAGCCCAGTCCCACCTCCAGGTAGCTCAGCTCACACAGACTGGACCACCATCCAATCAAATGCCAGGCCTCTCTAGACAGACAGGTGAAATGTCCAAAGAGTTAAAATGGATGCAGGAAAGAGGGTGCAGATGGCAAAAGGGGAAGGTAGCTACAGTATGTACTAAACAAATGAAGTTTGGTTCAAAAAAGCTATATCCACCATTTTAATGAATTTTCATAAATATTTTTTTACAATTATTACACATAGTACTTTCAGTAGAAATATTTTAGATATTGTTATTTGATTTATCTTTACTCAATCAAAACAAAAGTGCAATTTGATTGATATTTCCTGGAATACCCAATTAAATAACATGACTTTTAAAAATGTTTTTAAATACGAATATATAGTGTTTTGGAATCAAACTCTTCAAATTGTACTACTAAGTACTGTACGTATGCTAGCAATAACTGTCAAATTAAAGTGTTTCAAAAGCTTCCAGGGGGGCGCTGTGGCACAGCAGGCTACAGCGTCCGTACCATTTACGGGTCCGAGTGCCCACGGGGACCCAGGTTCAAATCCGGCCTGCAGTCATATCCCGATCCCGCCCCATCTCTCTCTCTCCCACTTGTTTCCTGTTTACCTCTTCACTGTCCTATACTAATAAAGGCAAAAAGGCCAAAAAATATACTTAAAAAAAAAAAAAAAAAAAAGCTTCCAGTAACTTCTCAAGTTTGTATTTGAAAGCCACCATAAATCCTTTCTATCATGGCTCTAATGAATATGTGAGGTAAACTACACACCTGTACCTGTCTCTCACTCTGGGGAAGATGTGCATGACTTTTTAAACACAGGATGACTAGCCAAAAATGTGCAAGGTAAAACTACTTACAATAGTTGCAATATTCATATTGTTATATTAGTCATTACCGTAATCAGTTACACCCAAGCAGAGTAAACTCTTTCATCCTGTCCATTTCTTTACTGCACTCATAATTAAAGTAATTTATTGCCCGTGATCAATGACTAGCCTGAGCACATACTTTATTCACTCAAAGATATGGGTATGCCTCACTAAATCAAACACAATCTCAGACAGCCGCTAAATCAAGTCCAGAACAGATTCAGTCCTCCTCTGGCCCAAAACCATTGCATTCCATTGCAATGTCATGCATCCCAGAACTACATAGATAACATCAGGAGATAGCTTGACATCCCAGGCTCATAAACAGGCTCATTGTCACTTGATTAGGTTGAACCAGAAGCAGGAGCAGAACTCAGACAGCTGTCAATCTGCAGGCCCACCTGCACAGACTGCTGAATCAGATCTATAAAAAGTGAAAGCAACACAGAACAACTCAACAGCATGATGATGAACCACGATGATACACTGTAACTACACAACTGCAGCACAGCATATTTGTCTGGTTGTAGAATAGAAGATTAAAATCCTGAAAAGATATAAGTTTGGCATTATGTTACAGCTAATGATATGTGACAAATCATGCTATAGTTTATTTGGTTCAGAAATTTATGCTTAAGGATATTGTTTTTTTCTTGCCATGTTTTTCCCTTTTCAATGAAATTGCAATTGAAAGGAGATTTTTATCGGATTAGTTACAACAGAATAGCCTTGAGGCAGATAAACCAACCCCAACACCTACTTAAAGGCCCCACCTAAAATGTCGAGAGAACTTAGAAAAAAACGCTTTGCCAAAATGATCCAACAATTACTTCCACGCATAACTAAAAGTAACCATGGATCGATTGTCGCTTTCTTTCCGAAGTGGGCCATGGTCTACCTGTGATATCATTCAGTGGCGTCCCGGCTGGCAGCAAACGTCATAATGCCTCCATTTTTGGTCTCTATCGACGGAGCG
The DNA here is from genome assembly GCF_963854185.1 of Sardina pilchardus. Classification (NCBI taxonomy): domain Eukaryota; kingdom Metazoa; phylum Chordata; class Actinopteri; order Clupeiformes; family Clupeidae; genus Sardina; species Sardina pilchardus. Next base: position 15,481,293 of record NC_085016.1, read on the forward strand.
TCACGAAGCCTGGTTTTCCGGGTTTGTGGCTTGTAGTGAAACCCCATCAAGTCACACCCACGCCTCCCTCAACCCGACCCTCCCTCATGCCTCAGCTGTGTCACTCTCGTCTCGTCAGACTCATTCCACTCTATGGGCTGCCCCTTTGGAGTTTACTCTCGAAACACCTCATCATCACTTCTGTGATACTGAAAGATAAAAATGGATAAAAATGGAGAGAGGAAAATCTTCCGTCACTCTGGTAGACATTTAGTTGCTGTGTTGCGCCTTGTTTCTTTTGGACCCTTTACAACGGATTGATTGGCTAATTTTGTATACACTATCATAATGTTTCTTTCACTTATGATTCACTTTTCAGCGCATATGATTGTGTCTGTTTTTTAACAGTTATTTGCGGCTTCTATTCGTTGAAAATGTGTTGGCCCATTTAGTTTCATTTGTGTGTGGAGTTGAGTTGTGTTAGTATGCATACGAATGGCGCATCGTCATAAAAAGACACTGAGAGAACTGAGAGAGCTGCATCACGTCTGGTTTTAGGGGAAAACAAGCTAGCATTTTATCATTGATTTCAATGGGAGAGACAGTTAGAAGTCACACATACATCTAGTTATTAATTCACAGGCAGTGCTTGAGAAGTTACCTCTAAAAAGTAGTGTTTGCACATCCAGTCAAAAAAGTGATGAGAAATCAGTATTTGCTTGTACACGATTACCTGTTTTAAATATACAGCTCTGGAAAAAATGAAGAGACCACTGTACATTTTTCTGATGTCATCCTACAGTTGTTGAGTGACATTTGAATGAGTTGACGGTCATATTCAAATTTGCAGTGGTCTCTTAGTTTTCTTTCCAGAACTGTATATTGATTGGGCTTTTTTCCCTTTACTGTGAAGAGAAAGACAGGCAATGAGTGGGAGAGAGAGAGAGAGAGAGAGAGAGAGAGAGAGAGAGAGAGAGAGAGAGAGAGAGAGAGAGATGGGGTGGGATCAGGAAATGACTCAGGTCGGACTAAAACTGGAAATGAAATACAGAGTGATGTACATCCGGTCATATCACAGAAATCAGTATCTGCTTATATGCCATTACCCAAGCACGCTCTGGCTCTTGTTGGAATTCTTTACTCAGATGGTTCCTTTCTCAGAGTGTCAGCTGAAGAGACCAGGAGACAAAGTGGCGAAGATGTGCATGACTTTTTACACACCAGGATGACTACTAAGCAAAATTTGCTAAGCAAAACTACTTACAGTACAGTAGTTGTTCATAGTGTTATACATCAATCAGTTCACACACAAGAAAAGTAAACTCTCTCTTATCCTGTCTCATCTCTTATCCTCTTTATCCTTTTATAACCGCACTCCTAATCAAACTAATTTATTGCCCGTCATGAATGACTGTAATCTAAGCACAATACTTGATTCACCCAAAGATATTCTCAACAGTTATGCCTCACTAAATCAGGCACTGGCACAATCAATCAATCAATCAGACAGCCGCTCGCTCAAGTCCAGAATCCATTCCAGAGGGCAATGTCATCCACACCAGAACTAGATAACATAAGGAGCTTGACATCCCAGATATAGGTTAACAGGCTTCTTTTCTTTTTTCTTTTTTTCCTGATTAGGCTGAACCAGAAGCAGGAGCAGAACTCCTGCACAGACTGCTGAATCAGGTCTACTCTGCACAACACAACAGCATGACAATGAACCAGGGCTAGTGCACATTTGGAAATATATTGAAACTACACAACTGCAGCCCAACATATTTTGTCTGGCTGTAGGATAGAAGATATTAAAATCCTTCAAAGATATTCAACTTTGTTGCAGCTAATGATATGTTACAAATTATGCTATAGTTAATTTGGTTTATATTACACTTAAGGATACTGTTTTTCCTTGCCATGTTTTCCCACTGAAAGGAGGGAAAATTGGATTGGTTACAACAGAATACCCTTGAGGCAGATAATCCAACCACAACCCAATCAGCAAAAACCCTTTGCCGAAATTATCCAACGATTACTTCCACGCATAACTAAAAGTAACCATGGATCGATTGTCCCTTTCTTTCCGAAGTGGGCCATGGTCTACCTGTGATATCATTCAGTGGCGTCCCTCCAGGCTACAAACGTCATAATGCCTTCCTTTTAGTCTGTCGATGGAGCATCACTGAGTCTGGTTTTCCGGGTCTGTGGCTTGTAGTGAAACCTCATCTAGTCACGGGTTCATCGATGACACGCCCACATCTCCCTCAACCGACCCTCCCTCATCAGCTGTGTCACTCTCGTCGAGTCAGACTCATTCCACTCTATGGGCTGCCCCTTTGGAGTTTACTCTCAAAACACCTCTTCATCGCTTCTGTGATACTGAAAGCTTCTTACTAACGGAGAGAGGCAAATCTTCCATCACTCTTTTGCTGTTACCTGTGCTAGGTTGTGCTTTGTGTCTTTTGGATCCTTTAGAACAGATCAACGTAATGATTTTGTATACACTGGCATGTTTTCCTTACACTTATTACTCACTTCTCTGCACATACTGTATAATTGTGTCTGTTTTTTTACTATTATTTGTGGCGTCTATTTGTTGAAGTTTTGTAGGACTATTCAGTTCAAGTTGTGTGTGAAGTTATGTCAGATTTTGAATGACAGGGCCTTCATGCCTTTCACCCTCCCTCTCGAAGGCCTTGCCAACCTCCTCAGACTACCAAGCCATCAATATTCAGTGCAACCACATAACTAGTTCCATGTGTTGTGATTGGATGATCATGGCAATTTGCCTACAAATCTACGTATATAAAAAAAAAGTTGACCAAAAATGGGAATGTGCCGGAAGAATATTGTTCCAAAACTTATGCATCATCATCTTCAGATAAACAAAGGTTACTGTTGGAGTAAGGCGTCGGCTAAGTAAGACATAACGTATTGTCACAGCTTTGGCAGACAAAAACAAATAGTTAGTGCCAACAAATACAACTTGAAAGCTTCAGGTGTTGTGTAGCAATGTATTTCCGGTACTTAAGTTGCTAACTTTCACTCTCAATGAAGTTCCATTGCAATAAGCAAACAAACTACTCATGGAATGATATGAAAGATATGAATCAGAAGCACACAACCTGTTGCCAATGACAGCATCCATTACATATTTTTTTACATATTGCACAAAGGCCCATTCATATGAAGAGACGTATAAAAACTCAATAAGACTATGATCGGGGTTGCCCAGGTCTGAGTTACAGTAAGTGAAGGTACAAGTATGACTAGTTGAGGGTCAGTTGATGCTTATAAAATATTATACAGTAAATAAGTGTATGGATGATTTATTGTTTATGAATAGTCTCCAACAGACAACAGGCAACAGGCAACAAGCAACCGTGGCCTACTGGTTAGGGCTTCAAGCTTGTAACCAGAGGGTTGCACCTCGCTGTGTATTCACTGTGTGTTGTGTGTGTTCACTAATTGTATCTAGACTGAATAGAAGAATAAAACCAACACTTTTTTCGGTAAAACCTATGGGCATTTCTTCATTCATATTTGTATCATCAAAGTGACAAAAAAAGAGGAAATCAATCAATACCAATAGAGACACATTCTTTTCTCTCCTTATTTTTTTTTATTAAAGTAGCATCTGACAAACATGGTTTGAACATTGTACATAAGCATTCACACAATTCATCAATTCATGTTTTGTTGGATTTATAAATAAAATACAATAACACATGATAAAGGTACAGTAATACTGTTGACTTAGCTATTGAAATAAATATGATATATTAAATTACATTAAATAAGGTACACATACATAAAACACTGAGGTTTTTTAAACACCTTTTCCAGGCGAAGCTCATAGTGGCAAACAGTAGCACCATTAGTATGGCCCAAACAGCCCAGAATAGCTATTGATTAAAAGTTACAGTTGACCCATAGGACCTCCAGCAGCGGAATTGGGAATTGGAGAGATGTGGATGTGTGTGTGTGTGTGTGTGTGTGTGTGTGTGTGTGTGTGTGTGTGTGTGTGTGTGTGTGTGTGTGTGTGTGTGTGTGTGTGTGTGTGTGTGTGTGTCTGTGTCTGTGTCTGTGTGTCTGTGTGTCAGCTGTGTGTGTGTTCGGTGTGTATTGTGGGTGTATTGTGACTTCTAATTATTTGCCTTGGCCAGCTCTGAGGCTCTCTGGTAGACCACTTCAAAGTCATTCAGAGCCTTCAGCTGCTCAACTGGGCTCCACTGAGGAGATAAACATACAAAAAGAGAGAATAAGTACAAGGAAATGCATGTACACATGATACACATGTACAGTATGTATGTGCTTATTCATTAACTATATTTTTTGTGATTGTGGAGCATATTATATAACATTACATATAACTACATATATTTTATGTTATATCATATAACAAGTTTTTAAAACAATGTGGTATAGTGTTACTGCTTTATCGTCAGTCTAATTTAGCCTTCATACAAGTTTTGACAAGTTTACCTTGTGGTTCCTGATCATCTTGAGCAGGTTGTTGCTTTTGGCCATGATTGGGTATTTGAACAGATCCTTAATGTAGCGGTGTAGTTCTTCGGCCGCATGGCTTCCCTGGCTTTCTGCTTCTTTGCTCATCTGGTTTAACAGCTGGGAGTAGGTATCCAACATCTCCACAACAATCAGCCTCTGGCCCTCCGCCTGGTTAAGCAAAGACATTTACATTTTAGTTCTATTTCCTATTTTCTCTCATATTCATATAGTGACAATATGTACTGTAGCATCTCGTGTACAGTCAGTAGGGCTTGCACATAACTATACCCTAACTATGTTGCGTCCCAATTCATTGCATTACAATACACAGAACCTCCATATAGTGACACACAGAAATTAATTCATAGTTAATTTAATTCAACATTCTTCATTTAGTTTATAGTGCCATAAACAATGAACCCACATGGTGCTCCACAGAACCTAGAGCAAGCACCCAGGCTCCCTTTAAGCAGTAAGACCCATTTTAGAAGTGGGATTCTACAGTATTGACCCATTTCAGAAGTGGGATTCTACAGTATTGACCCATTTTAGAAGTGGGATTCTACAGTATTGACCCAGGTCAGAAGGGGGGACCTACAGTAGGTTAGGCTGGTTCTGTAAAGGGCGGGACAAGGGGAAACAGACGAGAACAGAACAGGAGGAGAGAAAACCAATCAAACGAGCGAACGGGAGAATGAATCAAAGGGCAAGCAGTGAGCAAGCAGAAGAATAGAGAAGTAGGTCCTGTAGCAAGCATTCAGAATATCAGCCACACAACATATGACATGAGAATGAGAAAGAGAAAGCAACAGTATGAGAAAGCCATGTGGTTACTACATAAGTGGCGCTATAAGCCTGAGAATACACCGGTTCTCACTTATTAGTGAGACAGCACACATAAGAATAGATATTGATGACACTCTATCTTGGTACGGCCCCCCAGCCAATTTTCAAGACCCAATGTGGCCCTTGAGCCAAAAAGTTTGGACACCCCTGCTTTAGTACAACAACAACAAAAAAAAACACTTAGGAATGGCAGGAAGAACTATGTGGAGAGTGATCTCAAGTGATCTCAAGTGTGAGAGAGAGAGAGAGAGAGAGAGAGAGAGAGAGAGAGAGAGAAGAAAGAAGGACAGAGATCTGGATTGATCCTCATCTTTACCGTAAAATTCTTCTCCATCTTCTGCAGCGGCCCCCTGAAGATGCTGCCCCCCTCCTGCCTCTCAGTGTCCGTCAGGTTCTTCTTGAGCTGCACAACACAAACACAAGCGCCATAAATGAATAACAACTCTCAAAAAAAAACCTTTCATTACAATACACAGCACCTCGTAAATTCAAACCTCAACAAGTGAGCTTTTCTATACAGTACTGAGTCCAGTATTGATAAGCACGATGCAACTGGTGACAGAAGTAGAGTGCTAATTCTTCCACAGAACTACCCAGCGGTTACTGCAGGGTGACCATTTCTGTGCCATTGGAGAAACTGACACACCGCAGAGTTCCGTCAGATGCCCCCTTAGCATGCCAGTGGGAGGGGAGTGCCTGGAAGAACGGGTGGCTCTACCCGGCTTACGCAATCTTGAAGCCCTAATAAGACCCATGACATGAGCTCACCCACTGAGACTTCTAGGTCAATTTGGGGTTAGATGAGCAAGCAGAACCCAGCTGAAGCCCCCACCCCCATCAGCCCTTTTACCCACCACCACCGCTGTCAGCTTACTGTAAATACCACTGCAGGTGCAACAAGGTGCACTTGAGGCATGCAGGTTTGTCTGTCTCTGCACAAGTGGAACAATGCAAGAGGATGCTGCTAGATCACTGTTCTGCGACATTAGTCATGATGGAAGGTCATGACTCATAAACTATTAGATTAACGCATCTTATTATTATGAGCAACCGCCCAGTGTCCTTTCCATTCTTACAAGACATCATTATCTTCAATTCAAAGTTGCAATAAAGAGTTTATAAACTAGGTGATAAAGATTAAAAAAAAAAAAAATTGTGTCATACTTACAATTTCTTTCAGCTTCTTAATGTCTCCCACCATATTCGGTGGTACTGTCGATGGTACTGGATGGCAGTCAGTCCACACAACACATGCAGCCAAAACTAGTCCGCACAGGAGGGAACGAAAATTGAGACGAGATTCCATTTTTTACTGTTGTTCTTTGTTGAGTGTGACGACGTCCACAGTCTTCTTGTTGTCTTTGAGATGGAGTAAAGAGCGCTGTGTGGTGCTGTTGTTGTTGTCTTGGCTTTTACCTGTGAGAGTGATTCGGCATCGAGGAGGCCGTGGCTTTTTATGCATAATGACATGATGACGAAGGAGCAGGGGATGCACTTATGGGTCTTGGGGTTTGGGGTTTCTGTGGCTTCCTTCGACGCAGCCGAATTTTTCTTTTAAATCATAGGTGCTCTACCTCTAAACGTGACTCAGCTATGAGCCCTCGGACCTGCAGACGCTTTCGGGGATCCCTGACCAAAGGTCCGACGCCGTTGCCATGGTGACCACAGCCAACAGTTAGGTGACGAGAATTATTAGAGTGGGAGTCTGCAAGAGAGGATTTTCCACGCAATGCTGACTTGGCGTCACTTTTTTTGGGCGTCACTATTTTTGGGGCTTGCAATTCGACGAAGAAAGGAAACGAAGTCAATTTGGAAACTTACGGAGCATGCCACATTTTTGTGCGTTTTATCATTTTTGCCGCCTTTTTGATGCTTTTAACCTGTGCTAAAACTCAATTTTTGGATTGCAGCGCTGTACAACTCAAAAGAAGAGACTGCACTGCACAACGTACAGATTTAGTATCTAGTATTTAGTATTTAGTATCTTTGATACATCACCTAAATGGTGCAATGCATAAACGAGCCTTTTCACATCTAAAGACGTGGCCTTTGCCTAAACTTTAGTCACTTTCAGAATCAGAACCTGTATTGTACTCTACTGGGTAGGGGGACTATAAAGTAATCTCCTGTGTATAAGCCACATTGTGTATACTGTAAGCCACAGGACAGTGTTTTATGCAAGTTTAAAAACAAAACAAAACTACCAGTTTAACTGACCCTGTGTATTAACCTCATAGCTGAAGAAATTTTGCAAAATCAGTATCTAAACCACTTTAGTTAGTTAGATAGTTGGGACATTACAGTACTATTCCAACATCAAGGAAACATTTTTTTTTTTTTGCTTTAAAAACCCCAAAAACTGCATTCGCATGCCCCGACAGACCCCCAGCATAATTCACAAACGCAGAGTTCACAAAGTCATTGTCAATATGGCAGAAGGTAGCACACTGACAGAGGATGTATAGAACCAAATCATGTTTTGTATTACAGGACATTTTCAACTACAAATCATGTCTACAAGTCAACAAATGATGCGAATAAACTGGTACAAGACTGCACACTATTTTCATGCAACGTGCATGAATGCATTTCATCAACTATTGTGGCAGTATACTGTAACATGTCTATCGACTCTTGCATTGCATTGTGTTGCATTGCATTGCAATGCATACAGTATGAATGCACTGCTAACTCTCATCTTGTGGCATTGCGCTGCTTGCAGTCACTTAATTCTGAGTGCTGCCTGGAGTGCTTAGAATTTCCCACAGCAACTGTTTTCACCCACCACCTGAGCAGTTTCTAGAACTCAAACCTCAGACTTCAAGAGAATATAGTACTTGCTGATACCAATCTTTTACAGAGACCAACGACCAATGAGGAAGGCTGAAAAGGCTGATCAGTAGAAACTGCAGTCAAACTGCACGTGACTGATTTTTTATTTCAATTTTGTTCTATTTACAGTCTGTAGACACTTCCCTCTGGCCGCAGTCTAATGCAGTCTAATCGTCACCAGTCCACAGTTACAACCACAAGCTATTTTTTCCACAGCCCACCATTCAAGGAAGGCAAGGGAGTCCATTAATGTCATTTATGGACATGCACGTACAACATCACCAAATGTGTGTGCGTGTCTGTGTGGTAAGCCTTAGTAAGTTATAGGTACTATAACGTAATTACAGTATGCAAGTGTCTTTGTTAGCACCTGTGTGTGTATGTGTGTCTGTGAGTGTGTGTGTGTGTGTGTGTGTGTGTGTGTGTGTGTGTGTGTTGTGGTTTGGAGGCATATGGAGCGTCAAATAGATAAGGGACCTTCCTTCTCCACTCTAAGCTGGTTCCAGTACCTCATAGGCTTTTTCACACCCACACTTGCTGGTGCATGCTTACTCACTGTGGTTAAGGCATATCCTGTGCTGGTGGAATTAATCTGAATCCAATGAACTGATACTAGAAGCACTAATTTAACTCTCACAAGAATATAATACTACATTTTATAATTTTTTTCTGAGTTTGTTCCACAGGCAAACAGTGTTCCATAAGTGAAAATGTTTTAAATGTGGTTTCCATGGATCTGAGTGGACGAGTAAATGAAGTTAAAAACGATGATGTGAAAAAAGTAATAGTGGCAACCATGGTAATGGGAGATACCATCACATGGGAGATGTGCACTATGTACAGATAGACACCCTGAGGGGCATATACATTGAAATATCAGCAGAGTCAACACAACTGGTAGATATGCACTGTATATTTAAAATGGGAAAACCCATGCAATGGTGAAATTTCACCAACTTAAGATTCTGATGCCATCCTATAGCCACTTCCAGGATGTGGCTGTCGGGTGGTATTTTATGATGCTGTTAGGGGATGGTTTCCAGGACGTACTGTATGTTGCTAGGATGGTATCAGAATCAGAAGTTGGTGTAATTTCACCAGAGTTAAAATGGAGCAGTAATGAAGGATTTTTGATTTCACCATGGGATGTTTTCCCATGACATACTGTATACAGTCACTGACACAAATATTGACACCCCTTTAGAAATGTTTTACACAAAATACACACACTTTTGAGAAAACAAATTTTCACTAGCTTTTTCAATAGCTCAATAGCTAATTTCACTATAGCTCATTTCAATAGCTCAACACAACTGAAACAACAATTGGTTTCCCCAAATTCCACACAAAATATCACCAAATGCTGCAAAAAGTGAATACTGTCGAACTGACATGGTCAAAAGTCTTGGCACCCTTCACAAAAAGTGTTACTACTTTGTGTTTTGCTATGTATCTATCATTTGCTATCTATCTATCAATACTTTTTTCTGCTTGACTGCTGGGTGGCTATTAAATCTGAATAACAGGACATCTATGAAATAGATCTGGGATGATGACCTTCGAAGTGTCCTGTTTTACGGAATTAATAGACTCATGTCGGGGTCCACCTCAGAGACCGTTATCCCTTGCCACATCAACAAAAAGTACTCTTTCATTTATAATAGATCTCAGAATCTCTGGAGGAGAGGGGGGGGGGGCAGCCGTGGCCTACTGGTTAGGGCTTCGAGCTTGTAACCGGAGGGTTGCCAGCTCGATCCCCGACCAGTCCACGGCTGAAGTGCACCCAACCCGTCACTGCTCCCTGAGCACCACTGTATGAAGGCAGCTCACTGCTCCGGGTTAGTGTGTGCTTCACCTCACTGTGTGTTTACTGTGTACTGTGTGTGTGATCACTTATCACGGAGGGGATAAATGCCAAATTCCTTGTATACGTAAGCATATATGGCCAAGAAACCTGATCTGATTTCATTTTAAGGTTGCCAAAAGGTCCCAAATCTGCCATCTTTGCCCATATAAGGAGATAATGACCTATTGAATGTCAGTTTAGGTCACTTCTATGCATATCAGTTTGCTCTTGGAAAACTTTCAGGTCAGATAATGTGGCATTTTTATATGGACAATTCATATACAGTATTAGGCAGGAATTTTGAATGACCTTTATAAATAAAACTCAGTGTGTTTGTATTTATGTACTGTAATAGTCTTAAGTTACTTGTGACAGAATAACTGATGTATTACCTTAGCTTAGATCTCAAGAAACTCTGGACGTCAGTTTTTGTGCTTTTAACATCTTGTTTTTGTCATTTTTGAGTCGAAATAACAACATTCTCTCTACAGCATTGCTGCGACGCCACAAGGACGCGGCCAGAAGGTAATGTCAAACTGACCAAATGACAACTTTTTGTAAAGGTCGCTGCGATGTCATGGGTTAGCTGAGCAGCAATGTGAATGCATTACGGTTAAGTTGGCTATCTCATTAATCATTATGAATCGCAAGTGTACAAACGGACATGGAAAATATTAATCTGCATCGTCTATCACTATCACCTCAACATGATGAGTTGAGTGGTTTGATGACTCACTTTTCTAAAACTTTCTCTTAAAAAAACAACAGCAGACAGTTGACACAGAGAGGTTTGACACAGGGCTGGTGTCAGCTATCTAAACAGCTGGCATATTTAAAATGTTTGCTGTTGAACAACAGCAACCCTCATGCATTTTAGACCACTGCTATTTTGCATAGGAATGGATTCGACAAGATGATGTAGCTTAGGATATGTGGGGACAAATGAAACAATGTTGTAAACAAGTATTTCATATTTCCATGTTGGGATGTTGGCAACGTTACTATGGTGCTAACTGACTACGTTATCAGGCAACCAGATCACAACGCTGTGAGAACTTCTTTCATGGCAACTTTTGCGAGTACCATGACGCAACATTCCGTAAACATTATTCCCTGTATCAACTGGCAAAACGTTATCAGTCGACCAGCTCACTGCCACGTTACTTGCGGTTCAAAATAACAACATTCTCTCTAAACCGTTACTGCGATGCCACAAGAATGTGGCCAGAAGGTGACGTTGCAGAGACCAAATGACAACTTTCTGGCAATGTCGCTGCGACGTCATGTGTCAATTCTAGCTAAGATGGCCATCTCATTAACCACTATAACCATAAATAGCAAGTGTTCAAACAGACATGGAAAATATCCATCTGTGACCTCATGACATGATGAGTCACCTCATTTTCATGACTCGCTTTTCTCAAACTTTCTCTTAAAGAAACATTTGAAACAATCAGCACCATTTAAAAGCCTGTCCTTTCAATGCCTTACAACCACTGCACATGTTTTAGATTGTGCATATCCACTGAAAAGAGGGAGTTGCATTACTGTTTGTTCAGGCACAAAATTCATGGTAGAGAAGAGATAGAGAAAGAGAGAGAGAGAGTTTGTGTGTGTGAGAGAGGTGGGGGGGTGCTCATTTTCAGACCTTAAATGACCCCACTGCCCTTTCACCCGTAATGCAGAACAAGGTTTCATTTCTCTAAAAGACAGTTGCAGTCTGGAGGAAAGTGAGAGGATGGAGCTTTGTCTGTGTCTGTTCGTCTGTCTGTCTCTCTCTCTCTCTCTATGTGTGTGTGTGTGTGTGTGTGTGTGTGTGTGTGTGTGTGTGTGTGTGTTTGTCTTTGTGACAATGGTGCAAAAGTTCAGGTGATGGATGAGAGGGTTTCAGAAGCTCTTGTGCATGGTGTATGTGAGCGGTCTCAGAAGAAACATTGCTCCTACCCTCTGTGTGTGTGTGCGTGTGTGCGTGTGTGTGTAGGCGTGTGCGTGTGCGTGTGCGTGCGTGCGTGCGTGCGTGCGTGCGTGCGTGTATGTGTGTGATATTATTGTATGCCATCAGATTGAACAGCAAAACATGATTACAGGATTCCCTTCAGTATGTCTTAGTCTATTATAAACTCAGCTATGTCCATTCAATAGTTGTTTGCTTATGTTTTGAAGAAATGACTGGAAGATCATAATGCAGGCCTAGGCTACTGTAGCAATCCAGTTTATGGTTATGTGTGTATTGCCAAGCATAGAGCAGAGGCTAAAATGGTGCTAGTTCTAGCCTATTTGTTTGTTAAATAACTTTTTGGATACATTTGGTTAGCCATTGATTCCAGAAGAAGCTCAGCAAATGAACACCACTTTTACGCTTTGGGGGTTCCATCCATTACGTATCTGTGTATGCAATGTAACCACATAGCCTACATGACGTGACGAACTGGTGCCGAAATCACTAGGGAGAGCATTTTACTGAACAGATAAAGGTTCGTGGTTTTCATGACAAGATTAACTCAAGGTCAAATAGTATTATTTACATGTCTACACTAAAGTAGCCTATGCAATGATGCACATGCCTACAAATTAGGCTACAATAACTTCAGTCATCAGTCAAATAGCATATCTCACGAACACAGTCCTTAACGAAATGAAACTGAAAACTCATTCTGATATCCTCATAATGATCTGGCCAGACAAACACCCAAACGCGTGTATCAACAATAATTACCTTGAAACACCATGCGACAACCACACAGGTTTTCATTTCCAAACTGAACAAATTGAAAATTTAACTCAAATGTAGGCACGATGCATCCGAAAACTTTAAGCAAGATGCACTTACAGTACATCAAGTGTCCAGTAGAGGGACTAAACACTAGTAAACGCAATGGCGTCGCACTGTCGCAGAACACAGCTGCCAGCATCATTCGCAACGCTTCAAGGCATACAGTATGCGCCTTTACTTTCAGTTTGGTTCAGCTTTTGATATTCTTCAGCCTACTTATTACTGGATATACTAAAAAAACATATCTATGGAAATCCTTTCATTATCAAATGGAATTTTCCTTTAACAGAGTTCAAGAGGCTATGCAAAAGTCAACAAAAATCACCCTCAGATTCTAAATACATTAGCATGAGAACTGAGGATGATATTTGATCCAAGATCAGTCAGTGAACTTAGTCCTGTGCTCATTTACAATGTAGGCTATCCATCAGGTGCTTGCTTCTTATATATAAGAATACATGTGTTTGGGCTATACAGCTCATTCAAAACTGATGCTCATTAAAAAATGTGGCTTTTAAGAAGGCTTAGACTCTATGGTGTTCTTAATGATCACTTGCTTTTATTATGATTGCCGCTGGCACTAGTTTTACTGTCCTGCTTTTTTTGGCACAGATTTTTGGTCGACAATTCCCAGGACACTGAAACATTGTGACACATGGCTCTTTTGTGCGCACAGCCCCCCTCGACTGATAAAGAACAGCAGCTTTTGGTCCTTGGGAACCACCCCGGCTCTGCAATGGAGAACCAATGCCATTTTCGCTGAATATAACTTGCCTCCGATGCCCAAGACTGCAACTGTTCTGTGGTATGTTCATCTCAAGGAGCCACATTACAGTAGGCCTATCACAGCCCATCAAGACTCATATGTGGTGTAGCGCCACCTAGTGAAAGACCTAAATGCAATATCTTGTGATGAGATGGTCCAAACCGCTGACTTTGGTGTCAGATGTAAGACCACAGTGACAACTTCTGGCTGCACACCAAGTTTCATGAAGTTCCATCCATAAGGGGCATTACCATTTACACGTTTCTGTGTCTCTCATGTGCATAAGCACCTACACATCCACACACACACACACACACACATGCATGAACACGCAAACACACACACACACACACACACACACACACACACACACACACACACACACACACATACACACACACCAGTGCCAGTCTATTTTTGTATAATCTGATATGGCATATAAACCTGGTAGGCCTATGGTAATACAGTAAAAGTCCAAGATCACAGTAAAAGTCCAAGATCACAGGTCTTTTTCAAACAACCTGTAGTCTATAGGATTTTAAGATGATGATTCCCTTCAGTACCTGTACAAATAAATCTGTGCCCAGAGACCCAACTAATCTGTTCTAAATTACCCAATACACATATTAAACCCAGAATCCCACCCTCAGGCAGACAGTCCAGGATAGCCTGACTCTCGCCAGACCCTTGTAGTTCCGCCATGCTCCACCAGAGGCGTTTCGCTGAGCTCCACACAAGGGTCTGGGCTCGAGGACAATCCAAACTCCTTCCAGGGAGCAAAAAATGCTTAACCAATCAAAGCGAGTGTTTGATTCAAACAACAATGGCGGCACGCAGTGAGGAGTCTTGTGCTGACATTGATTCCGCTATTTCAACCGTTTTGTCGAATCTATCGAGTATTAATTCTTTAAAGCAACACTCAAGAGTTTTTCGTACCTTAAAATAATGTTTCCAAAATCATTTCAGCGGTTCATCAACTCGTAACAGGGTGAACGGCGCTTCTGCTTTCACTTCGCGGCCCTCTATCAGCTATAACTGCACTATTTAACTTTATGAGGTGGGGTAGTGTATCTGTAGTTTGATGGAATGAGACATAAGAAACTACAAATTTGACTTGCTTCGATGTCGCAATACATCATACTTTCATAAAATCATGCAACATATTCTACCTTGTCTGTTATTTGCTGGATAAGCAAATAGCGTGTGTGCGATAGAGGAAAAGTGCTTTAGTGTTGCTTTAAAAGATGAACAGAGAATGGTTTTGAAGACATTTATTGGTGGCAAGGATGTTTTCACTCTTCTTCCGACCGGGTTTGGCAAGAGCTAGCACATCATTCAAGATAACAGACAAGTGGTTTATCAAATCACATGCAAGGATGTTTTACAAGGCCCCGCCTTCAGAAATACGTCTCCTATCGAGAAGTCTCAGATCCTTGTGTGAAGCTCAGCGAACTACAAGGATCTGGCGAGAGTCAGGTTAAGTCCTGGATGCCAAACTGTAAAATCGATATAACTAATTTATTCCATCTGCCAGCACAATACTACATGATTGGTCTGGATAACATTGTGGGACAATATTGAATGTGGATGTGCATTGCATACAGTATGTTGCAAAAATAGCAACCAAATATAGCTGCAAGCAGCAATGAGGGGCCAAGCACAGAGGTTTGAAGATTTTTGCAGCGTTGGATTTGTCAGCAAATTTAGCGCATTGTCCTCAGGATGTGCTCTCAAGTCCACGTACCAAGTTTGGTGTCGATACGAGAAAGTTTTGCTAATTATAGCGCCCCTAGTGTTCAAACGTCACCAAATTTAGTTTAGGTCCTCAGGATGTGCTCACAAATCCACGTACCAAGTTTGGTGTCGATCCGAGAAAGTTTTGCTAATTATAGCGCCCCTAGTGTTCAAACGTCACCAAATTTAGCGCAGGTTCTCAGAATGTGTTCACAAGTCCACGTACCAAGTTTGGTGGTGATCCGAGAAAGTTTTGCTAATTATAGCGCCCCTAGTGTTCAAACGTCACCAAATTTAGCGCAGGTCCTAAGGATGTGCTCACAAGTCCACGTACCAAGTTTGGTGTCGATCCGAGAAAGTTTTGCTAATTATAGCGCCCCTAGTGGCGCTACAGCAATCATGGAAAAGTCTTGTTAATTGGTGGGTGGGGCCTTGACTTTTGCCTTAATACACTGAGCAAGTTTGAGCTTGAGAGGTTCAAGCATAGCAGAGATATTTGCATTAATGTTGTTGCTTGGCCCCCTTTAAACTCTTTGAGTGTGATTTACCCACAATGCTCAGCTCTCAATCGTCCAAACACACACCGTCGCAGAGACACCTCTGGTAAGAGTGGGCTATATATAGAGAATGAACTAGCAGCATGCTCAACAGTGAGTAAGTCCCTCTATCCCTTTCGAGGCTGCGGCATTACTAAGATTCACATGGCCTCCGGCTGAGGCACAGCAGCGGAAAATCCCAGGTGTCTCACCCGGTAAGACGTAGTGGTCATCCAGGAAGTCCATGGGAAAATGTGGGAAAGTCCCCCCCCCCCCCCCCCCCCACCCATGACCACCATAGAGGAGAGTGTATGTGCTTGTGTCTGAGTTTGAGAGAGAGATGAAAATATGGACGAAAAATGAGATAACTTCATGTGATTATAGCACCCTCCTAGTGGTCAAGACACATGAAATGGGAGAGTGGGCATGTGCAAATGGAACCCCCGCCCCCCACAACCACCATAGAGGAGAGTGTATGTGCTTTTGTCTGGGTTTGGGACAGAGAGAGAGTGGATGTTAAGAAAATAGCCAAAATTAATTTCTATTTCTTTTTTTTGTTTGTGTGTGTCCTTGGGATGTGTTCCCAAGTCTTGACACGTGAAAGCCTTGCTGAAATGTAGGTTCACTTCCTGTGTGGCGGCTTCGCCGCCAATTTCGATTGGCTGTTAGAGGAGAGCACTTCCGTCAATTGTTCTACAAAGCAATGCAGTAAGAAGGCATGGTCTGAAGATGGTGTGTGCAAATTTTGGTGAGAATCGGATGAAATTTAAGACCTGTGAAACTTTTTGGAAGTTTTGACCTTGGTCTGTTGGTGGCGCTACAGCAATCATGGAAAAGTCTTGTTAATTGGTGGGTGGGGCCTTGACTTTTGTCTTAATACACTGAGCAAGTTTGAGCTTGATAGGTTCAAGCATAGCAGAGATATTTGCATTAATGTTGTTGAAAAATTGATGAATTTTGACCTGTTGGTGGCGCTAGAGTTTTGGGGTCTGGAGTCTGTAAATAGGGGAAAGTGGTCATTGGCCATAGATAAATATGTGTGTTAAATTTCAGAACTTTTTACTGTATGGTTCTAAGGCTTCCATAGAGATATGGGTTTAATGTCTGTGTGGCGGCTTCGCCGCCAATTTTGATTGGCTGTTACGCGCAAATTATTTTGTCAATTCTTCCAGAAAGCAATGCAATAAGAAGGCATGTTCTGAAGATGGTGTGTGCAAATTTTGGTGAGAAATGGAGGAAATTTGTGACCTGTGAAACCTTTTGAAAGTTTTGATCTTGGTCTGTTGGTGGCGCTACAGCGTTAATGAAAAAGTCTTGTGAATTGGTGGGTGGGGCCATACCTTTTGCCTTAATACACTGAGGAGGTTTCAGCTTGATAGGTTCAAGCATAGCAGAGATATTTACATTAATGTTGTTGAAAAATGGATGAATTTTGACCTGTTGGTGGCGCTAGAGTTTTGGGGTCTGGACTCTGGAGTCTGTAAATTGGGGAAAGTGGCCATTGGCCATAGCGGAATATGTGTGTTATATTTCAGAACTTTTTACAGTATGGTTCTATGGCTTCCATAGAGATATAAGTTTAATGTCTGTGTGGCGGCTTCGCCGCCTAATTTGATTGGCTGTTACGGGCAAATAATTTTGTCAATTCTTCCAAAAAGCAATGCAATAAGAAGGCATGGTCTGAAGATGGTGTGTGCAAATTTTGGTGAGAATCGGATGAAATTTGTGACCAGAGTAGCCTTTTGAAAGTTTTGACTTTGGTCTGTTGGTGGCGCTACAGCGTTCATGAAAAAGTCTTGTTAATTGGTGGGTGGGGCCTTGACTCTTGCCTTAATACACTGAGCAAGTTTGAGCTTGATAGGTTCAAGCATGGCAGAGATATTAGCATTAATGTTGTTGAAAAATTGATGAATTTTGACCTGTTGGTGGCGCTAGAGGTTTGAGGTCTGGAGTCTGTAAATTGGTGAAAGTGCTTAGAGTTGTGTGTAGAATAAGTGTGCCAAATGTCACAACTTTTTACTGTATGGATCTATGGGCTGCCATAGACTTCCAGAGGAGAAGAATATATAATAGGAAAAGGTACAAACACTATGGGTGCTTCGCAGCTTCGCTGCTTGGCCCCCAAATAAAACTGCAATTATGAAATCAACCAATCAGGCGTACAGCACTGTAAAAAGCAGCAGGTGAATATCTGTCTTCAACAGAAATGGAAGACACTGTTGCAGTGAGAGGAGGAAGAGTGGGAGTGAGAGGGGAATCCTGTAAAGGGGCACTTACAGTAATAGGGTGTGTGTGTGTGTGTGTGTGTGTGTGTGTGTGTGTGTGTGTGTGTGTGTGTGTGTGTGTGTGTGTGTGTGTGTGTGTGTGTGTGTTTCGACTTAAGTGTTTCATTCAGCTAAAGACCTGAGACGTCTTGTACGGGCATGTAGTTGTGTCAGCTGTGTGTAGTGTTTTGACAAAATGAGTCTTTTCAAAATTGTGCCTCAGCAAGTTCATTGTCGAACATTGTCATTACCCACGGCATAGCTTATTCATCGCAGCCTGCACAGAAGGGCTTGGGAGTTTTTGTTGGCCTGGTGCTGACGATGACGTTTTGGGTCCTGGCAATGCTGTTGCAACATAATCCCCACAGCACCAGTTCTACTGACACGATCTCCATGCACAGAAGAACACATCACATAGTCTGCCAGCAGACACCACCATTGGCACGTTTCCAGTCGTCCACTCTTACTTACATCAGTGGTCAAAACCACATCGTCTCATGTGTGTGTGGTGCTGAGGATGCTCAGTCATCCAAAGAAAGTGAGTCAACATTTTTGTTTATACAGTATAAAAAATACTTTTATTTGAATAATAAATAGCAAAGCGTTGATACAACTTTACACACAGATACACACACAGCATGTGTGGGCTACTGGATAAGTACTGTCAGTGTGCCGGCAGTAGTTCCCAAAGATAAGACAAATCGTAGCTTGTGCAAACAGCTCCCAGGCCTCTCCTCTTCAGAACAGATCAGGCACTCGGATGGACGACTAATGATTTTGACAATACAGAAATGCAACGATGCAACATTAGCAAATACAGACAAAAATAAATACCTTACCAATAAATTACTGGAAAGTAATTGAATATTAAATAAATATGAAATAAATGGACTGTATCAAACAGCAGTGATCAAATTATATTAATTAAATAATAATAATGATAGTTTTATCAAAAAATACTGGCAAAACAAAGCTGACTGTGCATTTGCAGTTTTAAGTAGGCAAGCCAAATACATTTTAATGCATTATTCAGCTACAGTGGCATAATCACTGATCACACCATGGACTTGCATGGGTGCTTAGTTACCGTGCAAAAAAATATAAATAAATAAAAGAGGAACTAAATATCAACAAGGCCCACCACACTCAAGTTACCCCTGAATCACCACACTGACCGCGGCGATCTTATCATCGATGCGGTCACACTATAACCACGTGACCGTCCGGTGAAGTTGGACTGGGTCATGTCTTTGCCATCTCATCATGAGACACATAGAATGGTGTAATGAGGTGTAGTATAGCACTCACACTCAATCTGAGCCTATATGCATTATTCAAAGTGCTCATTAATGAACCCGTCTATGGCTTTGTTCACATGATCCACACAGCGCTGTGTGGTGGGAGTATGAAGAACAAAGTGAGTGTGTGTGTGTGTGTGTGTGTGTGTGTGTGTATGAGAGAGAGAGAGAGAGCATCCTGTGTATGTACAGTAATTGTATGTATTTATGTCAGTAGATGAGCTGTCTTTCTAGCGGTCTTTGTGTTTCGGTTTTTGTGTGCTGAACTCCTCCTGGTTTCTTCGCTGCCCTTAAACATGTCGAGCCATACGAGCACCGTCTTGAACTCCAGCAAGGCCTTGTAGAAGTCTGTAGAAGGCTTCTCCAGCTGCCAAACATAGACACACAGAGTTACCACAAGAGCACAATATACACATCCAGCACCTGAATATCATAACTACCAAACTCAAATAGCACAACCTGAGACACTTCATAAAGAAGTTAAAAAAACAAAAAAAAAACTCAATCAAAATACCCCAAAATCTCTCTGAAAAAAAAAAAATTCTGAGAAAGGTCCAGGAGTGTTTCCACATCATGATGATTTACACCTTAGACTGAGCAATGGTTTGCTTAAGGAGATAATCCATTGTATCTCCTGAATTTAGCACCTCTGCACATTAGTGTCTTTTTCAGGACAGGCAAGCAACTCAGAAGAAACAAGAAGTCTCAGGACCCGATGATAAATTTTGCTATACAAAAAATAATGAAGAAATCTAGCGGTGGACATGGTTTAATTTTCTATGTATTTCCCACACTCCAAAGATATTTTCTATATCATTGGAACCTGTATCTCACAGACTGACCGACTGCAGACTGTAATGTTTTCACTCAGTCTAACATAGTGATGTGCCAATCTAAAAGAGATTCATAATAATACATTGACTCATAAATCTTTAGTCTGGTCAAACTGGACTATTCTATCTATATTCTGGAAACGTCTTCTTACACAACAAAGCGGTTCTTTTTACAGTTAAATTGTCTACCGAGCAGACAATTCTGATGTGTGCGAATACTGACTGGAGGTCAGATTCCTGGAGGTCAGAATATTTTTTACATCTGAACCATTTCCAAAAGTGAAGTTAAAATGGACAACAATGGGATAACTGTTACCTAGGTAACAACACATGAAGTCTCTTACCTTCTTAAAAGTAATTTTTAGGTCCTCAATTTTACGAATGTTCTTTTCAGTCCGAATGTCCGACAGCCTGTTTTTGGAGTGCCGTTTTTCTGAAAGCTCGAAAACCTTCCAAAAAAAAACCAAATCAACCAAACAGATGAGCATCAGAGGAGGGAGTACCACAGAGAGGGCAGGGCTTAAGTTTGATTTATGGACTTTCTGCCTCTCTTCTCATGACATCAAATTCTTTCTATCTCTAAACATTGCCTATTGTGTGCATAATGGTATAGTGTATTTGTTTTAAGGGAATACATTAATAAAATGCATCATTCAGGTGGGTAAGCATGATTTAGAGGTTATTTACTTACACAGTGCTCCAAGGCGTCTTGGAGGTTTTCCAGTTTGATTAACCATTTCTCATCCATGTTGCTGAAGATGTATGTCTTGTAGATGTCCAGAATATCAATGATTACTGGGAGATCCACTCCCATCTGCCAAACGAATGGTTCACATAAAATAAAATAACAACTATGTGTCAACCAAAATGTTTGAATGATTTGATCATTGTCTGCAAATATGGGATAGCCTATTTTGTCCATCCTCAAACAAATACAGTATATATATCATTCTTACCTTTTTACAAGGCTTGGTGAAGTTTGTCAGAAGTTTTACGTGGATATTATCATCCTGTGATGAGATAACAATTCTGTTAAAATATAGGCCTACATATGCACAATTGAACTAACAACCATGACAATGGCAAAAACAACTACAATGGAGGCAACAAGTTCAACCACAACTATTTATATATTTCTCACCCAGTAGCCTACTATAGCTATGATTTATTCGCCTATATCAAACTTACTGGTATGGAGATCTTAATGGCATCAATGGTCCCCATCATATTTTTAGTGACAATCCTTGCGGTAGCTAGATTGCATCCCGCCAGCACACGTTTCCGTTTTGAACAACCCTGGGAGCAGCGCAGGGTGGCAAGCAAAACGAACAAGGTTACACATTTAATCCACATGCTGTCGGTCCAATCGTGTGGGGAGACCCGCCTGTGAGGATCCCTGATGATGAATTCAACACTTGAACCTGCTCTCGCTGCTTACCCATTTATATGCTGTCAGCCTCTCCCACTCTGAAGGAATTCCCACAATGACGTACTGTATTCAGGTTACTGGCGCGCCTCTGAGTTCCAAGGGGGCTCGCTCGCCAGATGCTGAGGAGGCTGTTTTGTGCAGCTTCGTTGTGCAGCGCACGTCGCTCAGGATCACCTGTCGGTTTGCGGTCTGGTATTCGAATCGAGAGAAACCGCGGCTAAGGATGGATTACTGGGCAGATTAAATAGGTTATGGGTTTGCAATTTACTGCAGCTCTTTCACGTGTGTGCACATCAATTTTCCGTAACAGAAAGACAACGATAGACTACTTTTTTGGGGACAGATGAGTTGCCATTTGGTGTATGAATCAGCATTATGAGTCTTTGATGTGGCATTCAGGCACTGGCAATGAAATCTCAGCCCCAATGCACATTTATCAATTTATTGATCTTTTGTCTGACTTTGATGACATGAATGTCTGCTATGAGTCTTTGATGTGGCATTCAGGCACTGGCAATGAAATCTCAGCCCCAATGCACATTTATCAATTTATTGATCTTTTGCCTGACTTTGATGACATGAATGGCTGTTATGAGTCTTTATGGCATTAACAACAGTTTGAAATCAGTCAACTTGTTTATTAGTCATGCTTTCTCAGTTGTAGCTTCTTTAGTAATAATTATGTGAGTTAGTGTGTGGTATTCAAAAAAAGTAAAAAGAAAAAAAAAAGGGAGACCGGTAAAAGTAGGCTACCATGAAGACCAAAAATATAGTAAATCCAGCATTCAACACAACAAACTTCATCCTTTCAGAGAAGGACTAAAAATGAACACTGCATTGTGTGATGATCTGGCAATAAAGCACCTCTCAGTCTTAGCAATAACAGTATTATTAGTCATTATTCATATAACTACATTGAATCATTTGGTGATATCAAACACATTCAAAACAGGAGCAAGCAACGGCTGTGCCATGACGGACAAGTGCTGCAGCGTTCTCAACTTTGCATCAGCAACATTTGGCGAAGGATGGATCCTCACTGTGGTGAATCTGGGCTGATCTGATGATGAGCAGTGAGCTGCGTCATGCTTTAGTAGTTACCGGCAGTCTATGAACGCGCATCCCACAACCCACCGCCCGCACGCCCCTCAAACCCTAAAATGAGGTCACGAGGTCATCGCCCACAACTTGAGCACCAGACGGTCTGCCTTGACCCATTTTAGAGACGCCCATGCCACTTTCTGCTCCTTCGTTATAAGCCCTCCACATTTGCAGACAGCTATAGCCGTAATGTGCTTCACAACAAACTCATCCTGGTCTTGGGTTGAGTCTTGAGTCTGACTGTGACTGTACAACAGCCTTAGACATGTAGCCTACTGTAGGCAAAAGATTGGGAGGACACCAGCTGCTCTTGTGCTTAGCCTATAGGCGAGGGACTGCCAGACACTATACTGACATATAGAAGAGGATATATAGAGTTGGAATACACAGCAGATGACCTACAGTCACTTCAACTGGAGTTTTGGCAAAGCTGCATACATATGCAAAAATCCCCAAAAATTCAAGTAAGTTTTTCATACGTGTCAATAAAGCATTGCACTGAAGTGTCTCAATAGATATTCCTTGAAAAACGTCAGTTGCTATACTGATCACATTACAATGGTGAGGCTTTTTCATTGCATCTCAAAAAGTGTATCAGGAGATGCTTGTTAAAATTGGTGTTCAGGACACAGAAGTATACAATACAAACTAAAAAGAGCCCGTATTGTTTGGGTGAGCAGCAAGGAAGAGAGTCATGAGAAGGGTTTATGAGACATGGCTCCAGGAACATCACTGAAAGAGATAGTGTTGTGTATTCAGTTATATTATGTGCTGTTCCTGCTATTCCACCACACCATCAGAGGGCGCACTTTCATTGATTGTTTCTAACTACTACAATGTGTTGTGAGATGACGTGCAGAATACTGAGATAAAGAACATACGGTGAACTTGCTGCTCGTCTCATTTTCTCTTTATTACATTTATACTAGTAAGTTCAAGTCTAGTATAGGACAAATTGGCGACGAGGATGACGACTACAGTGCCTCTTCCTGCGTTATTTCTGCCGTGTGCCGGACAACCTACAATTCCGTTCGACACTTGGGCTAAAATGTTTGAGAACTACCTGCTAGCCATTCATGCGAAGGGGGACGACTGGCCAGACACGAGGTTACGTGCACTTCTTTTACACTGTTTGGGTACAGAGGGCCAGCGTGTGTTTTACACACTTGCAGACGCAGGTGATACTTATAAAATGGCAATGGATGCACTGCGTGCACACTTCATGCCTGCAATTAACGTCGTGGTGGAACGTCACAAGTTCAGACAGCGAATCCAGAAACCACATGAAACCATTACAGAGTATGTTGCCGCGCTGCGTGAGCTAGCCATAACGTGCGGGTTTGAAGACAACCGAGACGAAATGATACGTGATCAAATTGTTGAACATGCAAGCTGCGCTAAAGTGCGCGAGAGACTTCTAGTTCAAAGTGATGCAAATTTGACACTAGAAAAAACATTGAAGGTCGCAGTTCAGGTGGAATCTGCAATTGGATATGCGCGAACACTGGGCCCAGATTCGCGGGCTCCAGTACAAGCTGTGACGGTGAAGCCTAAACGTCCATTCAAAGGCAGAGGGGCGAACAACCACCATGCTGCACCTGCAAAGGCCACGCCAAGACAGGACCGATGCTGTTTTAGGTGTGGGTCATCCACTCATCTTGCAAACGCTCCAGACTGTCCAGCACTTAAAATTACCTGCCGTAAATGCAGTAAATTGGGACATTTTGCAAAAGTATGCAAGTCTTCTGAAAAGCAAGCCAAAAACGTGAGTGTAGTTAGCGTGCTGGGAATTTATCAAAATCAGCCAGCTCAGAAAATAATGTGTGAAGTGATTATTAATGCAAAGTCAACTTCCTGCCCATTAGAATTAGTAGTAGATACAGGTGCCGCGGTGTCTATTATTTCTGAACCTGTCTACAGAGAGCATTTCAGCAATGTGCCTCTGACTGAACCTAAAGTTAAGTTGGTGTCATACACAAAGTCAGCTATCCCAGTACTAGGCTGCCTATCAGCTACAGTGCAGCATGCTGATACTACAGCACCAGCTACATTATACGTTGTGAAAAAGACAGGTACTGCTGTCTTAGGGATGGACTTATTCAGGGCACTTGGACTTTCTATTGTGGACAATACTGTGCTCTCACCTGCGGCTCCAGTGACTGAGGTCAAAACTGGGCCATTAGCTTGTGCTAAACTGGGCTTGGCCAAGGGTTTTCTCCACCGCGTGAAAGTGAAGGAGGGCAACGAAGCAGTACAGCCTGTCCAACAGAAACTACGGAGACTTCCTCTCTCCGTGAGGCAAGCCGTCTCCATGGAGCTCGAGAGGCTGCTTCAGATGGACGTAATAGAGAGGATTGATGCATCTCCATGGGTCTCACCTATCGTGGTCACGCGACGGAAGAACGGTGCGGTGAGACTGTGCGTGGACTTACGTGAGCCTAACAAGGCAATAGTGATGGACTGTTATCCACTTCCTCATATGGAGGAATTGTTCTCCGAAATGAGCGGCGCTACAGTGTTTTCCACAATCGATCTTGCAAATGCTTATCATCAGATGCTCTTGGCAGAGGAGAGCAGAGACTTAACTGCGTTTATAACGCACGATGGACTGTTTCGGTTCAAACGTGTACCATATGGACTGTGCTCAGCCCCAAGTGCGTTCTCTAAGATGATGTCGCTCGTACTGAAAGGCTGCAAGGGGGTCCAGTTTTATTTGGACGATGTCATAGTGTACGGGAAGGCCAAGATAGACCATGACCTCAACTTGCAGGGGGTGCTCGCCGCGATCAAGGGAGCTGGCCTCCAGTTAAACAATGAAAAGTGCCAGTTCAACCAGTCCAGCCTGAGGTTCCTTGGGCACACGATTTCTGCTCAGGGTTTGCAGCCACTCACAGAGCACGTCAGAGCCATTTCAGAGGCTCCGGCGCCGACAGACGCTACAGCACTACGCTCATTCCTGGGGCTCACAGCGTGGTACCAGAAGTTTGTGTACAACTACGCCACGCTCGTGGAGCCCATGCGAGCATGTCTGCGTGAGGACAAATTCCAGTGGACTTTAGCGGCTAAAAAGAGCTTCAAGGCTGTTAAGGACTGCATTGTGAACAGCCCAGCGCTGTCCGTCTTTGACCCCAGCCTCCCCACCTTTGTGTCTACAGACGCATCTGATTATGGCTTGGGGGCGGTGCTGACACAACTACATACAGATGGAACAGAACACACAGTCGCATGTGCCTCACGTACGCTTAACCCTGCCGAACGCAAGTACTCTATTGTTGAAAAGGAGGCGTTGGCCTGTGTGTGGGCTGCCGAAAAATGGAGGACTTTCTTATGGGGCACCAGATTCACACTACGCACAGACCACCAGGCTTTGACCACACTGCTCGCGACAAAAGGCCTGGGCCGCGCAGGGATGCGCATTGCGCGTTGGTCAGCAAGACTCCTGTGCTTCACGTATGACGTGGAGTACCGTCCTGGCTCACAAAACCAGGTTGCTGATTGCTTTTCCCGTCTACCTCTCCCAGCAGAAGAGGATACAGAGCCAGTAACAGAGCCAGAGCTTGTTGCTCTGCTGGACACAGAACTCAAAGCTCTCTCAGTGAATGAGTTTACTGATGCATGTGAGGCGTGCCCTGAGCTCACAGCCCTCAGAACACAGATACATAGGGGCTGGCCTAAGACAGCAAAGACCCTACCAGATGAGCTCAAACCGTACTTCGCCACAAGAGATGAACTCTCAATCCAAGACATGATTATCTACAGGGGCCCTCACCGACGACTCGTGCCAGTTGCCCTGAGGAAGCAACTGGTGGACTTGGCACATGAGACACACCAGGGCGTCGTCCGCACCAAACAAATGCTGCGGGACTTATACTGGTGGCCAGGTATGGACATGTCTGTGCAGGAGGCTATCCGTACATGTGGATCGTGCAGGTTTAATGACAAAAGTGCCAAGACACATGCCGCTCCTCTCCAGCCCATTCCACTACCTGATGCTCCATGGCAGAAAGTGGGCATAGACATTGTGGGACCGTTTGAGTCAGCCAGCTGGGACTGTCGCTTTGCCGTGACACTGATTGACTACTATACAAAGTGGCCGGAGGTCGCTTTCACATCTACCATCACAACCGCAGCAATCACTTCCTTTCTGTCTACCGTGTTTGCCCGGTTTGGAAATCCTACAGAACTGGTGAGTGACAATGGAACTCAGTTCACTTCCAGTGAGTTTGCTGAGTACCTTGAAGCGAGAGACATCAAACACAGGAAAGTGTCTCTCTACTATCCACAAGCAAACGGAGCTGTAGAGCGCTGGAACCGCGTTCTAAAAGAGACATTGCTTTCTGCTGAACAAGAGAAAAGGCCATGGAAACCGTTCATACAGGACTTTTTGCTCACTTACCGTGCTACTCCACATGGCACCACAGGAGTGTCACCGCATGAACTTATGTGCAACCGACCAATGCGTACCAAAGTAGACATTGGCCCTGCTCGCAAAACTGATCCACTGCCAGAGGAACAACTACGCAGTCGGGTCGCTGCCAAACAACAAGCATCGAAAGCATACACTGATGTGAAAAGGGGAGCGCGTATGCCAAAGATACAAGAGGGAAGTTTAGTCAGAGTGAGGAAGCCTTTCCATGTGAAAAAGGGACTGACTAAGTTTCAAAGACCTACCAGAGTGATACGCAAAGCGGGTTCTAATGCTTTCGTTCTGGAGGATGGGCGTACATGGAACGCTACCCACCTAGCTCTGGTCCCTGAGATGGAAGAAGACAGGGATGCAGACCCAGAACCAGTGGTTTGTCCTGCCCCTGATCCTGTGCCGGAGTTGGCCCAACAACCTGAGCCGGCCCAACAACCAGTTGACCCTGGGGTCATGGACAGACCTGTGCGAGTGAGAAAGGAGCCTTCTTGGCTTCAAGAGTATGAACACTAGTTGTTCTGATGGACCGTGAGGTGAAAGAAAAGAATGAGTTAAAATGTGAAAAAAAAAGACAAAATACTGTTGTGAAAAAAAAATACTGTTGGTTACTGAAAATATATACTGTTGTTGACAACTGAATGTGAAAATATATTGTCTATGTTGAACACTGCGTTTATTAGATTAAGACGAGGCTGTTGTGATTTAAATGCCTAGGAATGTCATTTTAAGTTTACGGTTCAAAAGATTACTTGCTCCAGGTTATATGCAAAGTATGATGAATGTAAAATGGTTGATTATTTTATAGTAACATTTCTAAGGTGAAGTCCTGAGTTGATGCTGATAATATGGCGATTGAGTTATTGCACTACTAATGAGTTATTGCACTACTAATGAGTTATTGCACTACTAATGAGTTATTGCACTTCTGAGTTTTGAAATAGTGCTACTCTGCTGAGGTCAGAGTTTGTTATTTTGGTTACAGGTAAACTTCTTAAGAGAGGGGGAATATGTTGTGTATTCAGTTATATTATGTGCTGTTCCTGCTATTCCACCACACCATCAGAGGGCGCACTTTCATTGATTGTTTCTAACTACTACAATGTGTTGTGAGATGACGTGCAGAATACTGAGATAAAGAACATACGGTGAACTTGCTGCTCGTCTCATTTTCTCTTTATTACATTTATACTAGTAAGTTCAAGTCTAGTATAGGACAAATAGGGATATCCCATCTTTAATCGAGCAAAGGCAACAAACTCCCCAGGCACAATTTATTTACATGTTTTTGAATGTTGTTCGAAATTTGACTCAATTTCTTCCTTTATGTTCACGTCATGGTTACAATTGTGAACCGTGGTGTAATGCAGTTAATTCCATGTGTTATTACGATATGATTTTGTCTAATAAAAAATATTTGAAATTAAAACTGTATTTTTCTATGTCAACATTGACACTGTGTCAAATCAATGTTATCTGCATTAAAACATGTAACTGAAAGGTTGCCATTGGTGCACAAATGAGAAGTTACTATGGAGACAAAGCATGGGCTAGATATGAGTAAAGTAAGACAGCAAAGCGGATGTAAAATGTGTCAAAGAAGTGTTAATTCTGCAGTTTTGTTGAGTATAGCTGGCAAAGACAAGAGGGACTAGCACGCGAACTGTGGTCTAGGTTTCCTTAACGAAAGACGGAAATGATTGCAAACCCTCTCCTCCTTTCCTGGAGAGGTGACTCACTACATTAACTCCCATAAATTCCTGTTGATCTCAGTCCTCATCACTTTGATAGCCTAGAGCTAGTGTGCTGCAGATGAAAACTAGCCCAAGGCTAGCTCTGGTGCAATGCATCAAATGTTCACATTTATGTATCAATTGCACATTGTCCCGTACAAATAAAATTGAAATTGAATTGAATTGAATTGCTGATGCCTACTCATTGGATCTCCTGCTGCACCTCACTTGCAAGTCACACACACAGGATGGACACATCTGCTAAATGAATAAATCTAACCGTAATATGAACATGACTTTGAATTAAGGCAATAAAGCAGCTGAGGCCTGCTGTGCCCACTACAGTAGACTCCGCATCAAAACATGATGCTCCCACAGAGTGGAGGTGTAGCTGCTAGCATCCATTTTATGTATAAAATGCTCTAAGGTATTTCTAATCTTCTCCTAATGCTGAACAACAATGGTGGAAGAGTAGAAGACACCTTCTTGCTCCATGAGGAAAGACACTGGGATGGGTTTGGCTGCTTTGTAATCATTTGTGAACAGGACCAGGAAGTCAACGTTTTTTAATGTACTTAAATGATATGACTTTGGGGAGTGTATGTATATTCTGTACATTCCACATTCTTTCCGTGACACCTGACATAAAGGCACCTGCCTGCTTCTATAAATAGGCTAGTGGTTTCCATTCACTGATCTTTCCTCTTGTCCCTGCTGTAAATGCCCAAGAACTTCCCTATTGTCAGGAGGATAAACACACACACACACACACACACACACACACACACACCAGGAAATGTTTATCTTAGCTAAAGTGTCATCTCCCATGGGCCAGAGTTTGAATGGTTGATCGAGGGAAGTTGAGGTGAGAGTACACTAATGGTGTAGGGTCACCTGGTATTTTCCTGTGAATTCCCACTGACTCTGAACAGACACCTGAGAGGGGCATGTGATTCAGCAACAGGTGCTTTCTCAAGAGACACACTGCAGCCAAGCTGGTGTCATTAGCTCCTAAGCATTTGTGAGCCTTTATGCAGGGGTAGCACAATATTGTTCTTTTAGCTTAAAATGACGGATTCAAACTAATTTTGAAACCACACTTTATATCAGGGGTTCAGAGTCTCATTGCTGATGCAGGCCTGGAATGCCCATGTTGTGCTCTGCAAAGTAAAATGTGTATTGGACAAAAAAGAAATACTCCCTAGTAACCAATGTGTGTAGATTAACAAAATGAAATATTCAGCATACAGACACATTATTTTATGCAAATGACTTTATTTCTTAAATAATTTTACAAAAACAATACATTTGGTTGGAAATATGACAGTACAATCTGGTTTCCCAATGTTTGCCTATTCTCTTTTTAAAAATGCTTTTACAATGCATTTACGAAGTGATTCAATGTTGAATCTACCTGTGTACAATGACAATGCCACGGTCAACGTGAACCTAATTGTCAACCACAAACGTCAAAATGTAAAACATTTCCAGAAATAGTAATAAATAACGACATTAAAAAATAAATAAATAAATGTGACAGTTCTTCCTTATAAATAAATATAAAAGTACAATAATAAAACTCCAATAATTTATCCTATTTTAATTCATTTATAGACTGTTGCCCATTAAGTCAGTTGCAGGTTCATAGTGCTGCTAGACCTGTTTGACTGGGCCACGTGCCCCAATTAGTCATTGGGCACCTGTGCCCAGTAGAGGTGCATGTCTAGCAACGTTCTTGTCCGCAGGATTCGTAGAGGTAGTGAAAGAGAATATCAATCTCGCCAATGGCCTTGATCGTAGCCTTCACTCCCGCCTGAAATGAAAAAGGGGGTTATTAGGTACTGTCCCTTCTGCCAGTAGCCCAATATGGATAGGGCAACTACTGTAGCCTACTTTACCAACGTTTATCAGGGAATATAGACTCACCGCCAGGAAATTTTCTCTGAATTTCCTGTTGTAGTTGTACTCATCATATTTCTCTACAGTCTGGAAAATAAACATAAAACAATATTAGCTATCGCCTCAATATAGCATAGCATAGACATAGAAACCAATCACAAGTATACAATAAGACTTTGTGTTGCAAAAAAATACATACACATCTGGCATTGGTCTTCAAGTCGTCTCTGACTTTGCGCAGCTCTTCTTTGACTATGGGCATACGAGAGTGGTGATCCTCGGTCGGCAGAGAATCAGTCAGCACATTCCGGAGGTAGTAGTCCAAGATGTTGGCGTGCACACAGCAGGTGTCATTCTCCTGCAATATTGAAATGAACAATCAGTGACTCCGTATAAGTCGTTAACTAACAAGCTGTGCACATAATCAGATATTTGCTATAGGTTTACATCACAGTAAGCGTATACTCACTTTAAATTTATTATCGGACATCTTTGGAATGATGCGGGTCATGTGGCTCTTGTCCTGTCCTTGCGCCTTTCCAGACAAATTAACGGCAATAAGTCAACTTATAAGCTTTAGGTTAAAGAAGAGTGTTGCATAGCAAATACAGAACTCCAGTAACGCTTCTATGCAACTTTACTCACATGTTTGGCTACAGCCATGAGGTTATTCCATGTAGCGGAGTTGTCCAAGGGAGGAGAACAGTGCCTGCGTCTTGGCAGCAGCGACGCTGCATCTCCCCAGATAGCGCAGCACACCACGAAAGTAAGGATAAGGAAACTCTTCATGATTTCAGCTGGGTGATGTACGTTGGCAGTGGTGTACGCTGGCAGTGAACACAATTGCTGGAACTCCTAGAAATGAAAACACATTTTCTCAATCAATCACAACCACAGGCAAATCCTTTGAGATTACAATCGCTGAAAGGCTGGCTGACTTCTTACCTTGCAGGTTAGTTTAGGATTGCATGCTGTCCCCTTGAGCTGAGACAGTATTTATATCCTCAAGTAGTGTCCTAGATCTTTTATGAGCGTCACACTTGTGGTTTCCCATTTCCTTTCATGCTACCCCAATAACACCTGTTTGAAATATTGCAAGTACACATACTGGTAACATTGAGGGACAAAGCATTACATCATTTCCTCTTTTAAGCCGTCATCCCCAAAGCCGTCATCCCCCACAGGTGATCAAAAGTCCAACAACATAATACAGGTAATGCAATGCTGACCAGGTCCCTTTTTTGAAGTTTGACTAGGCCTACAGTAGGAACATCCGCTTATGAATGTGTGAATTCCCCTTTGACGATATGATTGAGATTGAGCAAACACAATGAGGGCTGTAGGCACATGAGCATTGGTATTGTTGGAGCGACTTTATTGTGTTTGCACTGTCGCTGGCAATAAGGGGAAGAGCCCACTGCCCTCTGAAACAATTTCATTGATGTTGCCAGGTGACACCTCAACCCTCAGGCTTTCATTGGTGCAGGAAGCCACGTTTGCCCCTTTACCCCCCTCCTCCGAGTCTAAACATATAGCCTCACCAACATCACACAATACAGACACGTGAGGGTGTTTTTTTTTATTTATTTTTTATCAATAACAGTGCTTGTTTGTAAACCCTGGCTGAACCATCTGTCAGTCTAGCCCCGTTATCAATAAATGGGCCAAAATGTGCCATTGCGTCAGGGTGTGTGTTTGTGTTTGTGGCGGTCTGTATAGCTGGTGCATGAAGAGGCCCAGAGCTCGGCGAGGCCGTGCTGGCTTGGCCACAACGTCATGGATCAACATACAAGCTGACACACCAGGGCAAGCCCCCCCGTGGCTGTGCACACAGAGGAGGTACTCGGAGAAGCAGATGCTCTCTAGCCATGTCCACCTCACAATATAGAAGCATATCAGAGTTACATGACTTTTCCCTGACAAAAAAATACACCCTGAATTTCCATGACTTACTATAATCGATGATGCAATCGATGATGCAATCGATGGTACAATAGACCAACCACTGATTTCAGAGGACCTGCGTAGCATTCAATCGTCTTTTACTCTTTTAGCCTGGGAGATAAATAAATAGGCATCAAATAAACAAAGTTGGGATATTCAAGCAAGCATTAAAGCTGCTTTACACCAATTCTGCATGGAAATGTTTGTATTAATGAATTTTGGCAGGTACATTAAACTGCTACAACAATAATAGACTTTCCAAACTTCTGTGATATTCCCTAAATTCCATGCAAACAGGAGAGAGAGATAGAGAGAGAGAGAGAGAGAGAGAGAGAGAGAGAGAGAGAGAGAGAGAAGGGTGCACAGTATTAACCGCGTAGAAAGAGAACACTAGGAGTGGGATAACTGAGGGAGAACTCATGCTCATGGTCATGGTCATGGTCAGTTGGTAGTGGGCAGTGTGAGTAGGATAGGCCTTGATCTGGGAGGTGAAATTAAGAATATCGGACATGTCAGTTCACACACAAGGCAAGCTACATTGGACACAGAGGACACTTAAGCCTCCTTGCAAATGAAGAACCGAGGTCATCCTAAAGAGATGGCCAGAGGGTCTTCCACACTCACAACAGTATGAGTGAATACAAAAGGATGCATTTGAGTGCACTTAGGAGTTCTGGTGGTGGGTGAGTTCCATGTCAAGGGGCAGTCAGATCTGTGTACATACTGTACCGTCTTATTGCAGATGTTGGATCACGCTGACACATAACTATTATTTTGATATATTAACCTTCTAAAAACTCTGACGCATTTCGGCTACATGCCTTCTTCTGGGAGTTAAACCGGGAGAAGGCATGTACTGTAGCCAAAATGCGTCGGAGTTTTTAGAAGGTTAATATGACCAAGCCATAACAATAAAGGCTTTTTAAACTTTTCCAATCGAGAGTGCCTTGGAGTTTCTTTGCTTGTTGGCATTCAGTATCCCATCCAAAGAGCACCTCAAACATAAGCAAACTTTTGAGTCCAGGAAGCGCTCCTCTACCCCTATTTATTAATTTGATATGTTTAAGACAAGCACTGTATGTATTGTATAATAGGAAGAGGAACTTAGAAACACATATGCTCAAGTGCATTTTGATCATTGAAATCTTTATTGAGGCTTGTTTCTCAAAGGTAGAATCATACAGTGATAATCTGTTCCTACATAAAACAAACGGTCTTAGTCAAGACTGGTCTCTGCATCGTTAGGCACAGATGTACAAAATTTACAAAATGTACAAATTTCTTCAAATTTACACAGGCTATGCAAACATAGCTTTTTTTCAATCAATTAATTAAAATCAGAGCTCTTACAAGAGCAAGTCATCACATTTTGTTGTACCAAAAAGTGCAATTAAAAAGTCTCATTAAGACTGACAGTACACTAATAAAAATAATTTCTAATCTCTAAAATCTACATTTCACCCCCTAGTAATCACCTGTAAAACATCATTTTTCAACTTAATGTATTCCCTTTCACTTGTGGTGAAAGAGAGAGTTCCAAAATGACTCAGGTTTATCAGTTGATCTAGTGACAAATCGTAATCTTCACCAACCTCATCTGCTCACCTGCTGTAACCACACACGTATGCAGGCACACACACATGCACGCACGCACACATACTGTACTACATACTGTACACACAAGTTAGCTTTTCGCCCAGAAGTTCTCCTTCCTCTTCAAAGCCCGGCCCAAAACCTGGGCAGCCATGGAGCAGGACGCCGCCGATCTGGCTGAGATCTGAGACATGCGGTCGTCTGTGTGAAACAGAGTCAGAGGTGAGCCAATGCACCGCATCAGTCTTATCAGCATGGGAGATCAACACAGAGAAGAAGCCTGGAAGCTTTGCACTACATACTCAAACTATATACAGTGCAGCATGCCTTAGCCTATATAGTAAACTTCACGTATGCAGACAGATACACTACTCACAATAGTAGTGGCTTCTGGCCACTATCTGGCTATCTGGCTTTCGGGTGAAATTGAACCTTGACATGCACATGCAAACATTGACATGCACATGCAAAAATGTAGAGGTCACATTACAGTAAGTTCACCTGTAAAGGTCATAGTGGATTTTAGGTTCATCCTGAAATTTCACCCGAAAATCAAATATGCCTGACTTTTTGTGTGTGATGTATATGTGTTTATATGTTTACACATGCATAAAATAAATGTACAGTATGTATGGGGGGGGGGGGGGGGATTATGTTTGTTGAGATGGCAAAACAACTCCAATTTGAGGAATTACCCATACATACACACACACGCACACGTACAGTATGTGTATATATATATTATATATATATATATATATATATATATATATACAGTATATATATATTATATATACTCTATATTGCAAAAAGTATTGGGTCACTTGCCTTGACTCGCATATGAATTTACGTGACATCCCATTCTTAATCCATAGAATATTACTTTGGTCCACCCTTTGCAGTTATAACACCTTCGACTCTTCTGGGAAGGCTTTCCACAAGGTTTCATGGGATTTTTTGACCATTCTTCCAGAACCACGTTTGTCAGGTCCCATACTGATGTTGGACGAGGCGACTAGCTCTCAGTCTCCACTCTCAATCATTCTATTGGGTTGAGGTCAGGACTCTGTGTAGGCCAGTCAAGTTCATCCACACCAAACTCTGTCATCCATCTCTTTGTGGACCTTGCTTATGGCACTAGTGCACAGTCATGTTGGAACAGGAAGTGATGGCCATCCCCAAACTGTTCCCACAAAGTTGGTAGCATGGAACTGTCCAAAATCTCTTGGTTAATGCTGTAGAATTCAGAGTTCTTCAGCATTAGGGGCCAAGCCCAGACTGTGACTGTGCACCAGTGCACAAAGCAAGGTCCACAAAGACATAGGATGGCAGGGTTTGGTGTGGAGGAACTTGACTGCCTGCACAGTGCTGACCTCAACCCAATAGAGCACGTCAGAGTCATTCTCATCGTCCAACATCAGTGTGTGACCTCACAAATGCACTTCTGGAAGAGAGTTGAAGTTGTTAGAGCTGCATAGGGTGGACCTATGTTATATTAAATCCTATGGATTAAGAATGGGATGTGACTGAAGTTCATATGTGAGTCAAGGCAGATGACCCAATATTTTTGGCAATATAGTGTATATGCAATATATGCAATATATATGCATGCATGCGTGTGTGTGTGTGTGTGTGTGCGTGTGTGTGTGGGTGTGTGTGTGTGTGTGTTTATGTGTGTGTGTGTGTGTGTGTGTGTGTGTGTGTGTGTGTGTGTGTGTGTGTCTTGTAACAAGACACTTGTAACTTTTTTCGATCGTTTCACACTCTAAGCATGCTGGCGTGTTTGAAGCAGGAAGAGAAACACTGAATGGCTTTTTACCATCATCCGACAGTGTTGCATCACTTGAAGGATACACAAAGAGCCCTGGTCGATGAAGACCCAAGTTACCTTCAAGGAGGAAGAAATTATCATTTTAAATGAACTAAAAATGAAATGGGTCATGACAGTCAACCAACTTGAGATTCCACGTGACAGGCACACGTTTTGGTGAAGTGTATAAGCTTGCTTGTGGCTTATCTGGCTAAAGATGCAGAGTGGCAAAACCAACAGGATATTGTCTAGATGTCTAGACAGTGTCAATCGATTTAAGGTCATGGATTTTTTTTTTTTTTTTTTTTTTTTAAAGGAGCAGGTTTCACAAAGGCATTCATGAACATCCGTGCACTTCCAGAAATGAGACAGCAAAAACACAAGCACCCAATAAGCAGGTTAGAAGTCTACGAGGATACATATCTACAATGCATGTGCTCAGATGCAAACTTTTACAATACTAGCAAATAACGTTTGTTAAAAAAATTATCAAAATCATGACATGGTCCATGGCTGTACTGCACCACTTCCCAAAACTGGATAGGGTGGCAGTATAGCTGGGCATTATCAAGGTATTGCATATGTCCCATGAGAGTTACACCAGAGCATCTAAAGAGCGTGACGTATAGAAACAATAGGTGGGAATTTCCAGGATTACATGCCGTGTTTGCTTTATAACGCATAATGCCAACGCTGGGCTCACATGTACTATAAGCTCCCAGAGTAAGGGCTTTCCCTCTCACACGAGGAACCGGAGCTTTGAACTGCAGTTCAATCAATGTACTGCATTCTGTCCAACATTCATCATTTTAACTTTGATTTTAACTTTGATTAAATTAAATTCAATCATTTTAACAGCGATTCTGACTTTGAAACACTACTGGTGATTGGTGCACAACAAGTCATTTTTAATTCCATTCTCTTAACTCCCTCAAAGAGAGTGTACACAACATGCTTGTTAACTACTGTAATGTGTGCATCACGTGTTATGGCCTGAAGTACCACAGCAATATAGCAATAGATTAGTATAATATTTCCTCCCACATCCAAACTTTTGTTCAAAAGTTGTGCAGGTGTACTATACAGTATGTGTGGTGTACTGTATCTTTTGCTAGAATCACAGTGTTGCCAAAATTACATAATATTAAGCGCTTCCTTGTAAAATGAACTTGCACGTTATGTAATATTACAAAGAAGAGAACAATGGTAATGGTAATTGTTTAACCATACAGTAGCCCTCATCACTTCCTGCACGTGTCATTTACTAATAATTTGAGGTTTTATAAATGCATATCATCAACTGTGCAGCTCTGCAGTTGCTGATGCCATTATTTTTATTTAATATACAACATACGCATGCATCTCACTGTAAGGGGAAAATGCAAGTGAGGAGAATGGGAAGTGACCTACATCATATGCACCAGTCCTCCCCCCCAAGTGCTCTGTTGCTAGCGGTAACTTGACCTCACCTTTTCCCTCTGACGGTAAAGTCATTGTCATTGTCGCATTTCCTACTGAAAGCTCTCTCACTTTTTCTGCTGGACTGGCTTTCATGGAAACTTAACACTGCGATTTTGTCTCACAATATCAAAATGCACCGCTGGTCTAGACTTCATTGTCCAAACGATTCACTGATATACTGCATTTAATGATTACATTAATTATTGCGCAACTATTTTATAGAGACATTATTGTATCGCTATTTGCCTGTGATGGTTTCAATATTTGGTGTGATGATCATTTCTCAC
This sequence comes from Sardina pilchardus, assembly GCF_963854185.1. Lineage (NCBI taxonomy): Eukaryota > Metazoa > Chordata > Actinopteri > Clupeiformes > Clupeidae > Sardina > Sardina pilchardus. The sequence continues at coordinate 15,519,183 of NC_085016.1, forward strand.
ACTGCAGTTATTTGGCAAACTGACCTTGAAGCCAGATATGACACCGTTGATTTCTCAAAGTTGATTATATTCCAAATGCGCTACTTTTGTGCAGAAATGCTGAAATGCAGAAATGCCATGAAAATGATCATCCTATCATTGATCATTGACCGTTGCATTTTAATTTCACCTTATGGAAAAAGCTCTAGACGAGGTCACTAGTGCATGTCATTACTATGCAGAGTGATTCAGACGAAGACCAGGGTAGTGGAAAATCTGTTAGTCAGTGGTGGGCTGACTGGAACATTTATTTACAACGCAACATCATAGTAATGGAAACCATCTCTAATAACCTTTGTTGGTGTATATGGGGTGGGGAATATGAAAACAGAAATGTGAAGGCCTATGCAATACTTTTTGTACAATACAACAGACGACATATACCGCAAAACTTAAACGGACACCTGTCTCTTTGACACGCCTGATGTGGTTATAGGTTTTGATAAATAAAAGCTGACGTGAAATAGAGGCCTGGTCTGTTTTTTAGTTTCAGATTTAATCTCCTAAAACCCACCAGATCGTCTGTTTAAGCCAGTTCTATGCAGAGTTCGATGCAGATTGCGCACACAAACATTCTGTTTAGTCTGCGGCGGTGAAAGCCAGAGTTTCCAATTGTTACATCTTATCAATATGGAGTAGGCCTGTGCTATGTCCTACATCCCATTTAAATATTCAAATTTGGGCAATAGACAAAATATTTTCTTGTCATGACAAGGATAGGCTGACGATAAGCCTACTTGTTCTTACTAAGCTGGCAACAAAACAAAAATTTAAAGAAATGAAAGGCCTCATAGCGACAGCATGGCACCCCTATCTCCATTCTCCTCTAATTCTGTATGTAAATGTCCAGGGATTTTGTATTTAGCATATATGTACTGTAGCATGTACCTATATTGCGTGTATGGTAATATGCTTTTTCTGATACACGTATGAACTCTTCTCTTTTCCCAGCTGACCCAAAGCAGTACTGCTCTCCTATGGGATGTGGCTCAACTCAAAGCTTTGTCCTGTTAAAAGGAACTTTTCCCCTTACCTCATCTTAGTGTCTGTCAGCAAAGTCACAGTTCAAGCTTAAAGCACCTCGTAACATATGTATGTGTACATATAAACAAACAAATGTCATGACGCGATATACATGCATTTGAATTTCATTTAACTGAGGCACACTTGGTTGTGGATCCCCAAAGCATAACTGAGAGATTGAGGAATGAACCAAACAAGTCTGCCAGAGGTGGTACAGTATCGTGGGGTCAGCGATGGAACCTACCATTGTGCTGGAACTCGGGGTCCCTGAGCGCGCCTTGGATTCGGTTGGCGGGCAGTGTGGCCCAGGGGGCAGCCCAGGCCTGCACGTTGGGGTCCCGCCTTCGGGACGACCTTGGGACGGACGACCTCTTAAGGGGTTCCTCGGCCGGCCCCGCGCCATTCCAGGCGTCCTCGCGGAGCGGCAGATGGTCCACAGTCGTCAGGCCTGCCGCGGGAGGCGTGCGGGTCAGCCTGGCCTCTTCTGCCTGTGGGACAAGATCACAATGGCAGTGACAGAAACTAAAGGAGATTGGCTCGGTGATACAATTAGGCTATGACTAAATGTGACCCTATCAGTGTTAACCATGATGCCAACTAATACATTGTGGATATAGTGAAACAAATCTATCTTCGACAATCTATCGTGTGAGAATGGTGTTAAATTGTTAAAAATTGAGTTTTTTGCTACATTTTAACACGATATTGGCTAATATGAGGTCAGTTATGTCTCTATAACTATCGGAGCTGTTGCGTGTGAGTTGACTGATGCTGTGGAAGAGTTGTTGTGACCCACCTTGCCGGGTGCCGGGGCTGGGGAGACATATCCCATGAGCCTTTGTGGGGAGCGGGGTTTCCCGTGGGGAGAGGCCCTCGCTTTTGGGGGAGATACCAAAATGGCTCCACCTGGCAAACACAGTTGGGGCACAAACATACGCATGCACAGACACACACACACACACACACAGACACACACACACACACACACACACACACACACACACACACACACACACGCACACACACACGACATTGAAACAAACATACACACATACATAGATATACATGTACACACATGCACTCTCACACACACTCTCTCTCTCTCTCACACACACACACACACACACACACACACACACACACACACACACACACACACACACACACACACACACACACACACACAAACACACACACCTAGATGTAGAAGCACATACACATATACAGTTTTCTGGGTGATGGTGCACATCTAACCATGGCGCCCACAGGAGTCTGAATCTGACCCATGCCCTCTTCAAAATGCCCCTTTCAATATCCTGTTGCACTTAGTTTTCACTGATCCAAACAGGCCAGTGAGACTAAGTGCACGCTCGACTAGCCTCGACATGCCCTTGTGACAGCAGGACTACATACGTGAGCGGACTGGAGCGCGGTTACACCTGACCTCAGGTGGGTGATCCCCATCACGGAGGAGTCAGAGTGAAACGGCGCAAACTGTGCAAGGGGGACCACTGGCCTGTCTATGGAAACTCGACGCAGAGCGAGCTTGTCCTTGCTATCTAGGGCAGTGGGGCCTATAACTGCTGCACACACTTCATGTTGACATGCTTAACTCTTTTTTTTTCTTTTTTTCTTTTTGCCAGAACAGTTACAAACAAGTGAACTAGTGTCACTAGGACTTCCCAGCTCTTCTTCCAGTACTGTAACGCAGACAAGGTACGGTAGAGTTGTTTATACAGCACATTTTCCAGCACAATGGCCACAGTACTGTACTTCAAAGTCGTCAAATTGTTCAGGACTCCTCACACCCTGGAAGAAACCGTTTCCATGGTTTCCCCTATGGTGGGCACTGCAGAGCAGTAAAACCAGTAGCTTGTTCACCCTTTCTATCACCCTTAAACAGCTGACCTGAGCCATCTATTTTGCCCCATTCTTATGAGCCATATATGCCCCTGTGCTTTACGCTCTTGCTACACTTCCTCTATATTGTCTGTACATTGTGTACTGTCAATAGGCGGTAGGTATTGGGTTTTTTTATGTACTGCTGGAAGCCACCAATGGCCAGAAACAAACTCTTGGTGTGTGTTAATATACTTGGCTAATAAAGCGTCAATACTGATTCTGAATTCTGTAAATTCCACAATTTGGTCATATACAACAACAGACGAACAAGCAAACAAAAAAACTTCCCCACATTGCTCAAGCAATAGTGTTTTTCTCAATCTAAACACTCCTTTTGTCAACTGATGACGGCGAGGTCAAGTACTGCCGGTTACCTGCAGCAGGTGTGGTGCGGTCGTGGTGAGTCCTCTGAGCGAGGCCCAAAGTCCGAAATTTGGGCGTCGGCAGTCTGCCCCCTTCTCTGACACTGCTGGATCTCTCGGACTCCTGAGCCCTAATGTGATGGAGAGAATGTTCATGTTCATACATCCTGTTTATTTCAATTTCAATTTTAATTTCACTTATAGAGCGGCAAAACGTTACACATGTCTCATGGCGCTTTACAGAGTGTTAAACATTCAGAGAGAGCCCATGAGTGACAGGGGCGTGGAAAAACTCCCTAGAATTGGGAATACATGTAGGAAGAAACCTCGTCAATTACAGTACAGTACAGTAAGGTCATTTTTAGTGACAGTGTCAATTTAGTGTTTATGTAAATATGCTGTGTGTGTGTATGTGTGCGTGCGTGCGTGCGTGCGTGCGTGCGTGCGTGCGTGCGTGCGTGCGTGCGTGAGTGTGTGTGTGTGTGTGTGATTTTTTTTGCTTTTATCTATTCATGTTCTACTCCTCTTGTTGTGGTGCAGAGGTGTATGACTTGTATGTATCTGAATTGTATGTATCTAAATTGAACTAAATCGAGAGAGAGAGAGAGAGACACACACACACACACACACAGAGACAGAGAGAGGAGAGGAGTAGTAGGTATATGCAGTAATGACTGCTCAGAAAAGCATGTACTGTAATGGTTATGCATGATTACATCATGTTAAACATTAGCTGTGGTAACTTTAAAGAGGAATCCCACTCTGCTGAGGAATGCAGGACTTGCCTGGGTGACCACACACACCAGCAAACACACTGGCACTCTCACTCTCCAGAGACATGAGGTCACGCTTTCATCACCAGGAAGTAAGTATCAAAGGCCTCGCTCTGAGTCAGCGAAGTGTGGGCGCTGTAATGACGTCATCAGGAGGGGACGGCAACCCCTTTCTGGGAGGTTGGCAGAGTAGGTGTTTGCCGTAAGTTAGAGACAACACGACGCCCACACGCACCTGTCCTCTCTCTTCTCTCTTCTCTCTCTGTTCTCGCACTCCTCTTCCTCCTCCTCCTCCTCCTCTTCCTCCTCCTTGTCTTCGGCCTGATGGGCTGTCCGCTCTGCCGGACCGGGCTCCTCCTGGTCGCCCCACGCCCGTTTGGGCTGCGCGGGGACGGGGGCGGGGACGGGCACCGTGGGGGTAGGGGGCTGCCCCCTGGTGGATGTATGGCCGCGGGAGGGGGCAGAGCTGGTGCTGCCCGTCCCACTGCCCACTCTGTAGGAAGAGGAAAGGAAACTTATGAGCTTACGTAATATATATAAAACACACACACACACACACACACAGACACACACACACACACACACACACACACACACACACACACACACACAAACACATATAAATACATACATACAGTACATACGCACATAAATATAAACACACATGTTTTTGAGTGTATGTGTGTGTGTGTGTGTATGTGTGTTTGTTTGCACGTCGTGCGTATTATATGTGTGTGTGTGTGTGTGTGTGTGTGTTACTGTAAAATGTATGTAAAGTTGAGCTTATGTTATGTTATACACACACACACACAGAGCAGAGGAAAATGACGGAGACAAAGGGCGAGATGAGTCTCAAAGCGAAACTGACATATCTGCACAACACCCCAATAGAAGTGAGTGGGATTAGATTCAAACTGAACAAAACACACAAACAAACAAACAAACAAACAAACAAACAAAAAAACATAATGAAATAATGCAGTTCTCTTTTCAGAATGAGCTTCCCCTTAATCTACAGTACAGTGTATACTTTACAACATATGGGGTGTTTGTGTTGTTTTAAAAGGTATAGTATAACCAACAGGGCTTTCCACCAAGCGCTGCTGTATTCACTGGCATCCATGATGACTGTAGTTGAGTTTCCATTCAACTCACTTGCATATTTTAATGTGCGTTCATAAGAATGTGACTAAATCATGGAAATGCAAATCTGCACGTATTTCATCCGTTCTGTTAAAATAGACACGTGTCTATTGACGTAGACAGCTGTGGATTCAAGACTTACTGTCAGGGCAGCATCAATGGAAATACACATGTGCAATCTGATTTGAATAGAGTTGTTTCCTTCAACCTTAGTTACATTGTCAAATCAAGAGTTGGATCCACCTATAAGTAAATCCAGTGTCAAAATGTCCAGGATGACTAACATGATTTTATGCCAAATAGGTCACATTTTCCATTTTCAATGGTAAAAATCTCCATGGAAACAACTGGCTGGAAACCCAGCTATTTATCTTACTGACCAGTCAAATGCTCAGATTTCCCAGTAAGCTTACACACACATCATATGTGTGTCATTTGTGGAAGTTCAAACACAATAAAGGAATCATAAGCCTTCTGCAAATACGGTGTGTGTGTGTGTGTGTGTGTGTGTGTGTGTGTGTGTGTGTGTGTGTGCATGCTTTTTAACTACATAGGAACTAATCTGCCTATGACAAAATTTACAAATGACTTTTGCTACCTAGCGCTTTCAACTTTGCATCCTGGAATTTGGTGGCAATTATATAGTTAATAATAATATGAACACCCACTCCACACTTGATCTAGACAAACAGAGCCTTACTGTACTTTATGGCTTCCTATTACTTCCGTAATAAGAGATTTCCAGGCAGTGGTTTCCTGCAAAGCCACATAAGTGACACAAGCCAAGTAGCCAAAAGCTAAAAGACAATAAGATATGTAGAGATCAAATTCAATCAACTCAATCTGATTAATTCAGTAAGGTCCAGTCATCCTCACTTTCATTTCCATTTAGAAAAAATGACATTTATCAGTGTCATTATGAATCTCTTATTACACTAATTTCTAAAGCATGACACAGTGGCATCAGTGCTGTGTAATGCATCAAAAAATAATACTAATAATATAATGTGTAATGTAATGTCTCTTTTCCACGGCCGTTCCTTGATAGTGGAATGAGTTGCCTAGAGTTCTGCGGTCTTGTGGTAGTTTTGAGACTTTCAAGAAATGTTTCTTAAAGACTCCTTCATTTCACCTGGCTTTTAATTCATAATTGATTTTCTTATGGTTTGTGTGTTTATGGTTTATGTTAATATGAAAACTCACATAGCTCGAGTTGCTACAACCAGCAGGTACAGTAACACAGCTAGGCAGCTACAGCGCTTCACTTTCTGGGTATGTCCGCGAGCTCTGTATGTGCCCACAGAGTGTAGCGCCGTAGCTGCCTTGCTGCATTAGCGTGGTTGTAGCAACTCAAGCTAAAACCGATTGTTTTCGTTTTGTTTTCGTAATGACAGGTCTCGGTGACCTCAAGAAACGGAAATTTCTCCTTTAATTAACGTAGTGTGATCATATACTGTAAGTCGCTTTGGTTCGATTACCACAACCGTAACCATAGCGCTATGAGACACCGAGCAGCTCTTCACAGACGTAACCATGTCTGCGTTTGGGGTGGTGGTGAGGTGCTGCACGATAGGCGCCTGTTCTACGAAGTCTACAGTATGTTCCATGTATGTAGCCAAAGCGGGTGGCTAGTGAGGCTTCCCCTTCACTGTAAAGCGCTTTGGGTGAGAAAGCGCTATATAAAGGCATAGTTGTTGTTGCTGTTGTTTAGATTTTCATTCATGCTCATGTGTTTGTCTGTGTGTGTGTGTGCGTTCAATTTTCATTCAAGATTCATGATTCATGATGCATGATTCGAGACAAGCTGCAACAGTCTATAAACCAGTAACGTGCTGCATGGCACGTTCTAAAACACAGGGCACACCAGTGCAACAACTTGCAACCACACCAACGTTTCCATTACAAAGCCTTTGGTACACCACTCGTATGTGTGTGTGCGTGAGTGAGAGAGAAAGAGAA